>NC_140502.1:6551733-7151733 GCF_964271855.1 Acomys minous
ACTTTACACAAACTAAGTTGTACTCAGGTTCTCCCAGTACTCACAGGCTCTGTAAACTCTTCAGATTTCAGGAGACATTCCAAATTCTAGCTTCCTACACATCAACTCAGCACTTTTTCACTAGCAATACACCAGGGTCTGTATTTTCACACATTCTCACTATCTTTACACTCAGTTTGTCATATTTGCAGTCTTAATTTATTGGAGGATATGTTTGTTATCTGAGATTTGAGTAGATAGTTCACCCGTTTCAGATTTGCTTTACTCATAACTTGTTAAACCATTGCTGTGATTAAGCATTGACCATGTCAAAATGAGGAAAAATGAATGATTTGGCTCATTGATTACAGTCAAGGGAAGATAAGGAAGGAATTTGGAGACTGAAACTAGAGCATAGACCCTGAAGGATCATTGCTTACTGGCTTGCTCTATTTGATTTCTGATGCATACTTGCCTAGGGACAATATTTTCAATAGTAAACTAGGCATTCATCCAATGCATACCAATTAATAAAATGCCTCAGAGATATGAAAAGAGGCTATTCTGTTAGAGAGAATTCCTCACTTAAGATTCTCCTAATCCTGTCATTTCACTGTTCTTTGTGTCAGCTTAATGAAAATTAACTAGAAAACCAGGTTACAATTTCTGTCCTGTTTCCACAAAGTAAACTAAAAGTTGTGTTTTCCTGGATTGCTAAGATTTGGTAATAATCTCAATTTTTCATCCATTTCATTAAATAGATTCATATGTTTGGCATTATACAAAATGCTAAGTGAAATGTGGTCCCTAAGTTTTTGTGTATAAAATAATCTTATTGATGCATTAACATGCTAATACAATGTAGTTATGACAGAAGTAGATAAAACTTCTGATATTAGCATGTATATTACTTTCTCAGATGCTACCCTCTGTATGCAGTGCTGATTGTGGTCCTGGATTCAGACAATTCAGGCAGGAGGGAATGTCAGCCTGCTGCTTTATTTGTATCCACTGCCCAGAAAATGAAATTTCTAATGGAACAAGTGAGTGTATGCTGCTGTGGTAAAGCCTTCACAATGGTAATCCTCTCCACAAAAAAAAAAGCTGAGGGAGTCTAAAAAGCAACTGCAAAAATAAAATATACAATTTCCTCCATTAGTCTTTATAGGAGTACAACGATAAACCGCACCTTATGCCTAAATGTACATTTTGATCCATTGAAAATTTATGTCGTATGATATTTTCTCAAAGAGACAATTTTCATAATAAAACTGCGGTGTGAGCAATTGTACACAAGATCTTTCCTCGTGATTATTCTCTATAACTACATGGAGGAAACATTCCAGTCATTAATCTTTCAAATATGCACATATTCTTTTTGAACATATGTATGTCTCCCTACATATGTCTATGCAAACCATCTATGTTCCTAACACCATACAGAACAGATAGGGCAAAAGATTGCCTGGACTGGGTAATGGGGTGGGGAAACTATATTTGTATCCTTAGGAAAATTAGCATAGAGGTAAAAAAAATAGTACCTATAAAATTATCAGAAACTGATATGTAAGAGAGAGAATTCATATAATATCTAGAAGCCCATTTTCAAGTGTCTGAGGTAATTTGTTTCTAATAAAGTAGGGGTAAGTGTTGACATATAATCTGCAAAATATAAAGGGTCTTATAAAAATATTTTATATACAGCACCCAATTGATTTTATGAAAGAATAAATTAGAGTGGTTTTGTATTGAAAACAATTAGTCACAAATATTAAATTTTTATTGCTACCTACAGAGTCCCTTTAATCAAATGATTATATGTTTATGCTTGGCTAAATGCAAATGGCCAATGAATAGTTTCTCTCACCCTATGCCTTCATACTCTGTAATGAAATGGAAGTTTTAAAAACATACTTCTGGACAGTGAGATGGCTCAACATTTAAATCTTTTGCCACCAAGAATGATGACTGTACTTCATCCCCAAGACTCTTCTTATAGCAAAATGAGTCAAACGACTCCTAGAAAATGGCTTCTGACATTTAGGCATTCCAATATACTGCAAATGTATGAAACAGACTGTAATAAAATTGTCTTAATCAGAAAAATAACAATAATTAGGGGTAGTTACATCAATAACTACAAAATTTTATTATTTCTTTATTAATGTTATGTGTGAGTTAGGAGGGTATATGTTCTCAAGAGCAGATGCAGATGAGAGGAAACTAAGAAAGCTATAGTTATACTTGCAGGCAGTTGTTAAACACCTCAAATGGGTTCTGGAAGTGAACACAGGTTTAATGAAGGAGCAGAACATTCTCTTCATTGTTAAGCCAACTTTCTAGCTTTTCAAGCAAATTAACCAATTATAGTTGTCCAGAAATCTATTGTTTTACATAAAAAAGATTTTTAAATCTGAAAGCACACCATAAGTCTCTGAATTATCAATTGAATCATCACAATTGCTATCAAGTTTCCTGAGGATGCCATTTTGGAAAATCATATTGTGAATGAGGTATTTTGTTCTACACATAATATCTGGGCCACAACTCTTGCTTAATGGAACTTACTTCATTTTGGTCATGATGTTTATCAATATATATTTTATCCTAGCATATATTCAGAGTCTGTGTGTCATACAGATTGGAATTAGGGAAGTAGGAATGTGCAGGATATATCCCACAAAGATGGGATCAAGATGAAGGGCTTTGTAGTGCTCAGTTTGGAGAGGTATTGATCTTCAGTAGACACCTAGTGCTTTTCATAAACTAGATTGAAGAATTCTTTACACAGTCGATGACAACATATATAAGGATATGTTAATTATTTTGTACGTTTTTCAATCATTAATACTACATTTATATAAATTTTACTTCTCACACTCACACTCCTACTTCTTCCATATAAATCAAATTATTTTCAAATTTATGAGCTCACCTGTTTCTTTCATATGGAAACACACACACACACACATACACACACACACCCATAACCCTGATAATTTCTTTTACTATTCCTTTTATATCAATAACTTCAGGTTGGTAACTTGGAACAAGAAAAACTATGACAGGTCTTGCCCAAGTAGAAGCCAGTCTCCATCTCCCTTAAAGATAGCATTAATTAAACAGTAAATGAACTTATGAGGCAATGAATGTATGGGGTTGGTGATTTTAAAACACACTCAACCATTCTGTGGTTAATATTTGATTTTATGAATTTACCAGATAATTCATCTCATGACAACATTCCAAATAATATAAGAAATCTATGCATTAAGAAAATATGGTAAATGTTCTCATCAACAGAGTTAAATAGACAAATGATGGTTCAGTTTTTTTCTCAGAGAAGATAAGAATTAATAAATGTAAACTTTGCTGTACAGCAATGTCCTTCAATTATATTATCAGGAATAAAATGTAGGTATTGCAAATCATCTTCAAGAGACTTACTGAAACGTCTTGTCCATAAACTGCTGAAGCTGCACTAACGAATCTGTCCTTTCTCATTCAGACATGGATCAGTGTGTGAAGTGTCCAGAGAACGAGTATGCCAACACAGAGCAGAATCACTGCAGCCACAAAGCTGTGATCTTTCTGAGCTATGAAGACCCCTTGGGGATGGCTCTGGCCTTAATGGCCTTGTGCTTCTCTGCCCTCACAGCTCTGGTTCTTGTAGTATTTTTGAAGCACAATGACACAGCCATTGTGAAGGCCAATAACCGTGCTCTCAGCTACATCTTACTCTTGTCACTCATGTTCTGTTTCCTCTGTTCCTTGCTCTTCATTGGCCTTCCAAACTCAATCTCCTGCATCCTGCAGCAAATCACATTTGGAATTGTTTTCACTGTGGCTATTTCCAGTGTGTTAGCCAAAACAATCACAGTGGTTCTGGCCTTCAAAGTCACAGGTCCTGCAAGAAGGATAAGGTACATTCTGGTTTCAGGAACTCTTAACTACATCATTCCTCTCTGTACACTCATCCAAATTATTCTCTGTTCAATCTGGCTAGGAGCTTCTCCTCCCTCTGTTAATACTGATGCACACTCTGAGCATGGCCAGATTATTATTGTCTGCCACAAGGGTTCTGTTATAGCATTTTACTGTGTCCTAGGATACTTAGGCTTCCTGGCCCTGGGAAGCTTCACTGTAGCTTTCTTGGCCAGGAAACTGCCTGACACATTCAATGAAGCCAAGTTTCTGACATTCAGCATGCTGGTGTTTTGCACTGTTTGGATCACTTTCCTCCCTGTCTACCACAGCACCAAGGGCAAGGTCATGGTGGCTGTGGAGATTTTTTCCATCTTGTCTTCCAGTGCAGGCATGCTGTGCTGCATCTTTCTTCCCAAGTGTTACATAATATTATTAAGGCCCGACAAAAATTCTCTTCAAAAGATCAGGGAGAAATCATATTCATAAGTTGGTATATCATGAATATTTTGTGTTAAATTAATTTATTTATCCAACATTTATCGTGTTTATCGATTCTATCCTTACTCTCCTTCCAGTCCTACCCTTTCTCCCTTTCTCCATCCCCTCTCTGTTATGCCTCAGACTAGTGATCAAAACTCTGGCATCATAATCCATATCAGTAACAGTACCTGTACTTCTTCCTAGAGGTGCCACATGAAGCCTGATCTGTCCATCATCTACATATATGTAGTTGGCACATGTCCAGTTCATTCATTGTCCTTGGTTGTTTCCTCAGTCTCAGCAAGCCTCTCTGTGCTCTGGATGGCTGGTACTTTTGATCTTTTTGGGGAACTCCTGTCACCTCAAGTCCATTTCTCCTTCCTCCCACTGTTCCACAAGACTCCCTATTATCACCGAATGTTTGGCTGTGAGTCTCAGCATTTGTTTTCAACCTGTGTTTAGCATAGCCTCTCAAAGACAACACAGTTAGGCTTCTGTCTACAAGCACAGCAGAGTATCATTAATATTGTCACGGGTTGCATCTGTCCAGGGACTGATTCTTGGCCTGTGCCAGGTAGTCTGACTGGTAAATGAAATCTAACTGAGAAATATAAATTTGGTATATAACCACCAAATATTGGGCTGTAGAGCATGATCTGTCTCTTCTTAGGATGATGATCACTGTTTCCTGTAATGATGTTCCATAGCAGTATGATGGCTACTGGAGTTCTATGTTTTCCATATTATCATGCCCTGATCTACTTATTTCACAATTTATAACTCTTGGGGCATAGTGCTGAGTGCAAATGTTCTTTTCTTCTTTAGAATAAAAACATTCAAACTCAAATCAAACTTTATAATCTCTGGGAGAATGACCTTGATGCCAGTGGAATGGTGATTAAAAATTTGAGGAAGTTTGTGGGAGTGTGAACTCATGTTTGCACATGAAGGTAAACCAATTTTATTCCTTACAAGGGGAAGGTAAGGGAATATTGATGTTATCCAAGGAAGTCAAAGATTTAAACTTAGAAGAATGATGGTTTGACAAACATAAAGAATACTAAAGAAGATGGCTTTGTGTCTTACCCTTCTCAGTTAATAACATACCTCGCTCTGTAATAAGGCCTGATTCATTGCTCATCCTTGAAAAAATTATGTTATCAACACTATGTTACAATAGCTTCAAAGAATAAGATGTCCTCTTCTGGCTTATATGGTTATGTGAGCTCACCTGTGTACAAAACAAGATTTGAAAATTCACACACAGCCAGGAATGGTGGCACACGCCTTTATCCCAGTACTTGGGAGGGAAAGGCAGGTGGATCTCTGAGAGGTCGAGGCTATCCTGGTCTACAAAGTGAGTCCAGGACATCGAAGACTACACAGAGAAAAATTGTCTCACAAACCAAACCAAAACAAAACAAAAAAAGAGAACACACACAAACAAAAACAAACAAACATGTATACACACATTGACATATATAACTGAAAACATGTAGTCTTTAAAACATTGTAGGATAATATTTTAAAGAGTCTGCGAAAGCAAGCCTCTTTTCAGGAAGATCCAAGATGGTGATCCCGAGCACTGCAAGATGGAGCCTACAGACTCACAAATCCTGAAGAGCCTTAGGTGAAATGGGTCCACAAAGTGCAGAGCACAGGTGGGTGTGGCCTCTGGTCTTTCAACTGGCCCCCGGAGGGCAAGGAGACAGTCCCTAGAGTCTGGGTGTGCACCCGCTCTGACGATCTGCAGCTGTGCTCTATAGTATGGACTTGGTATCTGGGACTGAACTGTGCATGCTAAAGCGCCGAACTCCAGAGATGGTCTCCTAGAAAAATCTCAGGAAAACAGGTGGATCTGACCTCACACCCACCCATGAGTCCACAGAAAGACCCAGGTGCTGGCAACCATACCTGCACAAAATACAAAGCCTCACCTGCATCCTCTCCCTACCTCTCTGACTTTTGTGTGAGTCACACAGTAATAGCATCAGAGTCAGTGGGCCCAGTGGGATGTGAGAGTGTGGATCTGATCTCATATCTCCCCACCAGTACACAGTCTATGAATTGTAGTATGGGTATCATGAACTATATGGCTAATTCTCCTTATGACTATATACCATATCTGTCTTTCTGGGTCTAGGTTACCTCATACTGAATGATCTTTTCTAGTTCCACCCATTTGTATTCCAAAGGTGGCAGACTCAGGCAATCTCAGGATCACTCTGCCTTCAGTTCCAGAGGTGAAAGGCATTGGGGACAACCAACAGTAGTGAGGCATGTCCTTGATCTTTGCATGCCAGTACCCAATCGCCTGCTCTATCTGCAATTGCTGAGACATCAGTCATTGGGGTCTATCAGAAGAGATGAGGACTTCTCTGTGTCCTCTTTGCATGATTACCATGGCCGCAGCTATGTCTGCACCTCCAGAGGCAGCATTCATAGGAGATTGCCAGCAACTGTGAGATCTACCTCTCAACTTCCATGTACTGCCTTCAGGGTCCCAGGTCTGCCTGCAATCTCAGAGGTGGCAGCTATCAGGGACTTCCTTGGCAGTACCCAACAGGGACTAACTACCAGCAGCATATCATGCCAATTCCCAGGGCCCAACTCTACGTACAATTGCAGAAGCATCAGCCACCAAGGACTACCAAGGATCTTCAAGTGTGCCACAACCAGGGAAGACTAGATGGTTAATGAATAGCATAGGAACATACTCCACAAAACCCAGGGAAATACAGATTCATCAGAATGCAGATATCCTACTAAAACAAGGCTGGATCATGTAAGACATGTGATCCCTTGCAAAACAATCTTAAAACTTCAAATCTCAAAAAGTAATAGAAGAAGATATTAGAAGATGGAAAGGTTTTCCCTGTCCATGGTTGAGAGGAATCAACATAGTGAAACTGGACATGTTACCAAAAGAAATCAATAGATTCAATGCAATTTCCATCAAAATAGCTATAGAATATCTTACAGACCTTGAAAGATCAATTCTCAAATTCATATGGAAAAACAGAAAACCAAGAGTAGCTAAAACCATACTTGGCCATAAAATACCTTGTGAAGGAATCTCTACCCCAGATCTCAAGCTGTGCTATACAACAACAGTAATAAAAACAACATGGTCCTGGAATAGAAATATGCTGGTTCCTCAATGGAATCAAATCAAAGACCCTGAAATAAATACTCACACCTGTAGACACTTGAGTTTTTACAGAGAAGCAAAACCCATACCATAAAAACACATAGGGTTTTCAACAAATGGTGCTACTCTAACTGCATGTCTACACATTGAGAAGTGCAAAAAGGTCCATATTTATAACCCTGAACAAAACTACAGGTCAAGTGTATTAAAAACCTCAACACTAAAAAGAGACACACTGAATCTGTCAGAAGAAAAAATTTGAAAGTGCCTTAATCTATTGTCACAGGGGGAAACTTCCTGAGATGACACAAACAGGTCAGGCTCTAAGGTCACAATTAATAAATGGGACATCATGAATTTGAAAATCTTCTGTAAGGCAAAGGGCATTGTCAACAGGACAAAACAAGAGCCTACATCCTAGGAAAAGACCACCACCAATCCTACACCTGACAAATAATATCCAAAATTTACAAAGAACTCAATAAATTCAACATCACCAATAAAAGCAACATAATTAAGAAATGAGGGTCAGATCTTAAAAGAGAATTCTCAGCAGAGGAATATTGAATGGCTGAAAAACTCTTAAGGAAATGGTCAACCTCCTTAGTCATTAGAGAAATGCAAATCAAAATGGCTCTGAGAGTAAAAATTGAAATTAGCAAGCAAGTAGGTGAAACTACAAATTATCATTTTGAGTGAGATAACTCAGACTCAAAAGATATGCACAGCATATATTAACTCGTAAGTGAATATTAGCCTGACATGGATATCCTCTAAGAGTGCCATTTCACAGGCGATCAAATCAGATGATGGGACTTTCTACTGAACTCCAGGTGAGAGTGGTTGGAAGAATGGAGAGATAGAAACATCCAGAGAGTCTAGGAACCACACAAGGAGACTGCAATGCTTGCAGGTCTAGACACTCAGGGAGTGGGCTGCTGCTCAAACTGCTGGACTAAGCAAGGTCAACACATGTAGGAAATCTGGACACTCTTATCAGCTATAGCTAATGGACAGCTCATTCTCCATGGTTGTGGTGAGAGTGGGGACTGCCTCTGACATGAACACTGGTGCCCCTAATTTGAGCACTTCCCCTTGTTGGGGAAGCATGGTGGCACTTAGAAGAAGGGGAAGCTGGTTATCTTGATGAGACCTGATAGGCTATGATCTTAGGGTGTGTGAAAGAGTTATCTTTCTGTCACAGGTCTAGGGGAAGGGAAGAGGGTAAAAGAGAGAGGGGAAGCAGGAAGGTACAAAGGAAGACACAACGTTCGGGATATAAACTAAGTAAATTATTAAAAATTAAAAATGACCAAATAGGTTAGTGAGAGTAGGGGAGTTACTAGTGTGAGTTGAAACTGAGGACTCCAGTGTGGTAAGCAGGATACAGCTACTTTATTTGGCAAATGTAGGAGTAAGTTTTGCTCCATTAAGCCTCTCATGGAACATTTTTTATTTTAATAAGTTAGCACTGAACATAGACACTTGTCTGCTGTGTTTATTTAAGCATTAAATATAATAAACAATATATGTAATAAAATTTAATGGCTCACAACAGATGATAAAATGAATAAAAATAACATCAAACATTTTGTGATTTTACCTTCATATCATATTCATAGCATATTCATTTGTTATTTGTAATACATTTTTAGATTCTTAAAAGTTTCATTAAATATATTATCTCCTGGGGAGAACAAATATGGCAGTACCAATTATTCACTGTATTTGAGAGGCATGATTGAGCGTATAGATAGGATGGGAGCTAGAGAACACAAGACCTGGAGATTCCTAGGGGAGCGATATGGACGTGGTGCAAAGCACACGTGGGTCTGGGCTCACGCCAACCAACTGGTCCTGGGAGGATGGGTGCTCAGTCTCCAGAGACTGGCTGAATGTGAGATTTTCAGCTGTAGCTGTGCTCTATATCTTGGACTTTGTATCTGGGACTGACCTGTGGGTGATGAAACACCAGCTTTTAGATCTGATGGCCCAAGGGAGAACCCAGTAGAATGTGTGAATCAGACCCCAGACAACACATGTGCAGTCCTGTGTCTTTAAAGCCCAGCAGAGACACGTGGGTGGTACCTGAACTTTCTTTGACTAAACTGTGGGTTACACTGGAACCTTAGTATCAGCTAGACCAGAAGGGATTATAGTGTGTATATGGGACAGATCTGATTTCAGATCACCCTGTCAGTTCAAAGAGGAACTCAGAGCCCACATAGGGGCCAGATGGCTATGGAGAGATTCTCTGCTAGGGCGTGACTCCCACTCTCTCTGTTGAACTGAATCTAGGTCCCATGGCTGGAGAAAGAATGGGCAGGAAGAAGTTCAGGCCAGTGGACAGCTTCCACACTCTCTGGCAGATTGAACCTAGGTCCCAAGGCCAGGGCTGGAGCAAGAAGAGGCAGGCCCAAGAAAGAATGGGCAAAATTGTAAGACAGCTAAGAGCTCTGCACTCTGTGGCATACTAATCCGAGATCCTAGGGCCCCTGTGGCCAAGTACAAGATCTCCATACCCAGCCAATAGCAGATATTACCTTCATTATCTCAGACTGAACCTTGGGCAGCAGAGCACCATCACCAGACTCTATTGGCCCAGGTGGGAGCCCAGTGTGTGAGGCAAAGTCCCTTAGAGCTGAAACCAAGTCACTGAAGGATACCCTGATCCCCACAGTTGAAGGGTGTAGCTCTATAGACACCAATAAACTACTCCCAATGACCAGTGAAGGACATCAAAACTACATCCTAAAATCAGAAACAGCAAGACAGCTAAAATCCAGCATAAAAATACAAACAACAAAACCAAAAACAATGTGACATCTCCAGAACACAATTATCCCAAATAATTAAACCCTAGGACTTCAAACACAACTGAAGAACAAGAAATGACATCAAATCCTAAATAATGAAAATGATAATGGAGAAAAGAAACAAAATCCCTAAAGAAATAGAGGAAGATGCAGACAAACAGATTGAGGACCTTAGAGAGGCCATGACAGAAGCCAATACAGTGGAAGGAAGAAATCACTAGAAGAAATTCAGGAAAATGTGAACCATCAGATGATGAAAATCAATAAAACAGTTCAAGACCCGATAATGAAAATGGAAAAAATAATAAAAGCACAGACAGAATAAAGCTGGGAATAAAAGAAATTATATAAGAAAACAGGAAATGCAGTGGTATACTTCCCTAACAAAATTCCAGAGATGGAGTAACGAATCTTAGGTGCAGAAGTTACAATAGAAGAATTTGATGCAACCATCAAAGAAAATATTATGTTTCAAAAATTCCTGACACAAACCATCCAAAAATCAAGGACACCATGAAATGATGAAATCTAATGATCTAGGAATTGAGGAAAAAAGAAGAATCCCTGCTTCAAGGCCAGAAAATAAGTTTAGCAAATTCATAGAAGAAAATATACTCATCTTAAAGAAAGAGATGCATATAAACATAAAAGAGTCCTACAGAGCAACAAATAGAATAGACCAAAAATATACTAATCCCATCACTTAATAATCAAAACACAAATGTATAGAACAATGAAAAATTTTATTGGCACCAAAGGAAAAAGCCTAATGGCAAACCTCTCAGAATTACAGCAGACTTCTCAGCCAAGACCGTAAAAGCCAGGAGAACCTGGGCAGAGGTCCTACAAACCATAAAAGACCACAGATGCCAGGCCAGAGTACTATACCCAGTGAAACTTTCAATAACTATTGGTGGAGAAAAGAAGATATTCCATAGCAAAAACAAATTCAAGCAGTATCGACTCACAAATCTGGCTGTACAGAAGTTACTAGAAAGAACACTGCAACACAAAATGAGAAACTACAACCATATAACACAGGAAATATATAAGTTCACTGTAGCAAAACAGCCACACACACACTGTACTAGAACCAACATCCAAGTCACAGGACTTAACAGTCACTGGTCATTCATATCTCTCAATATCAATAGTCTCAATTCTCCAATAAAAAGACATAGACTAACAGAATGGAAGCATAAACAAGACGCACTATTCTTTTGCATTCAAGAAACACATCCCAACCACACTGAAAAACATTACCTCAGGGTTAAAGGCTGGAAAAAGGTATTTTAAGCCAACAGACATAAGAATCAAGCTGGTATAGTCATTTTAATATATAGTAAAATAGACTTTCAATTGAAATTAATCAAAAGAGGTAAGGAAGGAAATTTCATACTCATTAAGAAAAAATTCAACCATGATGACATCACAGTTCTGAACATTTATACATACAGTGCAAGGACATCCACATTTGGTTTTTTTTCTTTCTTCTTCTTTTTTCCCCACCATTGTAAGAAATATTAACAAAGCATAAGTCACACGTTTATCTGAACATATTAGTAGTGGGAGACTTCAACACTTTCACCAAAGGATATGTCAATAAAAGAGAAACTAAACAGAGAAATAATAAGGCTAGCAAATATCTTGAATCAAATCGACTTAACAGACATCTACAGAATTTTTACCCAAATAAAAAAATTATACCTTCCTCTCAGCACCTCACAGAACCTTCTCCAAAACTCACCATATCCTATGTGACAAAGTGAGCCTCAACAGATACAGGAAGATGGAAATAATACCTTGTATCCTATCCAATCACTGTGGTCCAAACTGGACTTCAATAACAACAGAAATAGCAAGAATTTGCACACAAGGAAACAGAAAAACTCTCTACACAACTACTGGATCAGTTAAAAAAATAAAGGATGAAACTGAGGACTTTTTAAAATTCAATAAAAATGAAGGTACAACATATCCAAATTTGTGGGATACATTGAAAGCAATGCTAAGAGGAAAATTCATAACACTAAGAGACTCAATAAAGAGATTGGAAACATTTCATATGTTTCCAACTTAAAGATATATCTAGAAGCCCTATTAAAAAAAAGAAGCAGAAACACCCAAGAGGAGTAGATGACTGGAAATAATCAAACTCATGGCTGAAATCAATAAATTACAAACAAACAGAACAATTTAAGATTCAACTTAACCAGGAGCTGATTGTATGAGTACATCAACAGGATAAATGACCTGTTTGACAAACTAAATAGAAGCAGAGACACAATATCCAAATCAACAAAATCAGAAATGAAAAGGGAAATAAAATAACAGACACTGAAGAAATACAAAGAGTCATTAGGTCTCACTTCAAAAGTTTATAGTCCACAAAATTTGAAAAACTGAGGGAAATGGGCATTTTCTTGATGGAAACAATCAAAGTTTGAGTCAGTATAAGATAAACAAATTAAACAGTCCTATTTCTCCTACAGAAATAGAAACAGTTATCATAAATATTACAATACAAACTAACAAACCAACATGCCCAGGGTCAGATGGTTTCAGGGCAGAATTCTACTAGACCTTCAAAGAAGACTTATTACCAATACTCTTCAAATTACACTACAAAATAGAAATGTATGGAACATTACCAAACTTATGCTATGATGTCACAGTCATATTAAGACCTTAGTCTCAGAAAAACCCAACAGAGAAAAAACATTACAGACCAAATTTTCTGAAGAACAGTGACATAAAAATACTCAATAAAATATTCACAAACCAAATCCAAGAACAAACACATCAAAGATATCACTCACCATGACCTTGTAGGCTTCATCCCAGGCATGCAGGGATGGTTCAATGTATGGAAATCTATCAGTGTTATCCACCATATAAACAAAATGAAAAAAAAACCTACATGATCATCTCCTTAGATGCCAAGAAAGCATTTCTCAAAATCCAACACTCATTAAAATGTAAAGACCTGGAGTATCAGGGATACAAGACACATACATAAACATCACATAAGATACATACAACAAGCCAATAGCCAGTGTAAAATAAAATGATGAGAAATTCAAGGAAATTCCACTAAAATGTGGGTCTAGACAAACCTGCTCACTTTCACAGCATCTCTTCAAAATAGTACTTGATGTTTTAGTAGAGCAATAAGACAACAAAAGGAGATCAAGGGGATCTACATTGGACAGGGGGAAGCCAAATTATCACTGTTTGCAGAATATAGTGTACATAAGTGACATCCAAAATTCCAGCAGAGAACTCCTCCAGCTAATAAACACCTTCAGCAAAGTGGGTGGATACAAAATTAACTCAAGGATCTGGAGAATCAACATGGTAAATATGACCATCTTACCAAAAGCAATTTACAGATTTAGTGCAATCCTTATCAAAATACCTACACAAAATTTAAAGACATTTAAAGAATAATTCTGAAATTCATATATAAAAAACCTCCCAGAATAGCTAAAAAAATTCTGTACAATAAAAGATCCTCCGGAAGAATCTGTATACCCGATCTCAAGCTGAACTGTATAGCAACAGTAATTAAAACAGTATGGTCTTGGGATAACTATAGGCTGGTAGATCAATGGAATCGAATCAAAGACCAGGAAGTGTTTCCACACACATACTGTCACTTGCTTTTTGACAAAGAAGTGAAATCTATTTAATGAAAAAAAGGTAGTATCTTCAACAAATGGAGCTGGTCTAACTGGATGTCTACATGAAGAAAAATGCAATGAGACCCATATTTATAACCATGCACAAAACTCAAGTACAGATGGAATAAAGACCTCAACATAAAAACCAGATACACTAAATTTCTTAGAAGAAAATTGGTGAAGAGCCTTGAACCAGTTGGCACAGGAGACAAAGTACTGAACAGAGACCCTATAGCTCAGGAGTTAAGGTCAACAATTAATAAATGAGACCTTGTGAGGTTGCTAAACTTCTCTAAGGCAGAAGATGCTGTCAACAGCAAAAAGCAACAGCCTACAGATCGGAAAAAGTTCTTCACCTACTCTACATCTGACTAATGTCTAATATCCAAAATATATAAAGACCACAAGAAACCAAATACCACCAAGGCAAATAATTCAGTTAAGTTATGGGGTACAGAATTAAACAAAGAATTCTCAACAGATGAATATAGAATTCCTAAGAAACACTTAAAGAAATGCTCAATGTCCTTAGTCATCAAAGAAATGAAACTCAAAATGACTCTGAGATTCCATCTTACATCTATCAGAATGGCTAAGATCAAAAACTCAGGTGACAGCACATGTTGCTGAGCATGTGGAGAAAGGAGAATAATCCTTCATTGCTTGTGGGAGAGCAAACTTATACAATCTCTTTGAAAATCCATCTGACCAATCTGGCACTTTCTTATAAAACTGGAAATAGGGCTGCCACAAGACCTAGCTATTCCACTCCTCAGAACACACCTAAAATATCCTCCACCACACAAGGATATTTGCTTAACCTTCTTCATAGCAGCCTTCTTCATAATACCAGATTCTGGAAAGAACCTTGATGTCCCTCAGTCGAAAAATGGATGAAGAGACTGTGGTACATTTACACTGTGGAATACTACTCAGGTATTAAAAACAAGGAAATCTAGAAATTTGCAGGCAATGGATGGAACTTGAAATGATTGTCCTGAGTGAGTTAATCCAGATGCAGAAAGATACACATGGTATATACTCACTGATAATTGGACACTAACCCCACAGGGATGTCCTCTGAGAGTCTTCATTCAGCAGGAGATTGGGACAGATGCTGAGAATTCCTATTTTGACACCAGGTGATAGGGGCCTCGGAGAATAGGGAAATATTAGGACCCAAAGGGTCTAGAAACCCTACAAGAAGAACATCAAGGATGGGAGATTGAGACCTAGTGGGGTCTTCTCAAACTGCTGTACGAAGCAAAGAGAGTGCAGGCAATAAACATAGGCTCCCTATTCAGATATAGTCAGTGGACAGCACATTCTCCCCAGTTGTGTGGTGAGTGAGACTGACTCTAACGTGAACTCTTGTGCCCATGTTTGAGCACTTCTCCTTGGTGGGGAGGCCTGGTGGCAAACAGAGGAAAGGTAAGTAGGCTATCCAGATGAGACTTGATAGGCCATATTCATATGGTAGGTGACGAAGTTCCCTTCAGTCCCATGCCTAGTGGAAGAGAACATGGTGAAAGAGTGAGGGAGGAAGGAATGGGAAGATACAAGCGAGGGAATACATCTCAGTTGTTATTCTGAGATGTAATCTGAATGAATTAATTAAATAAAATTAAATATACATTATCTCTTATAATTTAAATATATACAATGTTATTTTTAACTAAATGGTAAAACAGACGGATGTTTAACTTTAGCTTGTATATACTTCATAATGACTGAAACCACAGAGCAAAGAAAAAACTACATAAATTCAATTACTGGGTCCATACTTCTCTTAGACCTATTTGAATTCAGAGGCAAAGCACAAGGTGGCCTATACGTAAATATTGGATTGAACTCAACTTGGTGTTTGTATGCATGTGTGTGTGTGTGAAACAGACACACATCTTTACACAAAAATTAGGTTGGGCATTATTTGAGAAGTGCAAAGGCCTACATGAATTAGGGATGAAATATCAGTATATGCTTATACTGGCAATGCAGATTCTACACTGCAATGAAGAATAGATTACTCTGCAATTTGTGTAGGAAGAATTTACACATCAAAATAACAGTTGTTTCCCAGTTATTATTTGTTTCTAAGATACTCAGCACAAGTATTCCTTACAGATATTACTTGAATAGAAATGAGTATAAACAATAGTGAAAAACAAAGTTGAAGTACAAGAAATGGGCTGTCACATTTACTTGATCTGTGGGAACTGAGGCTCTAGGATGGAGATCATATGTTAGAACTCAAATTTTTAACATAGTTTGTTACTAATAATGTAATTATTGCTTGAGGAATAAGTCTCATTTAATATTTGAAATGATACACAAAGGTCATGAGTTTCTTTGGATATTGTAGAAGTTTTAAAAATCAATATTTAAAGTGTACATGAGCTGCTAATTTGTGAGGAGCTGGATGGTTTTTGGTACAACAGGACTCAAGAATTTCTGGATTTCACCTGATTATTGATTCTCTAAACCTGCAAACATAGGCTTTGGGTAGATATTCTTTATTTGTCACTGGTGTGACATATTTCACAGTGTGTATGCTGTGAAGTTCTCAAATGGCAAAAACAAGTGGCTACCTATGCATCTTATAGAATTGGTGATACAATGCTCACCAGGTAGTCATGAACCATTTTATATACCCAATCTGAATCAATAATTTATATTTAACTATGCATAATATAAAAAATATCTACTGACATAGTTTCTATTGGTGTACACATAAACAGATATATAAGATAGTACTGAAACAAAACTTTGAGTAAACAGCTTCTGCTCACGGATTTTAATATCCATAAACCTGAATGATGTCATGCAATCACAGACAGAATTATTATCAAATATATTTATCAACTCATGTTTACCACATGGACTATGGACCTCAGATGACAAGTCCCAGGGAAGATTCCTCCAGGAATGAGGAAGGGCCTAAGGGAAAAAAGGAATCATGAATGTGCAAGTATACTTTTCGTTGTCCAGAAACATAAAAGAAGAGAGGAACACATGGGTGTCCATTTGTTAGGCTGATATGCATGACACTTCACAATCCACAACACCGAGGCTTATAGTAGGACAAAAATGTTTACTTTGATTTTGTTCTCCTTGCTTCTGAACACTCCACTTCTCATGCCGAGTTTCACTCCTTTCATGTGCTTTTGGAGAATGAAGAATGAAGAAAAGGACAGAGAGTTAAGGGAAGCATATATTATCTTCCTTTATGCGGTGCAATGATCTGTGGAGAAAGACTATATAAGCAACATTCCGGATAAGCTGTAAGTGCTTTTTAAATTTTCTTGTAGATTTCATCACAAATATTTCCGGAGAGGTCTGAAGATGCAAAACAGAACAATGCTTTGAAGGTTGTCTTTTTCTTCCAATGTGCACACAAAGAAACAACACCAAATTCATTTATAAACCCAATGCTATTTTATGAATTTAAATTGGTCAATACACTATTATGTTTCTTCCAGTTAGCCTCCTGATTTCAAGGACAGAAGTTGAGTGGACAAACAATCTCTACCATGATCATAAAGATTAGCCCTGTTTTTGACAGTTTCCATTGCACAGAACCCAGTGCTTTATTATCAAATGATACCCCATGTTATTTCAATATGTGTCATCCTGAGAAGGTAAAATTAAATGGCCATAGAGTGTGTTTCTGTCAGTGTGTAACTATCAGTTCCTGTGTGTGTGCACCTCATATTTGGAGGACACCTAGGTACAGGAAGCTTTCACATAGATGTTCATTTACTCTCTAAAATTATCTGGATGTGGTCACTCTATATGACTTTTGAACCTGCATCATAAACGTAAGTAGGATTTCTGTCCAATGTGATGTTAAATGTGTCCTTATATCTCCATTTTAACTTGTATACATACCCAACCATTGGCTTTTAGTATTACAAAGCCTAGTTCTTCATTTTCTTCACTTTCTATTTAGCAAAAAGAAGGGATGCTTAGACTATCAATTTTATGTTTGAAAACTGAGGCTATCTCTAATTGTGGTGACCATTTACTTTCCTTGTCATCGGACTGGATTACATTTGTAGCACGTGTAGGTAGTGGACAGTACTTGAGACCATGATTAGAGGAGTTTCCTAGTCGCTCATCGCTTCAATCATTTAAGAATTATGTACATTATAATGGGCAGATCTGGGCCCAGGGGTTCTGCTCAAACAATGGCACCAACCAAGGATAATACATGCAGTAAACATCGAACCCTTACTCAGTCCTTGCCAAAGGACAGGACATTTTTCACAGATGAGTGATGAGTGGGGACTGACTTTCAATGAACTCTGGTGCCCCATATTTGACCATTTCCCTATGATGGGAAGACTCGGTGGTACTCAGTGGAAGGATAACAGGCTACAAGGATTAGACTTTATACCCCTTGATCACATAAAGGAGGAGGAGGTCCCCCTCATTCACAGTTATAGGAGAAGGGAATAGCATGAAAGTGCAAGGGAGGAATGGGAGGATAGATGGGATGGGATAATAATTGACATGTAATATGAATGAATCCATCAATAATAATAATAATAATAATAATAATAATAATAATAATAAAATAATAATAATAAAAAGAATTATGTGTTCCTTTTTAAGTCTAAGCAATTTATTTTCTGATACTTCTATCACATTTGCCAATTATGTTTCTCTTTCTGTAAATTTACTAAGTATCGTTTCATATTATACCATATGGATACTGTATACATTTTGGGTTTATGGATTTCTGATAGTTGTTTTTAAGAACATCACTTTATACTACTAGGCTACCCTGAGCTCAAGTAACTGGTGCTTCTAATGTTTAGCATTCATAAGTTAGTGTTTGAGTCACACAAATTCTAGTCTCAAATTCCTATTGTGTGGTCCTGAAATTTTTGATGGCAATTTTCTGTGTGGTAATAAAGGGCATTCTAAAAGGGGCTATTTTGTAGACAAAGATAACACAAAGGTAAAATTCTAAGTGTAAAATTAATTACATTAAATCTGAGGGAATCACTAAGAATGAAGGAGTATGTCTGATGTTTGTTGTCCAGATGATATGAAGTGACTAAGAGGAGACAGGAGAGATTATTCTTCCCATAAAGAGAAACAAAAAATCTTATATTCCAACTTAATATTTGCCCTGTTTTATTAAAATGATATCATAAATATTTCCATTATGGTTTACTCTCTACATTCTATTTTACAAACATGTAATATTGGCACAAACAAATTTTACTGCACTTTCTAGATGTTCTTTATTCTCAGTAAGATGCTAGGGTTCTGCTACCATAACTGGTCAAAATATGTTTTTGCACAAAGAAAGAGTGCTTAGATTGTAAATTTATGTTTGAGAAGACATAGTATCACTAATAGAGGTGACTCCTTGTTCCCTTGTCAGTTGACTGAGTTACATTTGTGGCGTATATAGTTGATAGTGCTTGAGAACAGAAATAGAGAATTTTCCTAGTAGCTCATCTCTGCAGTTCTATAAGAGTAATGTGACTTCTTTTCATATCTAAGCTGTTTATTCTCCTACATTTTTATCTCAGTTACTACCTACATTTCTCTTTCAGTACTGTTACTAAATATAATTGCATATTTTACCACGTGAATACTCTACACACTTTTACTTTGTGGATTTCTGACTATTGTTTCCAAGCACAGCAAGCACTTTAGACTACTAGGCCACTCTGGTAGCTCAAGTAATTGATGATGTTTATGTTTAGTATGCAAGAGTTAGTGTTTGTGTCACACAAGTTCTAGTCTCAACTTTCTAATGTGTTCTACTGAAATTTCCAATGGCAATTTTTTTCTGTGCAGTATAAAGGGTCTTCTAAAAGGAGCTATTTGTATGGAGACAGATAACTCAAAGGTAGAATTTCTAAGTGAAAATCTAATTATATTTAAATATGAGTGAATCATTCCAAGTGAAGAATTATATTTGATACTTATTGTTCAGATGGTAGGAAATAACTAGCAAGAGACAGGAATGATTTTTTTCCCAAGAAGAGAATAAAAAACCCTCAATTTAATGTTTGCTCATGTCATAAAAGAACATTGCTTAGGTCCATACATCCAGAGGCATACAGGCATACATCAGTTTAAAATAATATATTTGTTCATGCATTTTACCTACTGATCATGGCCTCTCCCTCCTCTATTCCTTGTCACATCCTCTCTCCATCTACTCCTGATGCATTCTCTGTTTTTCCAAGAAGGGGAGTCCCTGACTAAGTCACCTCAACTCATGAATCACATCATGACTGAGTGTGTACTCTTCCCATGTGGCCTGAAATAGAAGCCCCACCAAGGGAAAGAGAGTGAAAAGACAGGCAAGAGAGTCCATGTCAGAGACAGTCCCAGTTCCTCTTACTAGGGGATCCACACTAAGCCTGAACTACACATCACCTACATCTGTTTAGGGGTCCTAGGACCAGACTCTTGAGGATCCTTGGTTGGTGATTGAGTCTCCACAACCCCCTCTGTGCCCTGATAAATTGACTGTTGATTTTCTTGTGCAGTTCGTGTTAGTTCTTCAACCTTCTATACGTTCCCCTACTTTTCTATAAGACTCCCAACACTCTGTCTAATATTTGGCTTTGATTCTCAGCATCTGTTTTGATTCACTGATTTCTGGAGCCCTTAGGGAAATCTATGCCAAGCTCCTGTCTGAAAGCACAGCAGAGTATCAATAATAGTGTCAGAGGTTGTCTCTCTCCTGTGTTCTGAGTCTCAGTTTGGGCCAGGCATTGCTTGGACATTCCCTAAATCTCTGTTCTATTTTTATCCCTGCATATCTTGTAGGAAAGGTAAATTTTGAGTCCAAGTTCTTGTGGATTGACTGGTATTCCCCTCCCTCCCTTCGGAGTTCTGTCTAGTTAGAGGGTGTTCTCAACTGAGTCACCACCATATTATCCCAGAACTGTCTCATTTATCCCTCTTGTCAGAGAGATATCTCCACCCCTGCCTTATTCTTACTGTTCAGGTACTCTGACTTGCTTCATCAGCTCTCCCCAGGTCTGTCATTCACCCTCATTTCTATCTGAGCTCTCTCTCTCCTACATTGTCCTTATCTTCAACTTCTTCTGCCTTCTATTATATTTCATTTTCTGAGTTAGAATAAAGCATCTTGTCTGGGTTCCTCCTTCTTACTCTTTATCTTTGGGTCAGTGATTCTAGTATTTTTAATCCTGTACTATATGGCTAAGTAAATACATATATGTGTGTTTTGTTAGTCTGGGTTTTCATACTCAGCAGATCTTTTCTTGTTTACTTGCCTGAAAAATTTCTGATTATCTTTGATTTATATTGGAGTAGTATTTCATTGTTTATTCTCCATTGTTTGAGTGACATCATTTTTTCTGGATTCTAGTTATTATGAATAATGCTGTTATGACCATAATGGAGCAAGTGTCCTAGGGTATATGTCCAGGTATAGTATAGCTATGTCTGGAGGTTAAGCTTTTACCAGTTTTCTGATAAAGAAACAGATTGATTTCCAAAGTTAGACATACATCTATTTAAATATGCATCTCCTGTGTGTGAATTTATTTGAAAATAAACCAGTAAAAAGATGCTCTCTCTGAAAAATAATCTAAAAAGAAAAACAACAATATGAAGATGAATAGAGAAGAATATGATATATTTCCAACTAATTATAATTTATTGTTAGTACAGGTACCTAATATTGCCCCAGAAACACTCGTGTGCACTCATCAGTCACTCTTTCACTACCTTAGCCAATTCAGTTAATTTCATATGGAAATAGCAGAAACTGAGGCTCAAACATCAAGTGTAATTTTCATATTTCTCTATAATTAATAAATGAATGCATGATCAGGTTTACAGCTTGGTCAAAACCTGTGGCCTTGTCTTTACCTTCTGAGCAAGTACTCAACAATCTCAGATGAAAAAGCTTTCCATGGAATATACATGTTTTGTGTAGATGAACTCACAAGAAATTTCATAGGTGTTATAAGATTCCATATTTTTATATTTGTAAGCCTTATTACATGGGATACTTGTCCCAAACATAGGGATGAGACAATTGTATTGAGTGCCAATGATTATGTGTATACTTCTGTACATAATAAATATTGTACTATTTTACAGAGCACCAGCTGAAAGGCTATTTCCTCTTGTTTTGGCTTTTTCCTTGGATGAAATAAAGAGAAACCCTGATCTTCTACCAAATATGTCTTTAGTATTTCGAGTCCCATACTGTCTAAATGTGTCACTAGTAAAAGATCTTATTCATATTTCTCCACCAACTGATCTGACTCATCCTAATTATGACTGTACCAAAGGTGTCAGTTGTACAGTACTTCCTACAGGATCAAACTGGGAAGCATCTGTACTATTTCACACATTCATGTACAGCCGTGAACCACAGCAGGTGAGATTTTTGTGGGGTTAAAATTTAATGAAATTGTGTCTCCATTGATGGCTTTGATAAGATGGGAAAAAATGGTGTAAAGAGGAGACTGGTCTTACTGGCCTTAAGTCAGTCTGGTAGTTCAATGGTGTTATTTATATACTGGATGGGGGTCTGGAATTTGTCTGTGTGAAATGAGGATAAGAGGAGAAGTAACAGGTTAGGTGGAATTCTACAACTTTATACAGATAAAATGTGTTAACAAGTTCTTAAAAGTACATGCTACTTCATGCTGTTCCCTGTGTCCTAGGTTCTCCATCTTACTTATGGGCCTTTCCACCCTCTCCTGAATGACCGTGTACAATTTTTCTATATTTATCAGATGGCCCATGAGGATACATCTCTTGCCATGGCCCTCATCACCTTCTTGCTTTATTTAAACTGCAACAGGTTAGGGCTGGCCATCTCTGACAATGAACAGGGTACACAATTTCTCTCAGATTTGAAAAGAGAAATGGAAAAGGATACAGTCTGCTTTGCCTTTGTGAACATGATCCCAGTGAACATGGAAGTTTACATGTCAAAAGCTGAAGTGTATTACAACCATATCATGATATCATCCACAAATGTTGTTATCCTTTATAGTGACACAGACAGTACTCTTGCTGTGGCATTTAGAATGTGGGAGTCTCTAGGTATACAAAGAACATGGATCACCACCTCACAGTGGGATGTTCCTACAAATAAGAGAGAGCTCACACTTGACCCATTCCATGGGACTCTTGCTTTTGCACACCACCATGGTAAGATTTCAGGTTTTAAAAATTTTGTGCAGACATTGAACCCTCTCAAATACTCAGATAAATATCTGGCAAGCCAGGACTGGATGAACTTTAACTGTGAATACTTAGGATCTAACTGTAAGACAACGAAGAACTGCTCATCCAATGAGTCATTGGAATGGCTAATTGCACAGACTTTTGACATGGCCTTCAGTGATAGCAATTATGACATGTACAATGCTGCATATTTTTTGGCGCATGTCATTCATGAGATGCTTCTTCAACAAATAGAAAATCAGCCAATTGACAATGGGAAAAACCATGACCATAGCTGCTCAAAGGTAGTGTTTCTTCTATTGGATTATCCATGTTCTTATCAATGTCATAGTTTTTAAGAGTCTCTCAGATGATTAATTGAGTGAATAGGAAATATTTCTGAAAAACCTAGGTTTATAAATGTTTTTATGCTGTCACAATAAATCTGGAGCTTTGTATAGAATTTAATACACAGGTATTGGAATGAAAGACACCATTTATCAGTGAAAATAAGTGACTCTCTGACAGAGAAACTGAACATAATCATACCTGTTCTAATACTGGAGAGATAATTAGTCTCTTCTCATTAATTGTCACCATGATGAAGAGATGACTGTTTGTTCATTAATTCTGGAAATTGATTTAATCAGTTCACAGGATTGTTTTCTCAATCAATTCTCCCCATATGTAGTCTCTGTTCACCTTCCTCAAAGGCTTAGTGTAATTACACAGGAGGAGTTATGTGAATCAGTTTATTACACACACACACACACACACACACACACACACACACATTTGTTTGAATATATATTTCTCACTGTATTTGTGTTTCTATGTGTGTTTCTGTGTGTCTTTGTGTATATCTGTGTTTCTGTGTGTACACAGATATGTTTGCACTTGTGTGTGTGTGTTTCCATCCATCTGACTGTCTGTTTGTAGAAGTGAG
This sequence comes from Acomys minous, assembly GCF_964271855.1. Lineage (NCBI taxonomy): Eukaryota > Metazoa > Chordata > Mammalia > Rodentia > Muridae > Acomys > Acomys minous. The sequence continues at coordinate 6,575,905 of NC_140502.1, forward strand.
CATAAGTTTTCTGTGTTTCAATGCCCTTCTGTATGTTTGTTTCTAGTTTTGTGTAGGTTTCTGATTGTATTTGTCAGTGCATGTGTTTGTGTGTTGTGTATATTGGATTGCACATATGTATATCTCTTGCTGTGTGTGTGTGTGTGTGTGTGTGTGTGTGTGTTTCTGTCTGTCTCTCCTTTGATGTTGTGAGCATAAATTTGTTTTGGTTTCAATGTCTTTCATTGTGAATGTTTGTATCTCATTAATTCTTCCTGTGTGTATTTGTCTGTGCATGTGTGTGTATATGTATGTGTTTGGTATACTTCTGTACTTGTGTGTCTGTTTGGGTGTATATGGTTGTCTATGCCTGTATGCTCAGATGTGTCCATGTATATTAATGTGTGTGTAAACAAATATGTGGCTATATTATGTGAATATCTTTATATAGATGTGGGTCTCTTTGTGTGCGGATAAATGTGTGTGTGTGTGTGTGTGTGTGTGTATGTGTGTGTTGCACATCTTTTTTATGTATATGTGGTTGTCTATGCTTGTGTTTCTCAGTTTTTTTAGAGAACCGAAATTCTACAAACATTATAACAAATTAATATATCATTTTTATTTCATTGAAATTTTCTACCTGCTACCTTCCACAAAATTGCTTTTCAGATAAAATCATTATACATTTTCTCCCATTAAGGAAGGGCATATGTATCATATAGTAGTGTCTGATTTTCAGATACAGTCCTTGATGAGAAAGACCCACTTCACTAGCCCTAATGGAGACAAAGTGACCATGAACCAGAAAGAAAAACTTCAGAAAGAGTATGACATTTTTTACATTTGGAATCTCCCACCTGATTTTGAACTTAAGGTGAAGATAGGAGAGTTTAGTCTATATTTACCACATGGTCAACAGCTGCATTTATCTGAAGACATGCTAGAGTGGGCCACAGGAATTCGACAGGTGGGTTGAAAGAACTGTACTGATTTCCATTACATACAAGTGAACACTGTGTTTTATTGGTCCATTTATGCTTTTTTATACATTAGTGAATTGAAATAAATTGTCACATAAGGAACCTACTTCTAGTCTCCTATGTAACGTTTTTTATTTTCACTATTTTGATGTGACTTTTTATTAATTCTTTGAAGAGTTCATGCAATAGATACAGTGTATTTTATTATAACGGAAAGTTTTTGTTTTTTAATAGGAATATGAAACAACTTTTGACCACTCATTTATCATATTTCCAGTAAAGTGAACAATAGACTCAGGGTACCATTCTTATTACCGTATAGTGATTTCCTAACTTTTTTTAATACATTTTTATTAATTTATACATATTACATCTCAGTTGTTAGCCCATCCCATGTATCCTCCCATTCCTCCCTTCCTCCCACTTCCCCCCTATTACTCCCCTCCCCTCCCCTAAGTCTGTGTCTGAGGGGGACCTCCTCCCCCTGAATATGCTCATACGGTATCAAGTCTCTCCTTGGTGACCTATTATCTTTCCTCTGAGTGCCACCAGGCATCTCCGTCCAAGGGACATGTTCAAATATGGGGCACCAGAGTTTGTGTGAAAGTTAGATCTCCTTCTCCACTCAACAGTGGAGAATGTCCATCGGCTAGTCCGGGTAGGGGTTCAAGGTTTTTACTGCCTATTTTTTCCTTGGCTGTCGCCACAGTTTGCAGAGGACCCCAGGGCCCAGACTCGCCTATAGTTTTCCAGGACCCACTGGATCCTTCCATTTCCTCTTTCTCCCAGGCTTCTCACACCTAAAGTTTCAATAGGATGTCCTCCCCTCTTACCCACTATTCTGGTAGGTACAGTTTTTCATGGGGACGTACACCTTGGACTAGTGTCTTGATATAAGTGAGTATATACCATTTAGCTCTTTTTGCTTCTGTGTGAACTCACTAATTATGACAATTTCTAGTTCCATCCATTTGTCCACAAATTTTGGAAATTCCTTGTTTTTAATAGCTGAGTAGTATTCCATAGTGTAAATGTACCACAGTTTCTTTATCCATTCTTCTATTGAGGGACACGTAGGTTGTTTCCAAGTTCTGGCTATTATGAATAAGGCAGCTATGAACATGGTTGAGCATATGTCCCTGTTGTGTGGTAGTACATCCTCTGGGTATATTCCAAGGAGTGGAATAGCTGGGTCTTGAGGAAGCCCTATTCCCATTTTTCTGAGAAAGCACCAGATAGCTTTCCAAAGTGGTTGTACTAGTTTGCATTCCCACCAGCAATGCAGGAGAGTTCCTCTTTCTCCACACCCTCGCCAGCATGAGGCGTCAGTTGAGTTATTGATCTTAGCCATTCTGATGGGTGTAAGATGGAATCTCAGTGTCGTTTTGATTTGCATTTCTCTGATGACTAAGGAGGTCGAGCATTTCTTTAAGTGTTTCTCAGCCATTTGATATTCCTCTGTTGAGAATTCTCTGTTTAGCTCTGCGCCCCATTTCTCAATTGGGTTATTTGGTTTGGTGGTGTTTAATTTCTTAAGTTCTTTATATATTTTGGATATTAGACCTTTGTCAGATGAAGAGTCGGTGATGATCTTTTCCCAGTCTGTAGGCTGTCGCTTTGTTCTCTTGACAGTGTCACCAGCCTTACAGAAGCTTCTCAGCCTCATGAGGTCCCATTTATTAATTGTTGATGTTAAGGCCTGGGCTGTTGGTGTTCTGTTCAGGAAGTTGTCTCCTGTGCCTATGAGTTCCAGACTCTTCCCCACTTTTTCCTCTAACTGGGTTAATGTCTGTGGTTTTAGGTTGAGGTCTTTAATCCACTTGGACTTGAGTTTTGTGCATGGTGACAAATAGGGGTCTAATTTCAGTTTTCTACATGTAGACATCCAGTTAGACCAGCACCATTTGTTGAAGATGCTGTCGTTTTTCCATTGAATGGATTTGGCTTCTTTGTCGAAAATCAGGTGAGCAAATGTGTGTGGATTCATCTCTGGGTCTTCAGTTCCATTCCATTGATCCACTAGCCTATTGCTGTGCCAGTACCATGTTGTTTTAATTACTGTTGCTCTATAGTACAACTTGAGATCAGGTATGGAGATTCCTCCAGCGGATCTTTTATTGTATAGGATTGTTTTTGCTATTCTGGGCTTTTTGTTTCTCCATATGAAGTTGAGAATTTTTCTTTCAATATCTTCAAAATATTTAGTAGGTATTCTGATAGGGATTGCATTGAATCTGTAAATTGCTTTTGGTAAGATGGCCATTTTTACTATGTTGATTCTTCCAATCCACGAACAAGGTAGATCCCGCCATCTTCTGATGTCATTTTCAATCTCTTTCTTCAGAGGTTTAAAGTTTTTTTCAAATAAATCCTTCACTTGCTTGGTTAGGGTTATTCCTAGATATTTTATATTGCTTGTGGCTATCGTGAAGGGAGTAATTTTTCTAATTTCTTCCTCTGCCTGTTTGTCATTTGTATATAGGAAAGCTACTGACTTTTTTTAGTTTATTTTGTATCCTGCCAATTTGCTGAAGGTGTTTATCAGCTGTATGAGTTCTCTGGTGGAATTTTGGGGGTCACTTATATACACTATCATATCATCTGCAAATAGGGATAATTTTACTTCTTCCTTTCCCATTTGGATCCCCTTGATCTCCTTTTGATGTCTTATTGCTCTGGCTAGAACTTCAAGAACTATATTAAAGAGATATGGGTAAAGTGGGCAGCCTTGTCTGGTCCCTGATTTTAGAGGGATTTCCTTGAGTATCTCTCCATTTAATTTAATGTTGGCTATTGGTTTGCTGTATATAGCCTTTATTGTGTTTAGAAAAGTGCCTTGTATTCCCGATCTCTTAAGAACTTTAAACATAAATGGGTGTTGGATTTTGTCAAATGCTTTTTCTGCATCTAAAGAGATGATCATATGGTTTTTCTCTTTCAGTTTGTTTATATGGTGGATTACATTGATGGATTTCCGTATGTTAAACCATCCCTGCATTCCTGGAATGAAGCCTACCTGGTCATGGTGAATGATGTCTTTGATATGCTGTTGTATTCGCTTTGCGAGTATTTTGTTGAGTATTTTTGCATCAATGTTCATAAGAGAAATTGGTCTGAAATTCTCTTTTTTTGTTGGGTCTTTGTGGGGTTTAGGTATCAATGTGACTGTGGCCTCATAGAAGAAGTTTGGTAATATTTCGTCCATTTCTATCTTTCGGAATAGCTTGAATAGTATCGGTATTAGCTCCTCTTTGAAGGACTGGTAGAATTCTGCGCTGAAACCATCTGGCCCTGGGCTGTTTTTGGTTGGAAGACTATCAATGGTTGCTTCTATTTCTATAGGCGAAATAGGGCTATTTAATTTGTTTATCTGGTCTTGGTTCAATTTTGGTAAATGGAATCGGTCCAGAAATTTGTCCATTTCCCTCAAATTTTCAAATTTTGTGGCATAAATGTCTTTGAAGTAGGTCCTTACGATTCTTTGTATTTCTTCGGTGTCTGTTGTTATGTCTCCCTTTTCATTTCTGATTTTGTTAATTTGAATAGCTTTTCTTTGTCTTTTAGTTAGATTGGCTAACGGTTTGTCTATCTTGTTAATTTTCTCAAAGAACCAGCTCTTGGTTTTGTTGATTCTTTGGATTGTTCTCTTTGTTTCTAATTTATTGATTTCAGCCCTGAGTTTGATTATTTCCAGGCGTCTACTCCTCTTGGGTGTTTCTGGTTCTTTTTTTTCTAGGGCTTCCAGATGTGTTGTTAGGTTGTTTATGTGGGATGACTCCATTTTCTTTTTAAAGGCACTTAGTGCTATGAATTTTCCTCTTAGCACTGCTTTCAATGTGTCCCACAAATTTGGGTATGTTGTTCCATCATTTTCATTGAATTTCAGGAAGTCTTTTATTTCTTCCCTTATATCTTCCGTGACCCATGTGTCATTAAGTAGAAAGTTGTTTAGTTTCCACGTGTTGGTATGCTTTTTGTTATTTCTATTGTTGTTGAAGTCCAGCCTCAGACCATGGTGATCTGATAAGATACAAGGTATTATCTCAATCTTCTTGTATCTGTTGAGGTTTGCTTCATGACCAACTATGTGATCAATTTTAGAGAACGTTCCATGGGGTGCTGAGAAAAAGGTATACTCCTTTGCGTTTGGGTGGAAAGTTCTGTAGATATCTGTTAGATCCATTTGATTCATGACATTGGTTAATGAGGTTATTTCCCTGCTTAGTTTTGAAATCAAAGTCCTATCCTTGAGTGAAAGTGGGGTGTTGAAGTCTCCCACTATTAATGTGTGGGTATCGATAAATGGGGCAAGCTTTGTTAATAACTCTTTTACAAATGTCGGCGCCCTTGTATTCGGAGCATAGATGTTCAAAATCGTGATGTTTTCCTGGTTGACTTTACCTTTGACAAGTATGAAGTGACCATCCTTGTCTCTTTTGACTAATTTTGGTTGAAAGTCTATTTTATTAGATATTAGAATAGCTACCCCAGCTTGTTTCTTGTGACCATTTGCTTGGAATATTTTTCCCCAACCTTTCACTCTGAGGCAATGTCTGTCCTTGTGGTTGAGATGTGTTTCTTGAATGCAGAAGAATGTTGGGTCGTGTTTATGCATCCATTCTGTTAGTCTGTGTCTTTTTATTGGAGAGTTGAGACCATTAATGTTGAGAGATATTAATGACCAGTGATTGGTAAGTCCCTTCATTTTTGGTATTTATAACAATCGAGTTTTTGTGAAGTTGTGATTTTGCAATGGTGTAGTTATTTATTTCTTATGTATTTTTGGTTGTAGTTTGACCAGTTGGGGTGGAGTTTTCCTTCTAGTAACTTCTGTAAAGCCGGATTTGTTGCTAGGTACTGTGTGAATTTGTTTTTGTCGTGGAATATCTTGTCTTCACCTCCAATGGTTATTGATAATTTTGCTGGATATAGTAGTCTTGCCTGGTATCTGTGTTCTCTTAGCGTTTGCAGAACCTCTGTCCAGGCCCTTCTGGCTTTCATGGTCTCTGCTGAGAAGTCAGGAGTGATTCTGATAGGTTTGCCTTCATATGTTACTCGTCCTTTTTCTCTTGCCGCTTTTAATATTTTTTCCTTGTTCTGTATATTTTGTGTTGTTATTATTATGTGGCGGGAAGATTTTCTTTTTGGGTCTATTCTATTTGGTGTTCTGTAGGCCTCTTGTATGTTCGTATGCATCTCCTTCTTCAAATTGGGGAAATTTTCTTCTATTATTCAGTTAAAGATATTTTCTGGGCTGTGGAGTCGGTTGCCTTCTCTTTCCTCTATCCCTATTATTCTCAAGTTTCGTCTTTTCATGTTGTCTTTTATTTCATGAACGCTTTGTGTCAGGAACTTTTCAGATTTAGCATTATCCTGGATGATTGTTTCCAATTGTGCGATTGTATCTTCAAGTCCTGATATTCGTTCTTCCATTTCTTGCAATCTGTTAGATAAGGCCACCTCTGAGATGTTTGCTTTCTTTTCTGATGCTTCTCGATCACGTTTTTCTTCCGTGCGTTCTTTTATGATTTCTTCCATTTTTATCTTCAGGTCTTGAACTGTTTTAATAATTTCCTTCATCTGGTTATTTGTGTTTTTCTGAAATTCTTCAAATGCCTCTTTATATGACTCTTTTAAGTCATCAGCCCTCTTGTTTGCTTCCTCCTGCATTTGTTTACAAAATTTATTTGTTTCTTCCAATATCATCTTACTTAATAAGGATTTGAGGTGGTTTTCATGTATATCCATTGTTGTTGGGTTCTCCAGGTTGTTTTCATTAGGATTGCTGGGATCTGGAGATGCCATCCTGTTTTGGTTTTTGTTAGCATTCTTTCGTTGTCCCCTTGTCATTTTGGTGACTCTAATGTTGGGAGGTGGTTTGTAGTGACCTTCCCTGTTTGGGAGTGGATAGTTGATGTCTGATTATAGGTAGGGTGCCCTTACCTGTGGGGAACAGGGAGTACTTCCCTGGACCAGGCTGGTGATTCAGATTCTACTCCTGTAGATTTTTCTCAACACCTTAGGCTCCAGGCTGAGTCCTGCGAAGTAGGTTTCTGTTTGGGCCTTTTCCCCTTACTGCTGTATCTCAAGTCAGCAGTATTGGGATCTAGAGTAAGGTCAGCACACAAGCTCTCTGGTTGTGTAGGTTGGTCCCAGCTGTCTGTCTTTCCTGTTGCTTTGTAGCCAAGACCCCCGGTGGATCAGATCTTCTGGGTTGTAGCTGTCTTTTAGCTCTGCCTCTACACTGTGTAGGTGCTTCCAGCCTTTCCCATGAATTTGGGAGTTCTTGCTGGGTCTGCAGGAGCTGACACAGCTAGGATCCGCCTGTTGGAGATTACAGGATCTGTGCCTGTAACCATATGGCTTCAGGCCACTGGCAGTATCTGAGGAGGTAGCAGTTTCCACGCCCCTGTATGCCAGGCCACTCCCAGCTTGCTATAAATTAGCAGTTATACCCTGCCCGCATGAGCCACAGCTCCCTATATTGTGGGATACAGCTAGTGAGAGCCCAGTCAGAGCCAGCAGTTCATCCCGTGGCTGGCGCCAAAAGCCGCTTAGACCGCTCCCAGATGCTTTAAGGCAGCAGTTATTCCCTGCCAGCAAGGCCCACAGCTCCAGATAAAGTGGGCGGTCCTAGCGAGGGCGAGCAAGAATGACCCCTGCTAGGTCTATTTTTCAGGGAGAGTCCAGTCAGAGCCAGCAGCTCGTCCCGTGGCTGGCGACATAAGCCGCTTAGACTTCTCCCAGATGCTTTAAGGCAGCAGTTATTCCCTGCCAGCAAGGCCCACAGCTCCGGATAAAGTGGGCGGTCCTAGCGAGGGCGCGCAAGAATGACCCCTGCTAGGTCTATTTTTCAGGGAGAGCCCAGTCAGAGCCAGCAGATCGTCCCCTCGGCTGGCGACAAATCACCTGTATTTTCCCTTTCTGCTAGAGAAAGGCAGAGTGTGTCGCCTTAGGGCAGCAGTTATTCCCTTCCAGTAAGACCCACAGCTCCCGATAACCTGGGTGGATCTGTCGCGGGCCCACAGAGATGGACCCAGTTAGTTCAGTTGTTTGGGGATTGCCTGCAGCCGGGCCACGCAGCTGGCGCCAAAAGCGGTTCAGACCGCTGGCGTGAATCTCCTGCCGGAGTACTGCCAGTTCCCTTTAGGGCAGTAGTTAGTCCCTGCAAGCGTGACCCTCGGTTCCCTGTAACGTGGGCGGACCCACTGGGCTGTGGGAGCAGACCACGCTGGTTACTAACGGCCCCAGTTTGCCGGGTCAATCCTTTGTGTCTGGCTTCAGCTTGAGCGCAGGACGCGGACGTGGTCCCCAGTTCTAGTTGGTTTTGGTGAGACTCGCCACCTGTGTTTCCACCCAGGTTAGGCAGGTGCCGTCCGCAGTTCGGCGCGGTGTGGATGTACAGGATCAATGGTAGTTTCACCCTATTCGCTGAGACTCCTCAGGCTTGGGGCTCCGGAAACTCTCCTCCCCAAATGGCGAATTTGGGTTTTTTGTGCTGGCTACAGCTTGATTGTGGATTCCTTTTCAGAGTTTGGGGAGTGCGTTTAGCCCTTGGGGCTGTCGCTTGTCCCGGGGTTGGACCCCCTGGTGGTCTGCGGAGTTTGGGGCCCCACTCACCTACAGTTCTCAAAATCCAGCAGTCTGTGGTTCCATTCAAGTCTCTGGTCTCCTCGGAGAAGATCAGCTATGGTGCCTACTGCTCGACGCCATCTTGGAATCCGATTTCCTAACTTATTATGAATCTGTGATAAAAAAGTTAAAGTAACTGAGGCTAAGTGTAATGATGAAGTAAATTAAAAATCCAAAGGCATTAGAAAACTAACTCATCATGTCTTTTAATTTTAATTATTTTTTTAATTTAAAATTTTTATTTAATTCATTTTACATTCCAGCCTTAGCCTCGTCCCTTGTGCCCTTACAGGCAACCCGCTCTCCTCTTTCCCCCTATGCCCCTTCCCTTGTCCTCAGAGAGTGGAACCCTTCTCCCCTACTCACTGTACCCAGCCTATCAAGCATCATAAGGACTGCCTACATACTCTTCCTCTGTGATTTTATAAGGTACCCCATCAAGAGAAAATGATCAAAGAAAAGGCAACAGTTTTAATTTATATGTTTGCTTAAGCCTTCTGACAAAGACTATCTAAATTGTCAACCCTTCTAAGCACAAATTAATAACTTTTGATACATATTAAATATTCTATGAATTCTTACTTTGTATTTTCTTTTTTTATATGTTATGGGTTTTCTGTCTGGATCTATGTCCATGCAACACTGGCTTATGTGGTGTATATGGACATTAGAAGGGTAATTCAGATTCCTGGGAATGTGCGACAGCTTAGATGTGCAAACTGAGTGCAAGAAAGCAATTGTTATTCACAGTTTGTCTATGCCTCAGCTCTGAATTATGCCATGTAAAGAAAAAGTTCACTACAGTATCCTTACTGGGTCCTCTTAATTGTTGTATAGTTCATTCAAACTAATGAAGCAGTATCTAGTTTCCTTCTCTGTGTTTGGTGGTATTGGTAGTAATATATTTTTGCTCTGCAGAAATTTGTGAATAAAAAATTCCATCAGAGCTCCAGAGTATGTTATAGATGTGAATTATAAAGTGATTTATTTTAAGTTATTCTATTCGAACAATACAAACACGAAGTTGTTTAAATTTTAAAGATGTTAAGTCCAGGAATTCAGGTTGCTCATGTACTCTGGCATTTGCAGTTAACAGTCCTTCTCAGATTGATAAGGGGAATCATTGTTATCTAGAGGAACACAGGATCTGAAGTTTAGCTACTGAAATACATATGTATTCAAAGGCAGCAGTGAAATGTCACGTGTGTTCTAAACGCAGCCTGATTGAGTATTAAAAAAACATGCACCGGAATAATATTCAATACTAAAAAAATAGAACCATTGCTCTGCTCCTAGATATGCATATGATGATACATGTAGAAACAAACAAACATAAAAATGGTGATATCAAATCTACCTAGCTCAAAATGTTACAGTCATAGTCTTAAATGAGAGTCTGTTCAATGATATGCTTAATATATGATTCAAAGACTGATTATTTGAATGTTCTATGAAAAGTGAGAAGTGACATAAATTACCTTGTGAAAGATAAGAGGGATCACAAAAACTAACAAAAAATATGTCACTGAAAAAGCATGAGAAAAAGGAATTCTGTAATAATTGAATAATAAAAATATTCAAACAAAAATATGAAAAGAAAAACAAAATAAATGAAATAAAATTCTAAATAAAAAATCTCAGCAAGACAATAGTTCGAGATAAAGACAGGTTGGCAAAGCTTGAATATTATGCATAAGTATTAGAAAATTCACACTATAACAAAAAATAAAACAAAACAGAACATAATAGTCAAAATATAGGAGACTTGAGGGTTCCTGATTAAAAGAATAGATTTACAGTCCAGAGTCATAAGGGGAAAAAAAGGACACACTCAAATAATCAACACTATATCCTGTATAATGTAATCATAAATTTCAAGTGAGATGTTTGCCCATAGAGATACAAGTCATTTATATAGCAAACATTTAAGATCAGTAAATGAACACACCTTGTCATATTTAACTTAAAATTTATTTTGTAACAAAGACATAACGTTGAAGGCTGAAGTATAGAAGATTCTGTCATAGCAAGTTCCCATCTGTATATCAGTCAATTTCACTATGGACATTCTTACAGGAGGAGAGTAATAGTGATATATTTCAAACATTAAATAGCCAACCACAGTAACTAAAACAGAAAAGTTATTCCTCATAATAGAAGGATACAGAGCAGAGTTCAGTAATAGACACAATCACAGGAATTTATAAGCACAGAAAACTTACCATGAAAGATGCTAGTTGAACCACTTCACAAGATGAATGCAAAGAATATATAGAAAGCAATAAGGTCCAGACAAAAGAAACTATTAGAAAATGATCAAATGCTACACTATCACCAATAGACAATACTCACCAAATAATCTACAATAATAATGATCACATTCTCTAATAAAAATCCATAGACAACAAGGTTGATTCAATAAGACAACAACAACACCCCAAAAATGTTTTGTTACTTCCATGGAAAAAATTATATTTTTAACTTGAATGGAATCCTTCTATAAAAATGGGGGTGATACATCATTATAAAGTGGAAACAAACAAACAAACAAACAAAGTCCATGAAAACATTCTACTTTATGGACATGGATGGAATAATTCTTAAATAAACACCTATCAAGACAGTTCAACAACACACCAAAATGTTTGTTCTCTACACCTAAGTGTGTTTCATTCAATAAATGCAAGCATGATTCAAAAATGCAGTTAAGTGAGATAAGTCATGTAAATACACTCTAAGATGGAATTATATGATTATATAAAAATATTCATAAATTTAATATAAAGTTCATTATATATTCAGAGTATAAAAAGAAACAGGTCAGAATACAAAGAACAGGTAATATCTTGACATCATAGGTTTTTTATGGCAAGCACAATGAAAGCATTGAGTAGATGAAGGGAGAAATATAAAAAAAATCAATTAAACTAAGAATGAAGCCACGTATGTGTGGTGCATGTTTTAAAACAGTTTGTTGACAGATTTAGAAAATTCTCTGTTGATATGTGACCAGTTTGGCCTAGATATCTAATCCAAGTCAGGCAGTGTGACAGACAGACCACGCCTTAAGATATTGAACAAAAATGGGGCAGCAATATGCACTGTCTCCACTCTTCTTCAAAATGGTCATTAAAATCTTACCAAGTGTCTAGCCAGAGATTTTGATAGATACTGGAAGCTCCTATTGGTACTCTAGGTGAGCGAGGTAAGGATGAATGGGGAAATAGAAAGACACAAGGGTCCTAGAAATCCTCAAGAAGACAATTAAGGCTGGCAGATCTGGACCCAGGTAAGTCAGCTAAAAATACTGTACAAACAAAGGACAATGAATGTAGTAAACCTATAACCCCTATCCAGATCTAGCCAATGGACACCACCATCTCCACAACTGTGTGGATAGCAAGGACTGACTCAGACATGAACTCTGGTATCCCCTACTTAACCACTTCCTCTTGGTGGGAAGACCTGTTCATGCTCAGAGGAAAAGTAAGCAGGCTACCAGGAAAAGGCCTGATAGGCTGTGATCTTTATTTTCTTTAATTTTAATTTTTAATTTTTAAAATTTATGTGCATGGGTTTCAGATCTTGGAATTACAGACAGTTGTGAGCTGCCATGTGGGTGCTGGGAATTGAACCCGGGTCCTATAGAAGAGCAAGCAGTGCTCTTAACCACTGAGTCATCTCTCCAGCCTGAGACTGTTATCTTATAGTGGGGGTGAAGGTCCCTTTCTGTCACAAACCTGGGGGAGGGGAATAGGATGAAAGTGGGAGGGATGGGGAATTGAAAGATACAAGTGAGGGGATAAAATGAGATTTAATCTGAATAAATTACTTAAATAAAGAAAAATTTTCATGTGCCAAAATAACTGTGAGAATATATTTTAAAAAGAGTGAAAATGTCCAATTATAAGTGTGTATATACCATTTGAGTCTTTTTGCTCCTGGTTTAACTTACTCATTATGATCATATCTAGTTCCTCCCATTTGTCCACATATTTTGGGAACTCCTTGTTTTTAATAGCTGAGTAGTAGTCTATAGTGTAGATGTACCACAGTCCTTATCCATTCTTCTACCGAGAACTACTTAGGCTTTTTCCAGGTTCTGGCTATTATGAAGAAGGCTGCTGTGAACACGGTTGAGCATATGCCCTTGTTGTGTGCTAGAGCATCTTCTAGGTATATTCCCATGAGTGGAATTGATGGGTCTCAGTTTTCTGAGATAGATTTCAAAAGTGGTTGTCCAAGTTTGCATGCCAACAAGCAATAAAGAAGTGTTCCTCTTTCTCCACATCCCCACCAGCATGTGATATCACTTGAATTTTTTATCTTACCCATCTGATGGTTCTAAGATGAATCTCTGAGTTGTTTTGATTTGCATTTCCCTGATGACTAAAGGCATATATACTCACTTATAAGTGGACACTAGCCCATGGGGCATGTACCATGAAAGTCTTCACTTACCAGGCAAATAGGATAGGTGTGAAGACATCCTTTGGGGCTCTAGGTGAGAGAAGTATGGGAGAATGGGGAAATAGAAGGATCCAGAGGGTCCTAGAAACCTACAAGTAAAACATTATGATGGGTGGATCTGGGCCCAGGGGTTCTGCTCAAACTGTGGCATCAAGCAAGGACAATACGTGCAGTAATCATCAAACTCCAACCCAGATCTAGAGAATGGACAGGACATTTTTCACAGTTGAGCAGAGAGCGGGAACTAAGTTTCACTCAAACTCTGGTGCCCCATATTTGAATATTTCCCTTTGATTGGGAGGCCTGGTGGCACTCAGAGGAAGGGTAACAGGATATCAAGAAGAGATTTGATACCCTAATATCATATAGAGGGACAGGAGGTCCCTCTCAGTCACAGACATAGGGGAGGAGACTAGGGTAAAAGTGGGAGTGATGGAGGAACGTTAGGATACAAGGGATGGGATAACAATTTAGAATTGAGATATTTCCCATTTTAGATGTGGTTTAGTTGCATCTTGCTAAGTCATTGCTTTGATTAAACTTTGGCCAAGGACCAAGTGAGGAAGGAAGGTTATTTTTGGCTCATGGGTTATAGACAAGGGAAGACAAGGAAGGACCTTGGAGACTGAAACTAAAGCACAGGCCCTTGAGAGAACACTGCTTACTGGCTTGCCCTGTGTCATTTCTCACACATGCTTGCTTAGCAAGAACATTGCCTTTAGTAGACTGGGCATGCCTACAATGAATACCAAGTAGTAAAACGCATTAGTGTTAGAAAGACAGGCTATTCTGATAGGGAGAATTTCTCAGGGAAGGTTCATTCCATGTTCCCTATCTTTTTACTGGACTTTGTGTCAGCTTGATGTAAATCAACAAGAAGACCAGGTAGCAAGCTTTGTAGTGTCTGCACAAAGTACACTAAAATTCTGTTTCCATAATGTCTAAGATTTGGTAAAGAACTCCACTTTTCATCAACTTGTTTTAATTTATTCACACGTTTGGCATTATATAAAGTCCTAACTGACACGTGGTACCTCAGCTTCTGCATATAAAATAAGCTTATTGATATCTCAACATCTTAATATAATGTAGTTATGAATGGAGTAGGTAAAACTTGATATGAATTTTATTTCCTCAGATGGCGCCCTCTGCATGCAGTGCTGACTGTCGTCCTGGATTCCGAAAATTCAGGCAGGAGGGAATGTCAGCCTGCTGTTTTAATTGTATCCACTGCCCAGAAAATGAAATTTCTAATGGAACAAGTGACTGTATGCTGCTGTGATACACTTTACTTTGATAATCCTCTCAACCAACAAAAGGATGCTGAAGGGGTCTAAAAGGCAACTACGAAAATGAAATATACCTTTTTCTCCATTATCAGTCATAGGAATGCAAACAGTACAATGTCATAATAACAACAAGAAAAAACTCTTTTGCCTAGATGTACATTTTGATTCAATTTCTGTCACATCATATTTTCTCAAAGAAACAAAATCAAACTGCAATGTGAGCACATTCTGTATGAGATCTGTCCTTGTTATTAATTTCCTCTATAACTAAATGAATGGCAGATTCCAGTCACAAAGTTTTAATATGTGTATTTATTCTTTTTGCATGTATATAAGTGTCCCTAAAGATGTTTATGTACACTACATATGCACAGAATCGAACAGAGGACAGATATGGCACCAGAACTGACAAACTGTGTAATGGAGGTGCTAGAAACCAAGTCTGTATGCTTAGAAAATTTAGTGTAGAGATTAAAAATTACTTGTAAAATTATCAGAACCTGATGAATTTGAGACAGAATTTGTGTGAAATGTAGAGGCCCATTTTATTTTTCCTCCTTCTTTACTGTAATTTATTCTGATTACATCCTAATTGTATTCCCTCACCCATTTTCAAATGTCTGATGTGATTTCTTTCTAGGAAGGTGAGGATAATTGTTCACACATGATGTACAAAATATAAGGAGTCTTATGTCCAATATTTTATAAATAGCGCCCAATTAATAATTTCATGAAAGAATAGATTAGAATGGTTTTGTACTGAAAACAATTAGTCACAAACAGTAACATTTTATTGCAACCTACAAAGAAAGTTTAGTAAAATAATTATATATTTATGTTTGGCTAAATGGAAATGGACAATGAATAGGTTTCCCACATTTGCCTTTCATACTATGCAATGAAATTAAGTTCTTAAAACATATTTCTGGCCAATAACATGGCTCAACACTTAAATCATTTGCCTCTAAGACTTATAGCTGCAGTTCATCCACAGGACCCAGAGAGTAAGAGGAGGCAAAGAACTCTCCGAAATGGCTTCTGACATCTATGCACTCAAATCACATACATGATTATTAAACATACTGTAATAAAACTGTCTTAAATATAAAACTGAATAAGAACTAATGGTAGTTACTTCAATAAATAGAAAAATGTTAATATTATTTATGGGTGTGTGTGATGTGCGGGTATGTGTACATAAGGGCAGATGTAGGTGAGAGGCAACTAGTACCTCTACAATTAATTTACATGCAGTTGTGAAACACCTCACACAGGTTCTGGAAACTGAACTCAGGTTTTTTTTAAGAGGAGAACATTTGCCTGTCATGGTGGCACATGCCTTTAATCTCTGCACTCAGGAAGTAGAGGAAAATAGATATCTGTGAGTTCGAGGCCAGCCTGGTCTACAAAGCGAGGCCAGGGCAGTGAAGGCTACACAGAGAAAACTTGACTCGAAAAACAAAACAAAACAGAGAACAAAAAAAATCTAGATCATTTTTGTATGTGGGTTTTTGTTTTATTTTCCTATGCTTCTTATCAGTATATATATATATTTACCTCAGAGTATAGTCACAGAGTCTGGCTCTCAAGAGATTGAAATGAGGGAATTGGGTATGTGCTGGATGCTTCCCACGAAGGTGGAGACAAGATGAAGGGCTTTGTAGTGCTCAGTCTGTAGAAAGGTTTCTACCTTCAGTGATAGAGCTAGTGCTTCTCATGATCAAGACTCAGGAATTCTTTGTCAACACTGCCAGATTAGAACATAAATAAAGACATATTAATCATTCTTTTTATTTTCTACAGTTAAAAAAGTTTATATTACATTTATATACCAGTAAAATTTACTTCTCATATTGACATTCCTACTTCTTCCAAATGGTTACTGAATTTTTCAGCACATCTGCTACATTTATTTGGACACACTAATATAAATAATAAGAATTAATAAATAGAAGCATTGTTGTACAGCAATGTCCTTCAATTACATTATCAGCAATAAAATGGAAGTATTGCAAACCTTTTCCAACAGATTTATTGAAACATCTTGTTAAGAAACTGCTGAGGCTTCATTGACAAGTCTTACGTTTCTCAATCAGATATGGATCAGTGTGTGAAGTGCCCGGAGGACCAGTATGCCAACACAGGGCAAAATCATTGCATCCACAAAGCTGTGATCTTTCTAAGCTATGAAGACCCCTTGGGGATGGCTCTGGCCTTAATGGCCTTGGGCTTCTCTGCCCTCACAGCTCTGGTTCTTGGAGTATTTTTGAAGCACAATGACACAGCCATCGTGAAGGCCAATAACCGTGCTCTCAGCTACATCTTACTCATGTCACTCATGTTCTGTTTCCTCTGCTCCTTGATCTTCATTGGCCATCCAAACTCAGTCTCCTGCATCCTGCAGCAAATCACATTTGGAATTGTATTCACTGTGGCTATTTCCAGTGTGTTGGCCAAAACAATCACAGTGGTTCTGGCTTTCAAAGTCAAAGTTTCTGCAAGAAGGATGAGGTACATTCTGGTTTCAGGAACTCTTAACTACATCATTTCTCTCTGTACACTCATCCAAATTATTCTCTGTTACATTTGGCTAGGAGGTTCTCCTCCCTTTGTTGATATTGATGCAGACTCTGAGCATGGCCACATCATCATTGTCTGCCACAAGGGTTCTGTTATAGCATTTTACTGTGTCCTAGGATACTTAGGCTGCCTGGCCCTGGGAAGCTTCACTGTGGCTTTCTTGGCCAGGAACCTGCCTGACACATTCAATGAAGCCAAGTTCTTGACCTTCAGCATGCTGGTGTTTTGCACTGTTTAGATTACATTCCTCCCTGTCTACCATAGCACCAAGGGCAAGGTCATGGTGGCTGTGGTGATTTTCTCCATCATGGCTTCCAGTGCAGGCATGTGGGGATGCATCTTTGTTCCCAAGTGCTACATAATTTTATTAAGATCAGACAAAAATTCTCTTCCAAACATCAGGGAGAAATCATATTCCTAATGTCATATTTCATGAATACTTTGTGTTCAATTAATTTATTTACTCAATTTACATCCTGATTATAGACCCCATCCTTTCTCTCCTTCCAGTCCCACCCTCTTTCTCTCTCTCCAACCCCTCTCCCCTATGCCTCACATTAGTGGAGACCACCTTCCTATGCACCCCAGCTCTTCAAGTTGCACCAAGACATATCATGTCCTCTTCCCATGGGTCCTAGATAGATAGTCTGACAAGGAGGAAGTGGTCAAAAATCTGGTATCACAATATATATCAGCAACTCCCCCCCTACTTCTTACTAGAGGTCCCACATGAAACCTGAGCTGCCCATCATCTACGTCTGTGTAGGGGGCATAGGTCCAGTAATGCATGGTCCTTCGTTGCTGCCTCAGTCTCAGCAAGCCACTAAGTGCCTTGGTTAGCTGGCTCTTTTGGTCTTTTTGTGGAGCTTGTGCCACTTAAAAGTCTCTTTTTCCTTCCTCCCCACTGTTCTACAAGACGTCCTATTACCACTCAATGTTTGGATGTGAGTCTCAGCATTTGTTTTCAACGTGTGTTTAGCAGAGCGTCCCAGAGGACAACACAGTTAGGCTTCTGTATACAAGCATAGCAGAGTATCATTAATAATCTCAGCGGTTGGTTCTGTCCATGGACTGTGTCTTGGTTTGTGCCAGGTGTCTGACTGGTAAATGAATTCTAACTCAAAATACAAAGTTAGTATATAACCACCAAATATTAGGCTACAGTGCATGATCTGTCTCTTCTTAGAATGATGCTCACTGCTTCCTCTAATGATGATGCATAGCAGTATCATGGCTATTAGAGTTGTCTATGTTGTCCATATAATCTTGCACTGATATACTTATGTCACAATTTATAACAATTGGGGCATAGTGTACAGTGTAAATATTCTTTTGTTTTTTAGAATAAAAAACGTTCAAAATAAAATCAAACTTCTTTTAATATCTGGGTGAATGACTTTGATGCCAGTGGAATGGTGATTAAAAAATTTAGGAATTTTGTGGGAGAGTGAACTCTTGTTTGTGCCTGAAGGTAAAACAATTTTCCTCCTTAAGGGGGATGGTAAGGGAATCTTGATGTAATCCAAGGAAGTAGATGATTTAAACTTGGAAGAGTGATAGTTTGATAAACATAAAGCATACTAAAGAATAAGGATTTGTGTCTTATCTTTTGTATCTCTTGCTTTTTAATAAGGCCTGATTCACTGCTCAACCCTGAAAATTATGTTATTAACCCTATGATAGAATAGCTCAAAAGCATAAGATGTCCTCTTCTGGCTTATATGATTACCTGGACTCACTTGTGCATAAAACAAGACATGAACACACACACACACAAACACACAGAGACACACATGCACATACACACTGACATATATATATATATATATATATATATATATATACATATATATATATGTGTGTGTGTGTGTGTGTGTGTGTGTGTGTGTATGAATATGTATAATCTCTAAGAATATTATAGGAGGATACTTTAAACACTTTGCATAAGGATACTGCTTTTCAGGAAGATAAAAAATGGTGGTGCCAAACACTGCCTGATGGAGAGTAGGGACCCTTCTTGGATCTACAGACCACAAGACCTGAGGAGCTTTAGGTCAAATGGGTCCACAATGTCTGGACCACAGGTGTGTCTGACCTCATTTCCTCCAAGAAGCCAAAGGAGGACAGGATTCCAGTCCCCAGAATCTGAACCTGTACCTACTCTGGTGATCTGCAGTCATGCTCTATAGCATGGCCTTGGTATCTGAGACTGAAGGGTGGGTGGTGAAGTGCTGACCTCCAGATCTGCTTGCCCAGGGAAATCTCAGGAAATCAGGTGCACTTGACCTCAGACCTAGCCATAAGTCCACAGAAAGCCCCAGGTGCTGGTGATCACACAGTCACAAAATCCAAAGCCCAAAAGCAGCCGAGAGTGCCTACCACATCTGTATCCTTTCTCTCCCTCTATGACTGATGTTTAGAATAAACAATAGTATCAGAACCATTGGGTGCAGGGGGACTTGAGAGTGTGGATATGGGATAGACCTGATCTCAGATATCTCTGCTCATCTACAGAGGGACAATGGGCCCACAGGAGGGCCCATGTGGCTGTGGACATGCACTTCAGCTACAGCTTCATAGCCACACACTCAGCTTGAATCTTCTATGGAGCCCTGGTCTGAATGGAGCATGCAAAAGTCAAGCCAGCCATCCCATCAGACAGTTTCTTCTCAATTGGGCAGAACTTGTCTGGCCTGAAGAGATCCTGCAATTGCCTAGCTAGCCAACACAGTTCAGCAGGGCCTCCCATGCTCTAGTGAGAGTCTGAACATAGCCACCTGCAGCAACCCAGGGACCCATTCCTGCATGCTATGGTGGAGCCTGACCAGCTGCCACAATATAGCAGGATTGCCTGTGCACACCCAGATGGGAATGGACCAGCATGAAGGGATCTGTTGGAAGCCCAGCTAATTACCACAAGCCAGAAGGCAGTACATGCTCTCTCAAGCAGGAATCAACCTAGGCCCCATGGCCTGGATGGATCATGCAAAATGCTAGCCTTCCATTACAAGCCAGCAGGGGTTCCAGAACTCTAAGGTACATTGAGCCTTGGCTCCCAAAGACCCATTGGCTGAGGGTAGAAATTTCAAAGTCCAGCCAAAGACAAGACAATCAGTGTTTTCTAAACTATCTCAAACAGATCCTTAGGGTAGAGAGCAACAGCACCAGTCTCTTCTGAACCAGTGGGTAGTCCTGGGTGTGGAATAACATCCATTGGAGGTGCAATCAGGTCACCTGCGTGATC
Source organism: Acomys minous (assembly GCF_964271855.1). Lineage (NCBI taxonomy): Eukaryota > Metazoa > Chordata > Mammalia > Rodentia > Muridae > Acomys > Acomys minous. Next base: position 6,596,079 of record NC_140502.1, read on the forward strand.
CAGGAAAGGACAAGAGAAACTATTTCTCAATGTCAGAAACATCAAGATGACTAAAGTCCAGTGTAAAAATATAAATAACAAAACCCAAAACAATATGGCATCTCCAGATAATAGCTATCTCAAAGAAATCAACTCTGACATCTCAAATACAATTGAAACACAAGAAAATGACCACCAATCCTTAGTAATGAAGATGATAATGGAGAAAATGAATAAAATACATAAATAAATGCAGGAAGATGCAGCCAAAAAGATTGAAGACCTTAAAGAAGCACATAGAGAGGCACTGGAAGAAGTTCAAGAAAGTGCAAACAATCCGATGAAGGAAATCAATAAATCAGTTCAAGATCCGAAGATGATAATGGAAACAATCATAAAAGCACAGACAGAAGAAAGGCAGGAACAAGAGAACTTAGATAAGAAAACAAGTAGCATAGAGGCAAGCTTCTCTAAGAGAATTCAGGAGATGGAGTAATGAATCTTGGACTAGAAAATTCAATTATAGAACTTGAAAGAGCTATCAACGAAAATCCATATCCTTACTAAGGCCACTAAATCAACTGAGAAAATCTCATAGGCACTCAAAGAAGCTTAAGCTGAAATCACAGGTCCTACATAGTCTGAATCAGATCATTTGCACATATAGCGTAGCTTTCAGGTTAATATGGGTTAAAATACCTGTGTGTATGTGTTTGTGTGTGTGTGTGAATAGGTATACATCTGATTCTTGTGCCTCCTCTTGGATGTTTATCCTTCTGTTATCTTGCCTTGTCCATCTTTTATGTGACATATTTTGTTTTGTGTTTTTATATTAATTTTATTAAAAATAACTCTGTGAGAAAACATAAATAAAAGCTTTTGATAGCTTTAAATAGATGTTAACAAATACTTCTTTATTAAAAAGAATTTATTTATCTTTTGCTTTTGAGTGAACAGAGTTTTGAATAGGTACGCAAATCCTCTAGACCTGAATTTATAAATGATTATAGGCTCTATATGGATACTTGGGATAGAACCCTAGATCCCTGTAAGGAGGTCTCTGCTCTTAACGACTGGGTCATCGCTCCATACCTCCTAGTGCATATTACCTCATATCCAGAATTACATTTTTAACTTTTATCTAATTTGACAAAACTTCAAATTATGTTAGTTTAGATATAAAAATATGAAACAATAGTCAGGAGGAGTGTCCCTCATCATTATGAGAATGGATAGACAAATAATGACCAAATAAGTTAATGAAAATAGAGGAACTGTGAAAGTTCCCTTAAATGTTTGCAGTGTGAGTTGCAACTGAGGGCTCCAGTGTGGTAAACAGGATACATCTATATCATTTGGCAAATGTAGGAATAATTTTTGCTATATCAAACCTCTTATGAATTATGTATGTATGCAAGTAAGCATAGAAGAAAGACTCTTGTCTGCCATGTTTAACTCGGAATATACAAGATATGATATCAAATTTAATGCCTTTTAACTGATGGGCAAATAAATAAGACATGTCATCCAAATTTGTGTGATTTTACCTTCATATGTACATAGTCATTTTTCTACTTGCAATGCATTCTTAGAATTTTGAAAGGCTAATTAAATATCTTATAACTTAAATATACACATTATTTTTAATTAAGTAATGTAAATGCAAAAAATTTACTATTTAATTCATAAATGACTGAAATCAAAAATCAAAGATAAAACTAAACAAATACAAGTACTAGGTCCATATTTTCTATACCTATTTGAATTCAGATAAAAATTACATGGTGGTCTCTCTATAAGTGATGGGGTTGTGTTCAACCTGGAAAAATAATATCACTGTCAGCAAGTGTAGTCATCATGTTAAGCTACACAGTAAAACTTGGGAAATTCAGAGGTTTCTTAGACTATAGTTTCAATAGTCTATGTGTATAAGTATTTGTTGGTGTGCATGTGTGACATATGCATTTTTACACAAATAAAGTAGGACAAGTATTGTTTCAGAACTGCAAAGGCCTAGAAGAATTAAGGATGGAATATCGAGTGATGTCAATGGGAAGAAAATAACATCATCACACTGGAAATACAGATTCTTGGGTATAACCAAGAATATTATTCAAATAAACAGGAAAATGGTATAGAAAGAGTTTACAATGAAATCCATGATTGTTTCATAATTCTTATTCACTTCGAATATACTCAGTATAAGAATTCTTTACAGACATTACTTGAATATAAAAGACCAAATTCAATGTTAAAAATCAAAGATGAAATTCAAGACATGGGTCACCAAAGGTTACTGATCTGAGAGAACTGAGGTTCCAGGGTGGAGATCATGTGTTAGAACTCAAATATTTAACTTAGTTTCTCATTAATATTGTAGGTGTTAATGGAGTGATACATCTTATTTAATACTTGAAATGATACAAAAGCATCTGAAATTCTTTCTAGATCTTGTTTAAGATTTAAAAATCAATATTTAACATGCAAATTATCTGCCATTTTGTGAGCCGGTGAATGATTTTTGGATACAGCAATACTCAAGAGTGTCTCACTCCTGAATCAATAACTTATGTTTCACTGTGAATCATCTAAAAAACATCTAGTGACATAGTTTTAGTGGTATTCACACAAACATATTTTTAATATAGGTCTGATACCAAATTTTAATAAAAGGGCCTCTGCCTAGGGATCTTACTGCTGTAAACATGAATGATGTCATGGAACCAGAGACAGAACTATTGTGATATATATTTATCAACTCATGTTTATCACATGGACTGTGGACCTCAGATGACAAGCCGCAGGGAAGATTACTCCAAGAACAAGAAAGGGCCTAGGGGAAAAAAGAAATCATGAATGTGCAAGTAGACTTTCCATTGTCCAGAAATATAAAAGAGGGTAGGTACACATGGGTGCCCATCTGATAGGCTGATATGCATGACACTTCACAATCCATAATACACAGGTTTACAGTAGGACAAAGATGTTCACTTTGTCTTTGTTATACTTGCTTCTGAACATTGCTGTTCTCATGGCCAGTTCCATTCCTTCCAGGTGCTTTTGGAGAATGAGGCAGAATGTAAAAGAGGATGGAAACTTTATGACAGCTTGTGTCATCGCTCTTCACACTGTGCAAGGGCCTGTGAAAGAAGACTATTTTAGCAACCTTCTGAATATGCTGTAAGTGCTGTTGTATTTTTTTAATGCAGATTTCCTCTCACATATTTCAGGGGGGTGTAAAGATGAGACATGAACAATGCTTTGAATGCTCTGTCTTGTTCTTCCATTGTGTTCACCATTAAACAACTCTGAATTCTGTTATAAACTTAATGCTATTTTATGACTTTAAATTGGTAAATACAGTATTTTATGTTTCTTCCAGTTAGCTTCCTGATTTCAAGGCTAGACACTTAGTGAACACAGGAATCTTTACCGTGATCTCCAGGATTAGCTCCCCCATTAACAGTTTACAAAACACAATATTCAGTGCTTTATTATAAAAAAATATCCCATACTATTTACATAAATTTCACTCTGAGAAGGTACAGATAACTTTTCTGTCAGTATGTAGCTACCAGTACATGTGCTGGGGCCTCTAATGTTTAAACTACACCTAGGTACAGAGAGCTTTCACACAGATGTTCAATTCTTCTCTGAAATTCTCTGGATGTGGTAACACTATGACTTCTGAACCTGCATCAAGAGTTTAAGTAGCATTTCTGTCTAATGTGAATTTAACTAGCCCTTATATTACCATCATAACTTGTATACATATGCAACCACTGACTTTTTGTATTATAAATCCCAGTTCTTTACTCTCTCTTTAACATTGAGAAGGAATGTTTAGACTGTATATTTTATGCTTGAAAAGTGAGGCTATCACTACTAGTTGTGACAATTTACTTTCCTTGTCACTAGACTGAATTGCATTTGTAGCATGTCTAGTTGACAGTGGCTGAAAATGGATTAGAGGAGTTTCCCAGCAGCTCATCTCTTATTTATTTAAAAATTATATGTCTTCTTTTTATGTCTAAGTTGCTTATTTTCTGACACTTTTATCACACTTGCCACTTATGTTTCTCTTTCATTAGTTTACTAAGTACAGTTGCATATTTTGCCATGTGGTTACTGTACACATTTTGGATTTATGAGTTTCTGTTAGTTCTTTTCAAGCACAGCACTTTATACTACTAGTCTACTCTGACAGCTTCAGTAACTGGTGTTTCTTATGTTTAACATGCATGAGTTAGTATTTGAGTCGCACAAATTCTAGTCTCAAAATCATATTGTGTGCCAATGAAAATTTCAATATCAATTTTCTGTGTGGTAATAAAGCTTATTCTAGAATGGGCTACTTTGTAGACAATGATACCACAAAGGAACAATTTCTAAGTGGAAAACTAATTATATTTAAATCTGAATGAATCATTAAGAATGAGGGGTTGTGTCTTATGTTTGTTCTTCAGATGATATAAAATTACTAGGAATAGTCAGGAGAAATTATTCTTCCCATAAAGAGAAGCAAAAAAGATCTTATATTCCAAATTAATTTTTGCCCAACTTTATTAAAAGGATAGCAGAAAGATTCATCATATGCTTTACTCTTTAGATTTTATTTTAAAAACATATAATGTTGGCACAAAGAAATCTTTCTGTAATTTTCAGATGTATCTAATTCTCAGTTGGATGCTAGTGTTCTGATAGTGTAACTGGAAGTATGGTCAAAATATGTTTATGATAAGAGAAAACGCACTATTTGTCAAATGTGAATCACATATGCTCATTTTAGAGATAAAGTAAGTGAATGATCCTGAGATATATGCGTCTACACTTAATCTGTGCATGCATGTCTGGAGAAGGTTTATTCTGGTGGAATTGAAGATGTAGGCTAGAGCAAAACCTCATTCAAAATTGTGGGATCAGTTACATTACTATGGCATAAATAAGCATTACTAATGTTAATTCTCCGGGATTCATACACACATACATCTTTTAATTAATATATCTATTCATTTATTTTACCTCCAATCATAGCCTCCTACCTCCTCCATTCTTGTTACCATTCTCCCTCCCTCCACTTTATATCTATTTCTGTTCTTCAGAGAGGGGAGCAGCACTACCAACCTATCCCAACTAATCAATCACATCAGGACTGAATGTGTCCTCTTCCCCTGTGGCCTGACAATGAAACTCCACCAGGGGAAAGAGTTAGAAAACAGTCAACAGAGTTCAGGTTAGATGCAACCCAGAGTACCCATACTAGGGGACGTACATGAAGCCTGAGCTGCCCATTTGCTACATCTGTTTATGGGTCCTAGGTCCAGTCTATGCATGGCGCTTGGTTGGTGAGTCAGTCTCCACAAGACATTTTGTTTCCTTCATGAGTTAACACTGTTATTTTTCTTGTGGAGCACATGTCACTCCTTGGTCCTTTTATCCTTCCTCTCCCTTGCTTTTTCACAAGACTCACAACACTTTGGCCAACATTTAGCTGTGATTATCAGCATCAGTTTTGATTCACTGATGGCTGTGTCTCAGTTTTGACTCGGTATTGGATGGACATTCCCTCATTCTCTGCTCCATATTTATCACTGCATGTCTTGTAGGGGGGGGGAATTTGCATCAAAGTTGTTGTGTGTAGATTGCTGTCCTCCTCCCTCAACTCGGAGTTCTATCTAGTTAGAGGATGTCCTCTATGTCCCATGACCTTCTACTAGGAATTACAGCTAGAGTCACCTTCCATATTATCCCAGAACCTATCCTGTCTTAGTTCTCCATCTTGACAGACAGATGTCCACATCCAGTTTCTTTCTTCCCTTGAGGCCCTCTGTCCTCCTGCAACAGCTGCCTCAAGTCTGACATCCACCTTCATTTCTCTCTATGCTCCCTCTCCTACCTTGAACCCTATCTTCAACTTTTTTGGCTGTCTATTCCATTTCTGCTTCTGAGTGAGAATTAAGCATTCTCTCTTGGCTCCTCCTTCTTACTTATTTTCTTTGGGTCTGTGAACTCTAATAAGTTTATCCTGTACTATATGGCTAAATTAGTACATACCATGTATGTCTTTCATGGCCGGATTACCACTCAGGATGATCTTTTCTAGTTACAACTACTAACCTGTAAATTTTGTGATTTTCTTGGTTTTAGTATCTAAGTAGTATATCATTGTATAAATGTAGCACAGTTTTATTCTCCATTCTTTATTTGATGGATATATATATATATATATATATATATATATATATATATATATATGGTTTTTTTTGGATTCTGGCTGTTTTGAATAAAGCTGATATGACCATAGTTGAGCAAGTGTCCATGGGTTATCCCCAGGTATTATACTGTTGGATGTTGAGTTTTCTGAGAAGGGGATTGATTGATTTCAAAAGTCAAACATACATCTTTTTAAAAATGCATCTGTGATGTGTGAAATTATTAAAAAATATTCTGCCTTTAAAAATAATCTACAGGGTTAAGAAAAATATGAAGATGGATGTGTGGAAATATGTTTAACATACGGCCACTAATTATAATGAATTTTTAGTACAGGAGCCAAACGTGGCTGGAGAAACACTCTGTCCATTCATTCATCAGTCATTCATCCACTACCCCAGGCAATTCAGTTAATTTCATAAGGAAATATGAGAAACTCAGGGAGTCACACATCATGTGTATTTTTGACATTTCTGAATAATTAAAAAAGGAATACATGATCAGATTTGAAGTTTGAACAAAGTGTTGTCTTATTTTTACCTTCTGCACAAGCACTCAACAACCACAGGTGCATAATGCCTTCTCTGGAAAATGCTTATTTTGGTGAGATGAACTCACATTAAAATATATAGATTTTCTAACATTCCAGAATCTTATGTCATCCCATCCTCATTACAATGGGTGTTTGCTTCAAACTTTAGCAGTGGGGGACAATTTAATCAAGCACTGCATAGCCATTGTATTGATTTCAAATGATCCTGTGTAGACCGTTATCTATAATAAATATTTTACCCTTTTATAGAACAGAAGATGAAAACCAAAAGTTTGCTCTGGCCTTGGCTTTCTCAATGGATGAAGTCAACAGAAACCCTCATCTTCTACCAAATACGTCTTTAATATTTAATTTTCTACAATGTCTAACCAGATCAGAACTATATAATATCCTTCAGTTTTTTCAAAAAAGTCATAACAGTTTTCCTAATTATGACTGTGGCCATGAGGTAAAAGCTACAATAGTGCTCACAGGACCAAACTGGGAAACATCTGTGATATTTCACACGTTTTATTCCAGCTTCAAATATGATAAGGTGAGATGTCTGTGTGGTGAAAATTAATGAAATTATGTATCTGTTGGTTGCATTAACAAGGTGTTAAGAAGGGTGCAAGTAGGAGACTGGTCTTACTGGCCTTTTTTCAATGTGTGCAGTTAAATGGATTTATTCAGACACTTGAAGGGGATTCTATATTTATTTGTATGAAATAGAGATAAGAGGAGAAATAATAAGTAAGGGGGATTTATAGAACTATTACAGATAGGAACATGTTTACAAGTTCTTAGGAAGGCATCCTACCTCATGCTGCTCCCTGTGGCCTAGGTACTTCACCTTACTTATGGCACTTTTCATCCTGTCTTGAATGACCACGTACAATTCCCCTGCCTGCATCAGATGGCCCATGAGGATACATCACTCGCCTTGGCCATGGTCTCCTTCTTACTTTACTACAGCTGGAACTGGGTCGGTCTAGCCATCTCAGACAATGATCAGGGCATCCAATTTCTCTCATATTTGAGAAGAGAGATGGAAAAAAATACAATCTGCTTTGCCTTCATGAGTGTAATCCCTGTCAATATGCAGTTATACATGTCAAGAGCTGAAGTGTATTACAACCAAATCGTGACATCGTCCACAAAAGTTGTTATCATTTATGGCAACTCAGACAGTACTCTAGCTTTGAGTTTTAGAAGTTGGGAATCTGAGGGGATACAGAAAATATGGATCACCACATCTCAATGGGATGTTACTACAGGAAAGGGAGACTCCACACCTGACTCATTCCATGGGATTCTTGCATTTGCACATTATCATGGTAAGATTTCTGGTTTTAAAAATTTTGTGCAGACAGTGAACCCTCTCAAATACTCAGATAAATATCTGGCAAGCCAAGAGTGGATGGATTTTAACTGCGAAGCCTCAGCATCTAACAGTAAGACAATGAAGAACTGCTCATTCAATGCCTCATCGGAATGGCTAATGGCACAGACTTTTGATATGGCCTTTAGTGATAGCAATTATGAAATATACAATGCTGTGTATTTTGTGGCCCATGTCCTTCCTGATATGTTTCCTCACCTGGTAAACAATCACCTAATTGACAAGGGGAAAGAACCAGATTATCACTGCTTGAAGGTAGTGTTTCTTCTTGGATGATTATTGTGTAAATAATACAGTTTTAGGAATCACTCAGAACTCCCAATTGAGTGGAAATGGACTAGGAAATATTCCTCCCAAAACTATGATTCTAAACTGTTTGATCCTGGCAAAGTAAGTCTAGAGATTTGTATATATCTTCAATATAAAGGCACTGAAGTGGGAGACACTATTAATGAAAATCAATGCTTTTTTAATAGATATACAAATAATCCATATAATCAAACCTTTTCTATGCTGTAGACATAATTCGAACTTCCTCATTTATGCGATAAATGATGAGATGATGAGTGTTTCTTTCGTTAACTGTAAAATTTGTGGTAATAAGTACTAGGATGCATTTCTCAAGTTTTAACAATTGATTCTGTCTAAATGTTAGCGTCTGAGGACCTTCCTCACAGGCTGAGTGTAATTATACAGAAAATACTGCTGTGAATCAGTTCAGTACATACATGTATGTTCATGGGCTTGAATGTATGTTTGGCACTGTACATTGGTATACAGAAACATACACAAACACATATATATATATGTGTATATATATGTATATATGTATACATACACAGAGAGATATACCCACATATATATGTGTGTGTATGTGCATGCATGTCTGTGTTTCTGGCCAACTGACTCTGTGTGTCTGTCTGGAAAAGTTAACATAAATTGGACTTTATGTTAGTGCCTGTTTATTTTAGTCTTTGTGTATTTTTTGAGGTATATGTCAGTGTATGTGTCTGCATGTTCGTCACTCTATGTTTTGCGTGTTTCTGTGTACTTGACTGCACATATGTATATCTGTGTTACTGTGTGTGTGTGTCCATCTTTGAATGTTGTGAGCATGAATCTGTGTATGAGTCAATATATCTGTGTAGGTGTTTGTATTCCATCGGGTCATTTTGTGTTTATATGTCTGTGCATACATGTGTGTGCCTATGTATGTGTTTTGTGCATTTCTGTATTTGTGTATGTTTGTGTCCATATGTTCATCTCTGGACATTATGTTGATGTGTGTGTAAGTAAATGTGTGTTGATATATTATGTGTGCATCTATGTATGGATGTAGGTCTTTGTATGCACATATTTGTGTGTTGTACATCTTTGATGAATACATGTATGTCTAAGCTTTTCTTTTTTAGGTTGCTTTAAGAGAATTAAATTCAGCAAATGTTATGATAAGTTAATATATCATTTCACTCTCATTAAGATTTCCATCCAGACACCTTTAACAAATTGTCTTTCAGATGAAATCAGAATGTTTTCTCTCATCAAGGAAAGGTTTATTGAGTGTAGAATTATTCCTGTCTTTCAGATACACTCCTTGCTGAGAAAGAGCCACTTCACTAATCCTGTTGGTGACAAAGTGAATATGAACCAGAAAGAGTGTGACATCTATCACATTAGGAATTCCCCCAATGGTGTTGGACTTAAAGTGAAGATAGGAAAGTTTAGCCCCTATTTTCCACATGGACAACAGCTCCATTTTTCTGAAGACATGCTAGAGTGGGCCTCAGGAAGTAGACAGGTAAGTTTGACATAACTGTACAAATTTGCATTTATGCTTTCTTGTAACTTAGTGATATGAAATAAACTGTGACATAAGGAACCTATTTCTAGCCTTCCATATTATTTTTTTTCTATTTTGATGTGACATTATTATTAACTCCTTAATGAATTTAATCATGCAATGAATACAGTTTTTCATTTTTTTAGAACCTGTTTTGTTTTTAATATGAACATAAAATGATGTTTGAAGATTCATAGATATTATTTCTATAAAATAAGCAATAATCTTGAGGTACCATTCTTATACTCTATAGTGATTTTCTCACTTATGGAGAATATTTAAAAATGATGTTGAAGAGCCTTAACAAACTGACCAGAATTTGAACAGCAATATGCACTGTCTCCACTCTTCTTCAAAATTGTCATTAGAATCTTACCAAGTACCAAAATAAATGTGAAAATATGTCCTGGCCCATGGAACGAATCGAAGCAGGGTTCACCTGAAAGAGGGAGTGGGGATTGAAAATTGGAAGAGAGATGCAAGAAAATTGAAACATGTCTGGAAATTTCTGATCAAGACACTCTTTAATGCTGAGGAGTAAGACTTTATATAGCAAGGTCAACAGGATCCCACTTTCCCTAGCCCCCAGGCAAGAACACAATCTCCTGAATAGTTCCCTGTAAGAACTTGCTTAATCCTCTGGGTAGTTCCCTGTAAGGACTTCCTTTTTTCTTGCAAAGGTAGATAATCCAAAGATAGCCTAGAACACAAGACCTCCTTGAGCAAAGGTAAACAACTCAAAAGTCACAGCCTGCATCCAAAGCACAGAATTTCTAACATGGCTGAATTTAGCATGGCTCAATTGTGGTCCTCACAAAAATATATGCAAAAAGAGAGAAGGAAATGTTCCCTGTTCTACATAGTGAGTTGAGGTATCCCAGTGCTACATAGTGAGACCCTTTTCTCTTCCACAGGAAGAGTTGTAGTTAACTGTGTCTGGGGAGAATATGAGATTAGACTGTGTATGAGTGACAGTGTGGTTTTCACATAGACCTTAATACTGAATTAAGGATTCAAAGTGAGCCTGTAAGAATCAGCAAATTTCTGATGCAGCATATACAGTCCCATCATCAGGTTCAGTCTAATGCAAATACGTTTTTCTTTTAACTTAAGAAATCATTCACTAACTTTACACAAACTAAGTTGTACTCAGGTTCTCCCAGTACTCACAGGCTCTGTAAACTCTTCAGATTTCAGGAGACATTCCAAATTCTAGCTTCCTACACATCAACTCAGCACTTTTTCACTAGCAATACACCAGGGTCTGTATTTTCACACATTCTCACTATCTTTACACTCAGTTTGTCATATTTGCAGTCTTAATTTATTGGAGGATATGTTTGTTATCTGAGATTTGAGTAGATAGTTCACCCGTTTCAGATTTGCTTTACTCATAACTTGTTAAACCATTGCTGTGATTAAGCATTGACCATGTCAAAATGAGGAAAAATGAATGATTTGGCTCATTGATTACAGTCAAGGGAAGATAAGGAAGGAATTTGGAGACTGAAACTAGAGCATAGACCCTGAAGGATCATTGCTTACTGGCTTGCTCTATTTGATTTCTGATGCATACTTGCCTAGGGACAATATTTTCAATAGTAAACTAGGCATTCATCCAATGCATACCAATTAATAAAATGCCTCAGAGATATGAAAAGAGGCTATTCTGTTAGAGAGAATTCCTCACTTAAGATTCTCCTAATCCTGTCATTTCACTGTTCTTTGTGTCAGCTTAATGAAAATTAACTAGAAAACCAGGTTACAATTTCTGTCCTGTTTCCACAAAGTAAACTAAAAGTTGTGTTTTCCTGGATTGCTAAGATTTGGTAATAATCTCAATTTTTCATCCATTTCATTAAATAGATTCATATGTTTGGCATTATACAAAATGCTAAGTGAAATATGGTCTCTAAGTTTTTGTGTATAAAATAATCTTATTGATGCATTAACATGCTAATACAATGTAGTTATGACAGAAGTAGATAAAACTTCTGATATTAGCATGTATATTACTTTCTCAGATGCTACCCTCTGTATGCAGTGCTGATTGTGGTCCTGGATTCAGACAATTCAGGCAGGAGGGAATGTCAGCCTGCTGCTTTATTTGTATCCACTGCCCAGAAAATGAAATTTCTAATGGAACAAGTGAGTGTATGCTGCTGTGGTAAAGCCTTCACAATGGTAATCCTCTCCACAAAAAAAAAGCTGAGGGAGTCTAAAAAGCAACTGCAAAAATAAAATATACAATTTCCTCCATTAGTCTTTATAGAAGTACAACGATAAACCGCACCTTATGCCTAAATGTACATTTTGATCCATTGAAAATTTATGTCGTATGACATTTTCTCAAAGAGACAATTTTCATAATAAAACTGCGGTGTGAGCAATTGTACACAAGATCTTTCCTCGTGATTATTCTCTATAACTACATGGAGGAAACATTCCAGTCATTAATCTTTCAAATATGCACATATTCTTTTTGAACATATGTATGTCTCCCTACATATGTCTATGCAAACCATCTATGTTCCTAACACCATACAGAACAGATAGGGCAAAAGATTGCCTGGACTGGGTAATGGGGTGGGGAAACTATATTTGTATCCTTAGGAAAATTAGCATAGAGGTAAAAAAAATAGTACCTATAAAATTATCAGAAACTGATATGTAAGAGAGAGAATTCATATAATATCTAGAAGCCCATTTTCAAGTGTCTGAGGTAATTTGTTTCTAATAAAGTAGGGGTAAGTGTTGACATATAATCTATAAAATATAAAGGGTCTTATAAAAATATTTTATATACAGCACCCAATTGATTTCATGAAAGAATAAATTAGAGTGGTTTTGTATTGAAAACAATTAGTCACAAATATTAAATTTTTATTGCTACCTACAGAGTCCCTTTAATCAAATGATTATATGTTTATGCTTGGCTAAATGCAAATGGCCAATGAATAGTTTCTCTCACCCTATGCCTTCATACTCTGTAATGAAATGGAAGTTTTAAAAACATACTTCTGGACAGTGAGATGGCTCAACATTTAAATCTTTTGCCACCAAGAATGATGACTGTACTTCATCCCCAAGACTCTTCTTATAGCAAAATGAGTCAAACGACTCCTAGAAAATGGCTTCTGACATTTAGGCATTCCAATATACTGCAAATGTATGAAACAGACTGTAATAAAATTGTCTTAATCAGAAAAATAACAATAATTAGGGGTAGTTACATCAATAACTACAAAATTTTATTATTTCTTTATTAATGTTATGTGTGAATTGGGAGGGTATATGTTCTCAAGAGCAGATGCAGATGAGAGGAAACTAAGAAAGCTATAGTTATACTTGCAGGCAGTTGTTAAACACCTCAAATGGGTTCTGGAAGTGAACACAGGTTTAATGAAGGAGCAGAACATTCTCTTCATTGTTAAGCCAACTTTCTAGCTTTTCAAGCAAATTAACCAATTATAGTTGTCCAGAAATCTATTGTTTTACATAAAAAAGATTTTTAAATCTGAAAGCACACCATAAGTCTCTGAATTATCAATTGAATCATCACAATTGCTATCAAGTTTCCTGAGGATGCCATTTTGGAAAATCATATTGTGAATGAGGTATTTTGTTCTACACATAATATCTGGGCCACAACTCTTGCTTAATGGAACTTACTTCATTTTGGTCATGATGTTTATCAATATATATTTTATCCTAGCATATATTCAGAGTCTGTGTGTCATACAGATTGGAATTAGGGAAGTAGGAATGTGCAGGATATATCCCACAAAGATGGGATCAAGATGAAGGGCTTTGTAGTGCTCAGTTTGGAGAGGTATTGATCTTCAGTAGACACCTAGTGCTTTTCATAAACTAGATTGAAGAATTCTTTACACAGTCGATGACAACATATATAAGGATATGTTAATTATTTTGTACGTTTTTCAATCATTAATACTACATTTATATAAATTTTACTTCTCACACTCACACTCCTACTTCTTCCATATAAATCAAATTATTTTCAAATTTATGAGCTCACCTGTTTCTTTCATATGGAAACACACACACACACACATACACACACACACCCATAACCCTGATAATTTCTTTTACTATTCCTTTTATATCAATAACTTCAGGTTGGTAACTTGGAACAAGAAAAACTATGACAGGTCTTGCCCAAGTAGAAGCCAGTCTCCATCTCCCTTAAAGATAGCATTAATTAAACAGTAAATGAACTTATGAGGCAATGAATGTATGGGGTTGGTGATTTTAAAACACACTCAACCATTCTGTGGTTAATATTTGATTTTATGAATTTACCAGATAATTCATCTCATGACAACATTCCAAATAATATAAGAAATCTATGCATTAAGAAAATATGGTAAATGTTCTCATCAACAGAGTTAAATAGACAAATGATGGTTCAGTTTTTTTCTCAGAGAAGATAAGAATTAATAAATGTAAACTTTGCTGTACAGCAATGTCCTTCAATTATATTATCAGGAATAAAATGTAGGTATTGCAAATCATCTTCAAGAGACTTACTGAAACGTCTTGTCCATAAACTGCTGAAGCTGCACTAACGAATCTGTCCTTTCTCATTCAGACATGGATCAGTGTGTGAAGTGTCCAGAGAACGAGTATGCCAACACAGAGCAGAATCACTGCAGCCACAAAGCTGTGATCTTTCTGAGCTATGAAGACCCCTTGGGGATGGCTCTGGCCTTAATGGCCTTGTGCTTCTCTGCCCTCACAGCTCTGGTTCTTGTAGTATTTTTGAAGCACAATGACACAGCCATTGTGAAGGCCAATAACCGTGCTCTCAGCTACATCTTACTCTTGTCACTCATGTTCTGTTTCCTCTGTTCCTTGCTCTTCATTGGCCTTCCAAACTCAATCTCCTGCATCCTGCAGCAAATCACATTTGGAATTGTTTTCACTGTGGCTATTTCCAGTGTGTTAGCCAAAACAATCACAGTGGTTCTGGCCTTCAAAGTCACAGGTCCTGCAAGAAGGATAAGGTACATTCTGGTTTCAGGAACTCTTAACTACATCATTCCTCTCTGTACACTCATCCAAATTATTCTCTGTTCAATCTGGCTAGGAGCTTCTCCTCCCTCTGTTAATACTGATGCACACTCTGAGCATGGCCAGATTATTATTGTCTGCCACAAGGGTTCTGTTATAGCATTTTACTGTGTCCTAGGATACTTAGGCTTCCTGGCCCTGGGAAGCTTCACTGTAGCTTTCTTGGCCAGGAAACTGCCTGACACATTCAATGAAGCCAAGTTTCTGACATTCAGCATGCTGGTGTTTTGCACTGTTTGGATCACTTTCCTCCCTGTCTACCACAGCACCAAGGGCAAGGTCATGGTGGCTGTGGAGATTTTTTCCATCTTGTCTTCCAGTGCAGGCATGCTGTGCTGCATCTTTCTTCCCAAGTGTTACATAATATTATTAAGGCCCGACAAAAATTCTCTTCAAAAGATCAGGGAGAAATCATATTCATAAGTTGGTATATCATGAATATTTTGTGTTAAATTAATTTATTTATCCAACATTTATCGTGTTTATCGATTCTATCCTTACTCTCCTTCCAGTCCTACCCTTTCTCCCTTTCTCCATCCCCTCTCTGTTATGCCTCAGACTAGTGATCAAAACTCTGGCATCATAATCCATATCAGTAACAGTACCTGTACTTCTTCCTAGAGGTGCCACATGAAGCCTGATCTGTCCATCATCTACATATATGTAGTTGGCACATGTCCAGTTCATTCATTGTCCTTGGTTGTTTCCTCAGTCTCAGCAAGCCTCTCTGTGCTCTGGATGGCTGGTACTTTTGATCTTTTTGGGGAACTCCTGTCACCTCAAGTCCATTTCTCCTTCCTCCCACTGTTCCACAAGACTCCCTATTATCACCGAATGTTTGGCTGTGAGTCTCAGCATTTGTTTTCAACCTGTGTTTAGCATAGCCTCTCAAAGACAACACAGTTAGGCTTCTGTCTACAAGCACAGCAGAGTATCATTAATATTGTCACGGGTTGCATCTGTCCAGGGACTGATTCTTGGCCTGTGCCCGGTAGTCTGACTGGTAAATGAAATCTAACTGAGAAATATAAATTTGGTATATAACCACCAAATATTGGGCTGTAGAGCATGATCTGTCTCTTCTTAGGATGATGATCACTGTTTCCTGTAATGATGTTCCATAGCAGTATGATGGCTACTGGAGTTCTATGTTTTCCATATTATCATGCCCTGATCTACTTATTTCACAATTTATAACTCTTGGGGCATAGTGCTGAGTGCAAATGTTCTTTTCTTCTTTAGAATAAAAACATTCAAACTCAAATCAAACTTTATAATCTCTGGGAGAATGACCTTGATGCCAGTGGAATGGTGATTAAAAATTTGAGGAAGTTTGTGGGAGTGTGAACTCATGTTTGCACATGAAGGTAAACCAATTTTATTCCTTACAAGGGGAAGGTAAGGGAATATTGATGTTATCCAAGGAAGTCAAAGATTTAAACTTAGAAGAATGATGGTTTGACAAACATAAAGAATACTAAAGAAGATGGCTTTGTGTCTTACCCTTCTCAGTTAATAACATACCTCGCTCTGTAATAAGGCCTGATTCATTGCTCATCCTTGAAAAAATTATGTTATCAACACTATGTTACAATAGCTCCAAAGAATAAGATGTCCTCTTCTGGCTTATATGGTTATGTGAGCTCACCTGTGTACAAAACAAGATTTGAAAATTCACACACAGCCAGGAATGGTGGCACACGCCTTTATCCCAGTACTTGGGAGGGAAAGGCAGGTGGATCTCTGAGAGGTCGAGGCTATCCTGGTCTACAAAGTGAGTCCAGGACATCGAAGACTACACAGAGAAAAATTGTCTCACAAACCAAACCAAAACAAAACAAAAAAAGAGAACACACACAAACAAAAACAAACAAACATGTATACACACATTGACATATATAACTGAAAACATGTAGTCTTTAAAACATTGTAGGATAATATTTTAAAGAGTCTGCGAAAGCAAGCCTCTTTTCAGGAAGATCCAAGATGGTGATCCCGAGCACTGCAAGATGGAGCCTACAGACTCACAAATCCTGAAGAGCCTTAGGTGAAATGGGTCCACAAAGTGCAGAGCACAGGTGGGTGTGGCCTCTGGTCTTTCAACTGGCCCCCGGAGGGCAAGGAGACAGTCCCTAGAGTCTGGGTGTGCACCCGCTCTGACGATCTGCAGCTGTGCTCTATAGTATGGACTTGGTATCTGGGACTGAACTGTGCATGCTAAAGCGCCGAACTCCAGAGATGGTCTCCTAGAAAAATCTCAGGAAAACAGGTGGATCTGACCTCACACCCACCCATGAGTCCACAGAAAGACCCAGGTGCTGGCAACCATACCTACACAAAATACAAAGCCTCACCTGCATCCTCTCCCTACCTCTCACTTTTGTGTGAGTCACACAGTAATAGCATCAGAGTCAGTGGGCCCAGTGGGATGTGAGAGTGTGGATCTGATCTCATATCTCCCCACCAGTACACAGTCTATGAATTGTAGTATGGGTATCATGAACTATATGGCTAATTCTCCTTATGACTATATACCATATCTGTCTTTCTGGGTCTAGGTTACCTCATACTGAATGATCTTTTCTAGTTCCACCCATTTGTATTCCAAAGGTGGCAGACTCAGGCAATCTCAGGATCACTCTGCCTTCAGTTCCAGAGGTGAAAGACATTGGGGACAACCAACAGTAGTGAGGCATGTCCTTGATCTTTGCATGCCAGTACCCAATCGCCTGCTCTATCTGCAATTGCTGAGACATCAGTCATTGGGGTCTATCAGAAGAGATGAGGACTTCTCTGTGTCCTCTTTGCATGATTACCATGGCCGCAGCTATGTCTGCACCTCCAGAGGCAGCATTCATAGGAGATTGCCAGCAACTGTGAGATCTACCTCTCAACTTCCATGTACTGCCTTCAGGGTCCCAGGTCTGCCTGCAATCTCAGAGGTGGCAGATATCAGGGACTTCCTTGGCAGTACCAACAGGGACTAGCTACCAGCAGCACATCATGCCAATTCCCAGGGCCCAACTCTACGTACAATTGCAGAAGCATCAGCCACCAAGGACTACCACGAATCTTCAAGTGTGCCACAACCAGGGAAAACTAGATGGTTAATGAATAGCATAGGAACATACTCCACAAAACCCAGGGAAATACAGATTCATCAGAATGCAGATATCCTACTAAAACAAGGCTGGATCATGTAAGACATGTGATCCCTTGCAAAACAATCTTAAAACTTCAAATCTCAAAAAGTAATAGAAGAAGATATTAGAAGATGGAAAGGTTTTCCCTGTCCATGGTTGAGAGGAATCAACATAGTGAAACTGGACATGTTACCAAAAGAAATCAATAGATTCAATGCAATTTCCATCAAAATAGCTATAGAATATCTTACAGACATTGAAAGATCAATTCTCAAATTCATATGGAAAAACAGAAAACCAAGAGTAGCTAAAACCATACTTTGCCATAAAATACCTTGTGAAGGAAACTCTACCCCAGATCTCAAGCTGTGCTATACAACAACAGTAATAAAAACAACATGGTCCTGGAATAGAAATATGCTGGTTCCTCAATGGAATCAAATCAAAGACCCTGAAATAAATACTCACACCTGTAGACACTTGAGTTTTTACAGAGAAGCAAAACCCATACCATAGAAACACATAGGGTTTTCAACAAATGGTGCTACTCTAACTGCATGTCTACACATTGAGAAGTGCAAAAAGGTCCATATTTATAACCCTGAACAAAACTACAGGTCAAGTGTATTAAAAACCTCAACACTAAAAAGAGACACACTGAATCTGTCAGAAGAAAAAATTTGAAAGTGCCTTAATCTATTGTCACAGGGGGAAACTTCCTGAGATGACACAAACAGGTCAGGCTCTAAGGTCACAATTAATAAATGGGACATCATGAATTTGAAAATCTTCTGTAAGGCAAAGGGCATTGTCAACAGGACAAAACAAGAGCCTACATCCTAGGAAAAGACCACCACCAATCCTACACCTGACAAATAATATCCAAAATTTACAAAGAACTCAATAAATTCAACATCACCAATAAAAGCAACATAATTAAGAAATGAGGGTCAGCTCTTAAAAGAGAATTCTCAGCAGAGGAATATTGAATGGCTGAAAAACACTTAAAGACATGCTCTACCTCCTTAGTCATTAGAGAAATGCAAATCAAAATGGCTCTGAGATTCCAACTTACGTTCATCAGAATGGCTAAGTTCAAAAATTCAAGTGACAGTGCATGGTGGTGAGGATGTGTAGAAAGAGGAGGAATACACTTCCACTGTGTGTATGAGTGCAAACTTGTGCACCCGCTTTAGAAATCAATCTGGCACTTTCTCAGAAAGTTAGGAGTAATGCTACCTCAAGACCCACCTAGGACACTTCTTGCCAAATATCCAAAAGATGTTCAACCACACAAGAAGGAAATTTGGTCAAGTATGTTGATGGCAGCCTTAATCATAATAGCCAGAATTGTGAAACTCCCTAGATGTCCTTCATTTAAAGAATGGAAAAAGAAACTGTGGTCCATTTATAAAATGGAATATTACTCAGTTATTAAAAAGAAAGGAAAAATTGAAATTAGCAAGCAAGTATGTGAAACTACAAATTATTATCTTGAGTGAGATAACTCAGACTCAAAAGATATGTGTAGCATATATTAACTCATAAATGAATATTAGCCTGACATGGATATCCTCTGAGAGTGCCCATTCACAGGGGATCGAATCAGATGGTGGGACTTTCTAGTGAACTCCAGGTGAGAGTGGTGTGGAAGAATGGAGAGATAGAAGCTTCCAGAGAGTCCACTCTACTGTGGAGAGTGTTCTGTCCATTGTCTAGATCTGGTCGGGGTTTAAGGTTTACCGTCTGTATTATTTTTTCTTTTTAAAAAATTTTATTAATTTATTCATATTACATCTCAATGGTTATCACTTACCTTGTATCCTCCCATTTCTCCCTCCCTCCCATTTAAACTTCTTTTAAAAAGCACATTTTGGATGAATATCTAAAAATCAGTGCCCAAATTTAATCCATTTGAGTATTTTCATTCTATTATTTTTTACTTTATTAATTTATTCTTGTTACATCTCAATGGTTATCCCATCCCTTGTATCCCCCTTGGCTGGTGCCTTAGTTTGTGCGGGACCCCTGTGCCCAAACCTGCCTATCATAATGTTCTACTTGTAGGCTTCTAGGACCCTCTTAATCCTTCTACTTTGCCATTCTCCCATGCTTCTCTCATCTAGAGTCCCACTAGAATGTCCTCCCCTCTGTCTCAGTTTCCTGGTAAGTGAAGGCTTTCTGGGAACATGCCCCTTGGGCTAATATGCAGTTATAAGTGAGTATATACCATTTGAGTCTTTCTGCTTCTGGGTTAACTCACTCATTATGATCATTTGAAGCTGAATCCATTTATCCACAAATTTTGGGAATTCCTTTTTTTAATAGCTGAATACTATTCCATAGTATATATGTACCACAGTTTCTTTATCCATTCTTCTACTGTTGGACACTTACTTTCTCACATACTCTGGTGCATCAACTTTGACCATGTCCCCTGGAGGGGGAGACCCTGTGGCACTCAGAGGAAGGACAGCAGGTTACCAAGAAGAGACTTGATACCCTACGAACATATACAGGGGGAAGAAATCCCCCTCAGGAACAGTCATAAGGGAGGGGAATAAGGGGAAAATGGGAGGGAGGGAAGAATGGGAGGATACAAGAGGTGGGATAACCATTGAGATGTAACAAGAATAAATTAATAAAGTAAAAAAAAAGAAGCTGCCAGAGAGTCTAGGAATCCCACAAGAAGACTGCAATGCTTGCAGGTCTAGACACTCAGGGAGTGGGCTGCTGCTCAAACTGTTGGACTAAGCAAGGTCAAGGCATGTAGGAAATCTAGACACTCTTATCAGATATAGCTAATGGACAGCTCATTCTCCATGGTTGTGGTGAGAGTGGGGACGGCCTCTGACATGAACACTGGTGCCCCTAATTTGAGCACTTCCTCTTGTTGGGGAAGCATGGTGGCACTTAGAAGAAGGGGAAGCAGGTTATCTTGATGAGACCTGATAGGCTATGATCTTAGGGTGTGTGAAAGAGTTATCTTTCTGTCACAGGTCTAGGGGAAGGGAAGAGGGTAAAAGAGAGAGGGGGAGCAGGAAGGTACAAAGGAAAACACAACGTTCGAGATATAATCTAAGCAAATTATTAAAAAATAAAAATGACCAAATAGGTTAGTGAGAGTAGGGGAGTTACTAGTGTGAGTTGATACTGAGGACTCCAGTGTGGTAAGCAGGATATAGCTACTTTATTTGGCAAATGTAGGAATAAGTTTTGCTCCATTAAGCCTCTCATGGAACATTTTTTATTTTAATAAGTTAGCAGTGAACATAGATACTTGTCTGGTGTGTTTATTTAAGCATTATTCATAATAACCAATACATGTAATAAAATTTAATGGATCACAACAGATGATAAAATGAATAAAAAATAACATCAAACATTTTGTGATCTTTACCTTCATATCATATTCATAGCATATTCATTTGTTATTTGTAATATATTTTAGAATCTTCAAAGTTTCATTAAATATATTATCCCCTGGGGAGATCAAATATGGCAGTACCAATTATTCACTGTATTTGAGAGGCAGGATTGAGCCTAGAGATAGGATGGGAGCTAGAGACCACAAGACCTGGAGATTCCTAGGTGAGAGATATGGACATGGTGCAAAGCACACGTGGGTCTGGCCTCAGGCCAACCAACTAGTCCTGGGAGGATGGGTGCTCAGTCTCCAGAGACTGGTTGCATATGAGATTTTCAGCTGTAGCTGTGCTCTATATCTTGGACTGTGTATCTAGGACTGACCTGTGGGTGATGAAACACCAGCTTTTAGATCTGATATCCCAAGGGAGGACCCAGTCGAATGTGGGAATGAGACCCCAGACAACACATATGCAGTCCTGTGTCTTTAAAGCCCAGCACAGACACCTGCGTGGTACCTGCACTCTCTCTGACTAAACTGTGGGTTACACTGAAACCTTAGTATCAGCTAGCCCAGAAGGGATCACAGTGTGTATATGGAACAGATCTGATTTCAGATCACCCTGTCAGTTCAAAGAGGAACTCAGAGACCACATAGCGGCCCAGATGGCTAAGGACAGATTCTTTGCTAGGACGTGACTCCTCCTCTTTCTGTTGAACTGAATCTAAGTCCCATGGTTGGAGAAAGAATGGGCAGGAAGAAGATCAGGACAGTGGACAGCTTCCACACTCTCTGGAAGATTGAACCTAGGTCCCAAGGCCAGGGCTGGAGCAAGAAGAGGCAGGGCCAAGAAAGAATGGGCAAAATCATAAGACTGCTAAGAGCTCTGCACTCTGTGGCATACTAATCCGAGATCCTCGAGCCCCTGTGGCCAAGTACAAGATCTCCAAACCCAGCCAAAAGCAGATATTACCTTCATTATCTCAGACTGAACCTTGGGCAGCAGAGCACCATCACCAGCCTCTATTGGCCCAGGCAGGAGCCCAGTGTGTGAAGCAAAGTCCCTTGGAGCTGAAAACAAGTCACTGAAGGATACCTTGATCCCCACAGTTGAAGGATCTAGCTCTATAGACACTCCCCAATGAAGTACTCCCAATGACCAGTGAAGGACATCAAAACTACATCCTAACATCAGAAACAGCAAGACAGCTAAAGACCAGCATAAAAACACAAACAACAAAACCAAAAACAATGTGACATCTCCAGAATACAATTATCCCAAATAATTAAACCCTGGGACTTCAAACACAACTGAAGCACAAGAAATGACATCAAATCCTAAGTAATGAAGATGATAATGGAGGAAACAAACATAATCCCTAAAGAAATAGAGGAAGATGTTGACAAACAAATTGAGGACCTTAGGGAGACCATGACAGAAGCCTATACAGTGGAAGGAACGAATCAGTAGAAGTAATTCAGGAAAATATGAACCATCAGATAATAAAAATCAATAAAACAGTTCAAGACTTGAAAATGCAAATGGAAAAAATGATAAAAGTACAGACAGAAGAAAGCTGGGAATAAAAGAAATGATAGAAGAAAACAGGAAATGCAGAGGTATACTTCCCTAACAAAATTCAAGAGATGGTGCAAAAGTTACAATAGAAGAATTTGACGCAACAATCAAAGAAAATATTATGTTCCAAAAATTCCTGACACAAGCCATCCAAAAAATCAAGGACACCATGAAATGATGAAATCTAAGGATCTAGGAATTGAGGAAAAAAGAAGAATCCCTGCTTCAAGGCCAGAAAATAACTTCAGCAAATTCATAGAAGAAAATATTCTCATCTTAAAAAAAGGGAAGCATATAAAAATAAAAGAGTCCTACAGAGCACCAAATAGAATAGACCAAAAATATACTATTCCCATCACTTAATAATCAAAACACAAATGTATAGAACAATGAAAGATTTTATTGGCAGCAAAGGAAAAGGCCAAATGGCAAACCTATCAGAATTACAGCAGACTTTTCAGCCAAGACCATAAAAGCCAGAAGAGCCTGGGCAGAGATCTTACAAACCATAAAAGACTACAGATGCCAGGCCAGAGTACTATACCCAGTGAAACTTTCAATAAGTATTGGTGGAGAAAACAAGATATTCCATGGAAAAAAACAAATTCAAACAATACCGATTCACAAATCTGGTTCTACAGAAGTTACTAGAAGGAACACTCCAACACAAAATGAGAAACTACAACCAAGATACACAGGAAATAGATAACTTCACTGTAACAAAACAACCACACAAACACTCTACCACAACCAACATCCAAATCATGGGACTTAACAGTCACTGGTCATTCATATCTCTCAACATCAATAGTGTCAATTCTCCAATAAAAAGACATAGACTAAGAGAATGGAAGCATAAACAAGACACACTATTCTTTTGCATTCAAGAAATACATCACAACCACACTGTAAAACATTACCTCAGGATCAAAGGCTGGAAAAACGTATTCTAGGCCAACAGACACAAGAATCAAGCTGGTGTAGCCATTTTAATATATAATAAAATAGACTTTCAATTGAAATTAAAGAAAAGAGATAAGGAAGGAAATTTCATACTCATTAAAGAAAAATTCAACCATGATGACATCACAATTCTGAGCATCTATACATACAGTGCAAGAGCATCCATATTTGGTTTTTTCTTTCTTCTTCTTTTTTTTTCCCACCATTGTAAGAAATATTAACAAAGCTGAAGTCACACATTGATCTGAACACATTAGGAGTGGGAGACTTCAACACCGCACTTTCACCAAAAGAAAGGTCAATAAAACAGAAACTAAACTGTGAAATAGTAAGGGTAACCAATGTCTTGAATCAAATCAACCTAACAGATATCTACATAATTTTCACCCAAACAAAAAACTTATACCTTCCTCTCAGCACCTCACAGAACCTTCTCCAAAACTTACCATATCCTAGGTCACAAAGTGAGCCTGAACAGATGCAAGACGATTGAAATAATACCTTGTATCCTATCCAATCACTGTGGTGTAAAGCTGGACTTCAATAACAACAGAAATAGCAAAAAGTCTACACACACGGAAACTGAAAAACTCTCTACACAACAACTGGGTCAGTGAAAAAAATAAAAAAATAAATTAAGGACTTTTTAAAATTCAATAAAAATGAAGATACACCATATCCAAATTCGTGGGATACATTGAAAGCAGTTCCAAGAGGAAAATTCATAACACTAAGAGACTTAATAAAGAGACTGGAAACATTTCATATAGGCAACTTAAAGATATATCTAGAAGCCCTAGAAAAAAAGAAGCAGAAACACCCAAGAGGAGTAGATGGCTGGAAATAATCAAACTCATGGCTGAAATCAATAAACTATAAACAAAGAGAACAATTTAAGAATCAACATAACCAGGAGTTGGTTCTTTTAGTACATCAACAGGATAAATGACATGTTTGCCAAACTAATTAGAAGCAGAGACACAATATCCAAATGAAAAAAATCAGAAATGAAAAGGGAAATAAAATAACAGACACTGAAGAAATACAAAGAGTCATTAGGTCCTACATCAAAAGCTTATAGTCCACAAAATTTGAAAAACTGAGGGAAATGGGCATTTTCTTGATGGAAACCATCAAAGTTTGAGTCAGTATAAGATAAACAAATTAAACAGTCCTATTTCTCCTACAGAAATAGAAACAGTTATCATAAATCTCACAAAACAAACCAACAAACCAACATGCCCAGGGTCAGATGGTTTTAGTGCAGAATTCTACGAGACCTTCAAAGAAGACTTATTACCAATACTCTTCAAATTACTCTACAAAATAGAAATGTATGGAACATTACCAAACTTATTCTATGATGCCACAGTCATATTAAGACCTTAATCTCAGAAAAACCCAACAGATAAAAAACATTTCAGACCAAAATTTCTTAAGAACAGTGACATAAAAATACTCAATAAAAAATTCACAAACCAAATCCAAGAACAAATATATCAAAGATATCACTCACCACAACCTTGTAGGCTTCATCCCAGGCATGCAGGGATGGTTCAATGTATGGAAATCCATCAATGTTATCCACCACATAAACAAAAAAAAAAAAACATGATCATCTCCTTAGATGCCAAGAAAGCATTTCTCAAAAACCAACACCCATTAAAATGTAAAGACCTGGACTATCAGGGATACAAGGCATAAAAGAAAAATACAACAAGCCAATAGCCAGTGTAAAATAAAATAGTGAGAAACTCAAGGAAATTCCACTAAAATCAGGGTGTAGACAAAGCTGCCCACTCTCTCAGCATCTCTCAAAATAGTACTTGATGTTTTAGTAGAGCAATAAGACAACAAAAGGAGATCAAGGGGGAATCTACATTGGACAGGAGGAAGTCAAATTATCACTGTTTGCAGATGGTATGATAGTGTACATAAGTGACCTTGAAAAGTCCACCAGACAACTGCTGTAGCTAATAAACACCTTCAGCGAAGTGGCTGGATACAAAGTTAACTCAGTGATTGGGAGAAGAAACATAGTAAAGTTGACCATCTTACCAAAAGCAATTTACCGATTCAGTGCAATCCCTATTAAAATACCTACACAAAGTTTAAAGACATTGAAAGAACAATTCTCAAATTCATATTGAAAAAGTACAGAATAGCAAAAAGAATTCTGTACAATAAAAGATCCTCCTGAAGAATCTCTATACCTGATCTCAAGCTGTACTATATAGTAACAGTAATTAAAACAGTATGGTGTTGGGATAACTATAGGCTGGTTGATCAACAGAATCGAATCAAAGACCCATATATGAATCCACACATATATTGTCACTTGTTTTTGACAAAGAAGTGAAATCTATTCAATGAAAAAGGGATAGTATCTTCAACAAATGGTGCTTGTCTAACTGGATGTCTACATGAAGAACAATGCAATTGGACTCATAATTATAATCATGTACACAGATCAAGTCCAAATGGAATAAAGACCTCAACATAAAACCAGATACACAAAATTGCTTAGAAGAAAAAGCGGGGAAGAGCCTTTAACCCATTGGCACAGGAGACAACTTCCTGAACAGAAACCCTATAGCTCAGGACTTAAGGTCAACAATTAATAAATACGACCTTGTGAAGTTGAGAAGCTTCTGTAACACAGAAGACCCTTTCAATAGAAAAAAGCAACAGCCTACAGATTGGGAAAAATTCTTCACCTACTATAAATCTGACAAAGGTCTAATATCCAAAATATATAAAGGCCTCAAGAAACTAAATACCACCAAAGCAAATAAATCAGTTAAGTTATGGGGTACAGAGCTAAACAGAGAATTCTCACCAGAAGAATATACAATTCCTAAGAAATACTTAATGAAATGCTCAATGTCTTTAGTCATCAGAGAGATGAAACTCAAAATGACTCTGACATTCTATCTTACATCTATCAGAGGGCTAAGATCAAAAACTCAAGTGACAGCACATGTTGCTGAGCATGTGGAGAAAGGAGAATAGTCCTTCATTGCTGTAGGAGTGCAAACTTGTACAACCATTTTGAAAATCCATCTGACCAATCTGTCACTTTCTCAGAAAAGTGGGAATAGGGATATCTCAAGACCTAGCTAGTCCACTCTTCAGAACACACCCAAAATATCCTCCACCACACAAGGATATTTGCTTAACCTTGTTCATAGCAGCCTTCTTCATAACACCAGATTCTGGAAAGAACCTTGATGTCCCTCAGTCGAAAAATGGATGAAAAGACTGTGGTACATTTACACTGTGGAATACTACTCAGGAATTAAAAACGAGGAAAACTAGAAATTTGCCTGCAATTGGATGGAACTTGAAATGATCGCCCTGAGTGAGTTAACCCAGACCCAGAACGATACACATGGTATATACTCACTCATTCATAACTGGACACTAGTCCCACAGGGATGTCGTCTGAGAGTCTTCATTCAGCAGGAGATTTGGACAGATGCTGAGAATTCCTATTTTGACCCCAGGGGCTAGGGGCCCCTGCACGAAGCAAAGAGAATGTAGGCGATAAACATAGGCTCCCCATTCAGATATAGTCAATTGACAGCACATTCTCCTCAGTTGAGTGGAGAGTGGGAATGACTCTGACATGAACTCTGGTACCCCATGTTTGAGCATTTCTCCTTGATGGGGAGGCCTGGTGGCACACAGAGAAAGGTAAATAGGCTATCCAGATGAGATCTGATAGGCCATATTCATATGGTGGGTGAGGAAGTTCCCTTCTGTCCCATGCCTAGTGGAAGAGAACATGGTGAAAGAGGGAGGGAGGAAGGAATGGGAAGATACAAGCGAGGGAATAACAACTGAGATGTAATCTGAATGAATTACTTAATAAAATTAAATATACATTATCTCTTATATTTTAAATATATAGAATGTTATTTTTATCTAAATGATAAAACAGACAGATGTTTAAGTTTAGCTTCTATATGCTTCATGAATGACTGAAACCACAGAGCAAAGATGAAACTAAATAAATACAATTACTGGATCCATACTTCTCTTAGACCTATTTGAATTCAGAGGCAAAGCACATGGTGGCCTATACATAAATAATGGTTTGACCTCAACCTGGAAAAAATAATGATATCATTAGCAGGAATTTCGAATGGAACAGAAGGTCATTATGATAAGCTAAACATGCAGACTTAGGAAATTCTGAATTTTCATAGACTCTAGTTTAACAGTGTATGTCTTGTATCTATGTGTGTAGGAGTAATTGTTGATGTGTGTGTGTGTGTGTGTGTTTGTGTGAATGTGTGACACAGACACACCTTTTTACACAAAAAAATTAGGTTGGGCATTATTTGAGAAGTGCAAAGTCTTAAATGAATTAGGGATCGAATATCTTGTGAAGCTAGTGGGAAGAAAATATCAGTATATGCTTATACTGGCAATGCAGATTCTACAGTGCAATGAAGAATAGATTACTCTGCAATTTCTGTAGGAAGAATTTACAGATTAAAACCACAGGTGTTTCCCAGTTATTATTTGCTTCTAAGATACTCAGCACAAGAATTCCTTACAGATATTACTTGAAAAGAAATGAGTATAAAAGAATAGTGAAAAGCAAAGGTGAAGTACAAAAATGGGCTATCACATTTTATTGATCTGTGGGAACTGAGGCTCTAGGATTGAGATCATGTGTTAGAACTCAAATGTTTAACATAGTTTATTACTAATAACGTAAGTGTTGGTTGAGGGATAAATCTCATTTAATAAATGAAATGATACACAAAGCTCATGAGTTTCTTTGGATATTGTTGAAGTTTTAAAAATCAACATTTGAAGTGTACATGAGCTGCTATTTTGTAAGGAGCTGGATGGTTTATGGTACAACAGGACTCAAGAAATTTCTATATTTCACCTAATTACTGATTCTCTAAACCTGCAAGCGTAGGCTTTGGGTAGATATTCTTTATTTTTCACTGGTGTGACATATTTCACAGTGTGTATGCTCTGAAGTTCTCAGATGGCCTAGACAAGTGGCTACCTTTGCTTCTTATAGACTTGGTGATACAATGCTCACCATGTAGTCATGAACCATTTTATATGCCCAATCTGAATCAAAATTTATATTTCACTGTGCATTATCACAAAAATATCTACTGACATAGTTTCTATTGGTGTACACATAAACAGATATATAAGATAGTACTAAAACAAAACTTTCACTAAACAGTCACTGCTCAGGGATTTTAATATCCATAAACTTGAATGATGTCATGGAAGCACAGACAGAACTATTATCAAATATATTTATCAACTCATGTTTACCAAATGGACTGTGGACCTCAGATGACAAGTCCCAGGGAAGATTCCTCCAGGAATGAGGAAGAGCCTAAGGGAAAAAAGGAATCATGAATGTGCAAATAAACTTTTCCTTGTCCAGAAAAATAAAAGAAGATAGGAACACATGGGTGTCCATTTGTTAGGCTGATATGCATGACACTTCACAATCCACAACACCGAGGCTTATAATTGGACAAAGATGTTCACTTTGATTTTGTTCTACTTGCTTCTGAACATTCCAGTTCTCATGACGAGTTTCACTCCTTCCATGTGCTTTTGGAGATTGAAGAATGAAGAAAAGGATAGAGAGTTAAGGGATGCGTGTATTTTCTTCTTTTATGCAGTGCAATGGTCTGTGGAGGAACACTATATTAGCAACACTCCTGATATGCTGTAAGTGGTTTTTAAATTTTCTTATAGATTTCCTCACAAGTATTTCTGGAGAGGTCTGAAGATGGGAAACAGAACAATGCTTTCAATGTTGTCTTTTTCTTACAATGTGCACACAAAGAAACAACACCAAATTCTTTTATAAACTCAATGCTATTTTATGAATTTAAATAGGTCAATAAACTATTATGTTTCTTCCAGTTAGCCTCCTGATTTCAAGGAAAGAAGTTGAGTGGACAAACAATCTGTACCATTATCATAAAGATTAGCCCTCTTTTTGACAGTTTCCATTCCACCGTACCCAGTGCTTTATTATCAAATGATACCCCATGTTATTTCAATATGTTTCATCCTGAGAAGGTAAAATTAAATGGCCATAGAGTGTCTCTTTCAGTGTGTAACTATCAGTTCCTGTGTGTGTGCACCTCATATTTGGAGTACACCTAGATACAGAAAGCTTTCACATAGATGTTCATTTACTCTCTAAAATTATCTGGATGTGGTCACTCTATATAACTTTTGAACCTGCATCATAAACATAAGTAGGATTTCTGTCCAATGTGAATTTTAACTATGTCCTTATATCTCCATCTTAACTTGTATACATACACAACTATTGGCTTATAAGTATTAGAAAGCCCAGTTCTTCATTTTCTTCCTTTACTATTTAGCAAAAAGAAGGAATGCTTAGACTATAAATTTTATGTTTGAAAATTGAGGCTATCTCTAATTGTCGCGACCACTTACTTTCCTTGTCATCTGACTGGGTTACATTTGTAGCATGTGTAGGTAGTTGACAGTACTTGAGAACATGATTAGAGGAGTTTCCTAGTATCTCATCTCTTCAATTATTTAAGAATTATGTACATTACAATGGGCAGATCTGGGCCCAGGGTTTCTGCTCGAACAATGGCGCCAACCAAGGACAATACATGCAGTAACCATCGAACCCTTACGCAGTTCTTGCCAATGGACAGGATATTTTTCACAGACGAGTGATGAGTGGGGACTGACTTTCACTTGAACTCTGGTGCCCCATATTTGACCATTTCCCCATTATGGGAAGGCTCAGTGGTACTCAGGGGAAGGACAGCAGGCTACCTTGATCAGCCTTTATACCCCATAATCACATAAAGGGGGAGGAGGTCCCCCTCAGTCATAGTTATAGGAGAGGAAAATAGCATGAAAGTGCGAGGGAGGAATGTGAGGATACAAGTGATGGGATAATATTTGAGATGTAATATGAATGAACAAATGAATTAATAATAATAATAATAATACTAAAGATTTATGTGTCTTTATTTTTAAGTCTAAGTTGTTCATTTTCTTATACTTGTATTACATTTGCCAAATATGTTACTCTTTCACTAATTTTACTAAGTATCATTGCATATTTTACCATGTGGTTACTGTATACATTTTGTCTTTATGGATTTCTGATAGTTGTTTTTAAGAACATCACATTATACTACTAGGCTACTCTGAGTTCAAGTAACTGGGTTTCTAATGTTTAGCATTCATAAGTTAGTGTTTGAGTCATACAAATTCTAGTCTCAAATTCCTATTGTGTGGTACTGAAATTTTCGATGGAAATTTTCTGTGTGGTAATAAAGGGCATTCTAAAAGGGGCTATTTTATAGACAAAGATAACACAAAGGTAAAATTCTAAGTGGAAAATTAATTACATTTAAATCTGAGTGAATCATTCAGAATGAAGGAGTGTTTCTGATGTTTGTTTTTCAGATGATATGAAGTGACTAAGAGGAGACAGGAGAAATTATTCTTCCCATAAAGAGAAACAAAAAAAATCGTATATTCCAACTTAATGTTTGCCCTGTTTTATTAAAATGATATCAGAAAGATTTAAAGTATGGTTTACTCTTTACGTTTTATTTTACAAACATGTAATATTGGCACAAACAAATCTTACTGCAATTTCTAGATGTTCCTCATTCTCAGTAAGATGCTAGGGTTCTGCTAGTATAACGGGTCAAAATATGTTTTTGCACAAAGAAAGAATGCTTAGATTGTAAATTTATGTTTGAGAAGACAGAGTATCACTAATAGTGGTGACTCCTTGTTCCCTTGTCAGTTGATTAAGTTACATTTGTGGCGTACATAGTTATAGTGCTTGAGAACAGAAATTGAGAAGTTTCCTAGTAGCTCATCTGTGCAGTTCTTTAAGAAATATGTGACTTCTTTTTATGTCTAAGCTGTTTATTCTCCTACACTTTAATCACAGTTACTACTTACATTTCTCTTTCAGTAATTTTACTAACTATAATTGCATAATTTACCATGTGGATACTCTACACATTTTTACTTTGTGGATTTCTGACTGTTGTTTTGAAGCGCAGCAAGCACTTTATACTACTAGGCCACTTTGGTAGCTCAATTAATTGATGCTGTTTATGTTTAGCATGCAAGTGTTAGTGTTTGTGTCACACAAGTTCAAGTATCAACTTTCTAATGTGTTTTACTGAAATTTCCAATGGCATTTTTTTCTGTGCTGTATAAAGAGTATTTTCAAATGAGCTATTTGTATGGACAAAGATAACTCAAAGGTACAATTTCCAAATGAAAATCTAATTGTATTTAAATATGAGTGAATCATTCCAAGTGAAGGATTATATTTGATACTTATTTTTCAGATGGTAAGAAATAACTAGCGAGAGACAGGAGTGATTTTTTCCCATAAAGAGAATAAAAAAAACCTCAATTTAAAAGAGCATTGCTTAGGTCCATACATCCAGAAGCATACAGGCATACATCAGTTTAAAATAATATATTTATTCATGTATTTTACATACTGATCATGGCCCCTCCCTCCTCTACTCCTTGTCACATGCTCTCTCCATCTACTCCATGTGCATTCTCTGTTATTCAAAAAAGGGGAGCCCCAGACTAAGTCACCTCAACTCATGAATCACATCAGGACTGAGTGTGTACTTTTCCCATGTGGTCTGAAATAGAAGCACCCCAAGAGAAAGAAAGTAAAAAGACAGGCCACAGAGTCCATGTCAGGGACAGTCCCAATTCCTCTTACTAGGGGATCCACACTAAGCCTGAACTACATATCACCTATAGCTGTTGAGGGGTGCTAGGACCAGTCTCTTGAGGATCCTTGGTCGGTGATTGAGTCTCCACAACTCCTACTGTCCCCTGATCAATTGACTGTTGATTTTCTTGTGCAGTTCATGTTAGTTCTTCTTCCTTCTATACTTCCCACTACTTTTCTATCAGACTCCCAACACTCTTTGTCTAATATTTGGTTTTGATTCTCAGCATCTGTTTTGATTCACGGATGTCTGGAACCCTCAGTGGACATATATGCCAGGCTCCTGTCTGAAAGCACAGCAGAGTATCAATAATAGTGTCAGAGGTTGTCTCTCTCCTGTGTTCTGAGGCTCAGTTTGGGCCAGGCATTGCTTGGACATTCCCTAAAGCTCTGTTCTATTTTTATCCCTGCATATCTTATAGGAAAGGTAAATTTTGAGTCATAATTCTTGTGGATTGATTGGTATTCCCCTCTCTCCATTAGGAGTTCTGTCTAGTTAGAGGGTGTCCTCTCAACTGAGTCACCACCATATTATCCCAGAACTGTCTCATTTATCCATCTTGTCAGAGAGCTATCTCCACCCCTGCCTTATTCTTACTGTTCAGGCCATCTGTTCTGCTGCATCAGCTCTCCCCAGGTCTGACATCCACCCTCATTTCTATCTGAGCTCTTTCTCCTACATTGTCCTTATCTTCATCTTCTTTTGCTGTCTATTATATTTCATTTTCTGAGTTAGAATAAAGTATCTAGTCTGGGTTCGTTCTTCTTACTCATTATCTTTGGGTCTGTAATTCTAGTATTTTTTATCCTGTACTATTTGGCTAAGTAAATACATCCACGTGTGTTTTTGTTAGTCTGCGTTTTCATACTCAGCAGAGGTTTTCTTGTTTACTTGCCTGAAAAATTTGTGATTTTCTTTGTTTTATATTGGAGTAGTATTTCATTGTTTATTCTCCATTGTTTGAGGGACATCATTTTTTTCTGGATTCTAGCTATTATTATTAATGCTGTTATGAACATAATTGAGCAAGTGTCATAGGGTATATGTCCAGGTATAAAATAGCTATGTCTGGAGGTTAAGCTTTTACCAGTTTTCTGATAAAGAAACAGATTGATTTCCAAAGTTAGACATACATTTATTTAAATATGCATCTCCTGTGTGTGAATGTATTTGAAAATAAACCAGTAAAAAGATGCTCTCTCTGAAAAATAATCTAAAATGAAAAACAACAATATGAAGATGGATAGAGAAGAATATGATATATTTCCAACTAATTATAATTTATTGTTAGTACAGGTACCAAATATTGCCCCAGAAACACTCGTGTGCACTCATCAGTCACTCTTTCACAACCTTAGCCAATTCAGTTAATTTCATATGGAAATACCAGAAACTCAGAGGCTTAAACATCATGTGTAATTTTCATATTTCTCTATAATTAATAAATGAATGCATGATCAGTTTTACAGCTTGGTCAAAACCTGTGGCCTTGTCTTTAACTTCTGAACAAGTACTCAAGAACCACAGATGAAAAAGCTTTCCATGGAATATGCATGTTTTGTGTAGATGAACTCACATGAAATTTTATAGGTGTTATAAGAATCCATATTTTTATATTTGTAAACCTTATTACATGGGATAATTGTCCCAAACATAGGGAAAAGGCAATATCTTTAAGTACAGGATAGTCATTTTATTGAATGCCAATGATTATGTGTATACTTCTGTACATAATAAATATTGTACTATTTTACAGAGCACCAGCTGAAAGGCTATTTCCTCTTGTTTTGGCTTTTTCCTTGGATGAAATAAAGAAAAACTCTCATCTTCTACCAAATATGTCTTTAGTATTTCTAGTACCATATTGTCTAAATGAGTCACTAGTAAAAGATATCATTTATATTTCTCTACCACATGAAATGACTCATCCTAATTATGACTGTACCAAAGGTGTCGGTTGTACAGTACTTCTTACGGGACCAAACTGGGAAGCATCTGTACTATTTCACACATTCTTGTACAGCCGTGAACCTCAGCAGGTGAGATTTTTCTGTGGTTAAAATTTAATGAAATTGTGACTCCAGTGGTGCCTTTGATAAGATGCAACAAAGTGTGTAAAGAGGAGACTGTTCTTACTGGCCTTATGTCAGTCTGGTAGTTCAATGGTGTCATTCAGATACCTGTGGGGGATCTCGAATTTCTCTGTGTGATATGCTGATAAGAGGAGAAGTAACAGGTAAGGGGGATATCTAGAACTTTTTACAGATAAAATGTGTTTACAAGTTCTTAAAAGTACATGCTACCTCATGCTGTTCATTGTGTCCTAGGTTCTCCATCTTACTTATGGGCCTTTCCATCCTCTCCTGAATGACCGTGTACAATTTTTCTATATTTATCAGATGGCCCATGAGGATACATCTCTGGCCATGGCCCTCGTTGCCTTCTTACTTTATTTAAACTGCAACTGGGTAGGGCTTGCCATCTCTGACAATGATCAGGGTACACAATTTCTCTCAGATTTGAAAAGAGAAATGGAAAAGAATATAGTCTGCTTTGCCTTTGTGAACATGATCCCAGTGAACATGGAGGTATACATGACAAAAGCTGATGTGTATTATAACCAAATCATGACATCATCCACAGATGTTGTTATCCTTTATGGTGACACAGACAGTACTCTTGCTGTGGCCTTTAGAATGTGGGAATCTCTAGGTATACAAAGAACATGGATCACCACCTCACAGTGGGATGTTCCTACAAGTAAGAGAGATCTCACACTTGACCCATTCCATGGGACTCTTACTTTTGAACACCACCATGGTAAGATTTCAGGTTTTAAAAATTTTGTCCAGACATTGAACCCTCTCAAATACTCAGATAAATATCTGGCAAGCCAGGGCTGGATGCACTTTAACTGTGAAGCCTCAGGATCTAATTGTAAGACAATGATGAACTGCTCATCCAATGCCTCATCTGAATGGCTAATGGCACAGACTTTTGACATGGCCCTCAGTGATAGCATTTATGACATATACAATGCTGCATATGTTTTGGCCCATGTCTTTCATGAGATGCTTCTTCAACAGGTAGTAAATCAGCCAATTGACAATGAGAAAAAACGTCATCATAGCTGCTCACAGGTAGGGTTTCTTCTAGTGGATTATACATGATATTATCAATGTCATAGTTTTTCAGAGTCTCTCCGATGATTAACTGAGTGAACTAGGAACTGTTTCCCCAAAACCTAGGTTTCTAAATCTTTTTATGCTGTCACAATGAATCTAGAGCTTTGTATAGAATTTAATACATAGGTCTTGGAATGAAAGACATCATTTATCAGTGAAAATAAGTGACTCTGTAACAGAGCAACTGAATATAATCATTCCTGTTCTAATCCTGTAAAGACAGTCTCTTCTCATTAATTGTTACCATGATGAAGAGATGACTGCTTGTTCCTTAATTCTGAAAATTGAGGTAATAAGTTCAGGGGATTGTTTTCTCAATTGATTCTCCCCAAATGTAGTCTCTGTTCACCTTCCTCAAAGGCTTAGTGTAATTACACAGAAAAAGTTATGTGAATCAGTTTATTACACACACACACACATACAGACACTCATTTTTTAATATATATTTCTCACTGTATTTGTGTTTCTATGTGTGTTTCTGTGTGTCTCTGTATATATCTCTGTTTATGTGTGTACACAGATGTGTGTGCACTTGTGTGTATGTGTTTATGTGTTTGTGTGTTTCTGTCCATCTGACTATCTGTCTTTTTGTAGAAGTGAGCATAAGTTGTCTGTGTTTCAATGCCCATGTGTGTTTGTTTCTGCTTTTGTGTATGTTTCTGATTGTATTTGTCAGTGCATGTGTCTGTGTGTACTGTGTTTCTGTATATTGGATTGCACATATGTATATATCTCTTGCTCTGTGTGTGTTTTTTTTCT
Organism: Acomys minous; assembly: GCF_964271855.1. Classification (NCBI taxonomy): domain Eukaryota; kingdom Metazoa; phylum Chordata; class Mammalia; order Rodentia; family Muridae; genus Acomys; species Acomys minous. The sequence goes on from NC_140502.1 coordinate 6,632,915, forward strand.
CTGTATCTCCTTGATATTGTGAGCATAAATGTGTTTTTGTGTCAATGTCTCTCTGTGTGAATGTTTGTATCTCATTATGTCTCCCTTTGTGTATTTGTCTGTGCATGTGTGTGTCTATGTATGTGTTTGGTATATGCCTGTAGTTGTTTGTCTGTTTGGGTGCATATGTCTGTCTGTGCCTGTATGCTCTGATGTGTGTCTGGACATGTATGTTAATGTGTGTGTAAATAAATATGTGGCTATATTATGTGAGTATCTCTATATAGATGTGGGTCTCTCTTTGTGCAGATGCGTGTGTGTGTGTGTGTTGCACATCTATGTTTGATGTATATGTGCTTTTCTAATCTTGTGTTTCTTAGTTTCCTTTCAGAGAACTAAAATTATGCAAACAGTATGACAAATTAATATATCATATTGATTTCATTGAAAATTTCTACCTGATCCCTTCAATAAAATTGCTTTTCAGATACAATCATTATACATTTTCTCCCATCAAGGAAGGGCATATGTAGTATATAATACTGTCTGTTTTTCAGATGCACTCATTGATGAGAAAGACCCACTTCACTAGCCCTAATGGAGACAAAGTGACCATGAACAAGAAAGAAAAAGTTCAGAAAGAGTATGACATTTTCTACATTTGGAATCTCCCACATGATTTTGAACTTAAGGTGAAGATAGGAAAGTTTAGCCTAGATTTTCCACATGGTCAACAGCTGCGTTTATCTGAAGACATGCTAGAGTGGGCCACAGGAAGTCGACAGGTGGGTTGACAGAACTGTACTGATTTCCATTCCATACCAGTAAACACTGTGTGTTTAGTTGGTCCATTTATGCTTTTTTATACATTAGTGAAATGAAATAAATTGTCACATAAGGAACCTACTTCTAGTCTCCTATGTTACATTTCTTATTTTCACTATTTCTTATGTGACCTTTTGTTAGTCCTTTGAGGAGTTCATGCAATCGTTACACTATATTTTACTATCAAAGAACTGTGTTTTTGTTTTTTAATATGAATATGAAACAACTTTTGACCATTCATTTATTACATTTCCAGTAAAGTGAGCAATGGACTCATGGTACGATTCTTATTGCCATATAGTGATTTCCTCACTTATTATGAATCTCTGATAAAAAAGTTAAAGTAACTGAGGCTAAGTGTAATGATGCAGCAAATTAAAAATCCAAAGGCATTAGAAATGAAACTCACCATTTCCTTTAGTTTTAATTAAATTTTTTATTTAATTCATTTTACATTCCAGCCTTAGCCCCCTCCCTCATGTCCTTCCAGGCAACCCTTTCTCCTCCTTCCCCCTATGCCTGTTCTCTAGTCCTCAGAGAGCGGAACCCTTCACCCCTACTCACTGACCCCAGCCTATCAAGTATCATAAGGACTGCCTGCATTCTCTTCTTTTGTGAGTTGATAAGGTACCCCATCAGGGGGAAGTGATCGAAGAGAAGGCAGCAGTTTTATTTTATATGTTTGCTCAAGCCTCTGACACAGAGTCTCTAAATTGTCAACCCTTCTAATCATAAATTAATAATTTTTGATAAATATTAAATATTCTATTAATTATTACTTTGTATTTTCTTTCCTTTTTATATGTTATGGGTTTTCTGTCTGGATACATGCCCATGCAACCCTGGCGTATGTGGTATATATTGACATTAGAAGGGTGATGCATATTCATGGAAATGTGAGCCAGCTTAGATATGCAAAATGGGTGCAAGAAATCAATTGTTATTCACAGTTTGTCCATGCCTCCGCTCTAAATTATACCATGTAAAGAAGTTTTTCACTACAGTATCCTTGCTTGGTCCTCTTAATTGTTGTGTAGTACATTCAAACTAATGAAGCAGTATCTGCTTTCCCTTTCTGTATTTGGAGGTATTTGGTAGTAATACATTTTTGCTGTGCATAAATTTGTGAAAAAAATTTCCATCATAGTTCCAGGGCATGTTATAGGTATGAATTCTGATGTGGTTGGTTTTGAAGTATTCTATTCGAACTATGGAACCACCAAGTTGTTTAAATTTTAAAGATGTTAAGTCCAGGAATTCAGGTTGCTCACGTACTCTGGCATTTGCAGTTAATAGTCCTTCTCAGAGTGATGAGGGGAATCATTGTTATGCAGAGGAACAGAGGATCTGAAGTTTAGCTACTGAGATACACATGCACTCGATGGCAGCAGTGATTTCTCATGTGTGTTCCAAACACAGCTTGATTGGGCATTACAAAAACATGCACCAGAATAATACACAATACTAAAAAAATATAGAACCATTGCTTTGCTTCCAGATATGCATATCACAACACATGCAGAAGCAAACAAACATAAAAATGATGATATCAAATCTACCTAGCTCAAAATGTTACAGTCATAGTCTTAAATGAGATATTCTAAATACATAAATCAAAGAATGATTATTAGAATCCTCTATGATAAGTGAAGAGACATAAATTTCCTCAGGAAGGATAAGAGGGAGCACAAAAACTACCATAAAATAAGTCACTGAAAAAGCATGAGAAAAAGAAATTCCAAGAAAGTACAAAATAATAAAAATACTCAAACAGAAAATATGTAAAGGAAAATCAAATAAATGAAATAAAATTCTCTGTAAATAGTTTCACCAAGACAATAGTTCAAGATAAAGGCAGGATGGCAGAGCTTGAATATTATGCATAAGTATTAGAAAAATCAGAGTAAAAAAAATAAAACAAAACTAAGATTCAAAATATAGGAGACTTGAGGATTTTTGATCAGAACATCAGAATTACAGTCCAGATCACAAGAGGAAAAGAAAGAAACACTCAACTCATCAACACTATATCCAGTATAATGTAATCATAAATTTCAAGTGAGATGTGTTCCCATTGAGATACAACAGTCATTTACATAGAAAACATTGAAAATCAGTAAATGAACAACCCTTGGCATATTTAACTTAAAATTATATTGTAAGAAAGACATAAATTTGAAGGCTGCAGTACAGAAGACTGTGTCATAGCAAGTTCCCATCTGTATATCAGTCAATGTCACTATGGACATTCTTACAGGAGGACAGTAATAGTGATGTATTTCAAACATTTAACAGCCAGCCACAGTAACTATAAACAGAAAAGTTATTCCTCATAATAGAAAGATACAGAACAGAGTACAATAATAGACACAATCCCAGGAATTTAGAAGCACTGAACAATTACCATGAAAGATGCTAGTTGAACCACTTCACATGATGAATGCAAGGATCAAAGGAACACATAGAAAGCACTAAGCTCCTGAGAAAAGCAACTATTACAAAACTATCAAGTACTACAATATCAACACTAGATAATATTTACAAAATAATCTACATTAATAATTTATTGTTAATGTTCACATTCTCTAATAAAAATCCATAGACAACAAGATTGGTTCAGTAAAACAACAAAAACACCCCAAAACTTTTTTTGTTTTTTCCATGGGAAAAATGATATTTTTAACCTGAATGGAATCCTTCTATAAAAATGTGGGTGATACATCATTATGAAGTGAAACAAACAAACAAACGAACAAACAAAATCCATGAAAACATTCACTTTGATTGACATGGATGGAATAATTCTGAAGTATACACATATCAAGGCAATTCAACACACCAGAATGTTTGTTCTCTATAACTAAGTGTATTTCTGCCATAAATGCAATCATGATTCCAAAATGCAGGTAAGTTAAATGAGATAAATCATGTAAATCCACTCTAAGAAGTAATTAAATATTATACCAAAATATTCATCAACGGATTACAAAGAAGTCCATCATCTATTCAGAGTAAAAAAAACATGTTGGGATCCAAAGAACAGGTAATATCTTGATAGAATAGGATTTTTATGGCGAATAGACTGAAAGCATTTTACTAGATATAGAGAAAAAGATAAAAAATTCAATTAAAATAAGAAGGAAACCAGGTGCGTGTGGTGCATGTTTTAATCCAAACAGTTTGTAGGAAGATTTAGAAAATTCTCTGTTGATATGTGACCAGTTTGGCCTAGATAGCTAATCCAAAGTTGGCAGTGTGACATAGAGACCATGCCTTAAAATATTGGATAGAAATGGGGCTGCAATAGGCACTGTCTCCACTCTTCTTCAAAATGGTCATTAAAATCTTTCCAAGTGCCTAGCTGGAGACTGGGATAAATACCAGGCCTTCCTACCGGTTTCTAGGTGAGAGAGGTAATGATGAATGGAGAAATAGATGGACCCAGAGGATCCTAGAAACCTACAAGAAGACAGTTAAGGCTGGGAGATCTGGACCCAGGCGAGTCAGCTAAAAACACTGTACCAAAAAGGACAATGCATGTAGTAAGCATAGAACCCCTATCCAGATCTAGCCAATGGACACCACTTTCTCCACAATTGTGTGGATAGCCGGGACTGACTCAGAGATGAACTCTGGTGACCCCTACTTGACCACTTCCTCTTGGTGGGGAGACTTGTTAATGTTCAGAGGAAAAGTTAACAGCCTCCCAGAAAGAGACCTGATAGGCTGTGGAGGAGAGGGTCCCTTTCTGTCACAAACCTAGGGGAGGGGAATAGGATGAAAGTGGGAGGGATGGGGAATTGGAAGATACAAATGAGCGCATAAAAATGAGATTTAATCTGAATGAATTACTTAAATAAGGAAATTTTTACCATGTACAAAAACAACTGTGAAAATATATTTTAAAAAGAGAGAATGTGTCCAATTATAAGTGAGTATATACCATTTGAGTCTTTCTGCTTCTGGGTTAAGCCATTCAGTATGATAGTTTCTAGTTCCATCCATTCGTCCACAAATTTCAAGAATTCCTTCTTTTTAAGAGCTGAGTAGTATTCCATAGTGTAGATGTACCACAGTTTCTTTATCTATTCGTCTACGTAGAAACCCTTAGTCTTTTTCCAGGTTCTGGCTATTATGAAGAAGGCTGCTGTGAACATGGTTGAGCATATGCCCTTGTTGTGTGCTAGAGCATCTTCTACGTATATTCCAATGAGTGGAATTGCTGGGGCTTAAAGAAGCCCTATTCCCAGTTTTCTGAGATAGATTTCCAAAGAGGTTGTTTAAGTTTGCATTCCCCCCAGCAATAAAGAAGTGTTTCTGTTTCTCCACATCCTCACCAGCATGTGATATCACTTGAATTTTTGATCTTAGCCATTCTGATGGGTGTGAGATGGAATCTCAGAGTTGTTTTGATTTGCATTTCCCTGATGACTTAAGGCATACATAGTCACTTATAATTGGACACTAGCCCAAGGGGCATGTCCCATGAAAGTCTTCACTTACCAGGAAAATGGGATAGATGTGAAGACCTCCTCTTGGGACTCTCGGTAAGAGAAGTATTGGACAATGGGGAATCCAGAGGGTCCTAGTAACCTACAAGAAGAACATTATGATGGATGGATCTGGGCCCAGGGGTTCTGTCCAAACTATGGCACCAAGCAAGGACAATATGTGCAGTGATCATCAAACCCTACCCAGATCTAGACAACGGACAGGACATTCTACACAGTTGAGCGAGGAGCAAGGACTGACTTTCACATGTACTCTGGTGTCCCATATTTGACCACATCCCTTTGATGGGGAGGCCTGTTGGCACTCAGAGGAAGGATACCAGGATATCAAGAAGAAACTTGATACCCTATGATCATATATAGGGAGAGGAGGCCCCCCTCAGTCACAGACATAGGGAAGGGGACTAGAGTGAAAGTGGAAGGGATGGAGGATTGGGAGGATACAAGGGATTGTATAACAATTTAGATGTAATATGAATAAATTAATAGAACAAGTAAAAAAAGAGAGAAAATAATGTTCCCTGTTTTAGATAGGGAATTGAGGTATCCCAATGCTACAGAGTGAGACCCTGTTTCACAACCACCACAGCAAAGGGAAGCGTTCTAGTTAACTGTGTATGTGGAGAACATGAGATGAAGCTGTGTACCAGTGACAATGTGGTTTTCACATACACCTTAATACTGAATGAAGGATTCAAAAGAGCATGCAACACTCAGCAAATTTCCTTTTAAAAACATATTTATTAATTTATTCATATTACATCTCAATTGTTATCCCATCCCTTGTATCCTCCTGTTCCTCCTTCCCTCCTGTTTCCCTCCTCCACCTCTCCCTTATGACTGTAAGTGAGAGGGACCATGCACATAGGGTATCAAGTGTCTTCTTGGTATCCCTATCAGCAGATTTCTAATGCTTCTTACAGAGCCCCATCATAAATTTCAGTGTAATAAAAACATACCATTCTTTAACCTAAGAAAACCTTCAATTAACATCTAACAAACTATCTTTTACTCAGGTTCCCGCAGTATTTATAGGCTCCTTAAGGTCTTCTCACTTCGGGAAACACATCACATTACAGCTTCTTACACATCAACTCGGCACTTTGTCACTAGGATTGTCTTTTCAACTGTGTTTTTCTTTACATTAAGTTTGTGAAGATTTGCAGTCTTAATTTATTGGAGGATGTGTTTGTTATTTAAGACGTGAGGAGATATTTCCCCTGTTTTAGATGTGCTTTCATCATTTCTTGCAAAGTCGTTGATTTGATTTAATTTTGGCCATGAGCATAGTGAGGAAGAAAGGTTTTTTTGGGTCATGTGTTATAAGCAAGGGAAGACAAGGATGGAACTTGGAGACTGAAATTAAAGCACAGGCCCTTGAGAGAACACTGCTTACTGGTTTGCTCTGTGTCATTTCTCACATATGGTTGCCTAGCAACAGCATTGTCTTTAGTAGACTGGGCATGCCTACAATGACTACCAACTAATAAAATGCATTAGTATTATAAAGTAGGCTATTCTGATAGAGAAAATGTCTCAGGTAAGGTTCATTCCTTGTTCTTTATCTTTTTACTCTACTTTGTATCAGCTTGGTGAAAATCAACAAGAAGACCAGGTAGCATCTCTGTAGTGTTTGCACAAAGTACTCTAAAATTCCGTTTCCATAATGTCTAAGATTTTGTAAAGAGCTCAACTTTTCATCAACTTGTTTTAATATATTCACACATTTGCCATTATATAAAGTACCAAGTGACATGTGGTTCCTCAGTGTCTGTATATAAAATAAGCTTATTGATATCTCAACATGCTAATATAATATAGTTATGGATGAAGTAGGTAAAACTCAATATGTATCCTATTTCCTCAGATGGTGCCCTCTGTATGCAGTGCTGATTGTGGTCCTGGATTCAGAAAATTCAGGCAGGATGGAATGTCTGTTTGCTGTTTTATTTGTATCCACTGCCCAGAAAATGAAATTTCTAATGGAACAAGTGAGTGTTTACTGCTGTGACAAACTTTACATTGATAATCCTCTCCATCAACAAAGGCATGCTGAAGGAGTCTAAAAGGCAACTACAAAAATATAATATACCATTTTCTCCATTAGATGTCACAGGAATACCAACATTAACAATGTCATAACCACCACCACCACTACCACAACAACAAAAACCCTTTTGCCTAGTTTTACATTTTGATTCATTTTCTGTCACATCATATTTTTTCAAAGAAATAAAATCAAAGTGCAGTGTGAGCACATAGTGCATGAGATCTGTTCTGTTTATTAATTTCCCCTATAACTACATGCATAAAAGATTCCAGTCGTGAATGTTCAAACTGTGAATTTATTATTTTTTTCATGTATGTTTGTGTCCCTACCTATGTTTATGTACACTTATATGTACAGGATCCAACAGAGGACAGAATATGGCACCAGAACTAATGGACTGTGTAAAGGAGGTGCTAGAAAACAAGTCTTTATCCATAGATAAATTAGAGTAGTGATAAAATAATTACTTGTAAAATAATCAGAAACGGCTGAGTATAAGACAAAATTTGTGTGATTCATAGAGGCCCATTTTCTTCCCCCCTTATTAATTGTAATTTATTCTGATTACATCTCAATTTTTATTCCCTTACCCATTTCCAGATGTCTGATATGAATTGTTTCTAGGAAGATGAAGATAATTGTTTACACATGGTGTACAAAATATAACAAGTCTTATATCAAACATTTTATAAATAACACTCAATTAATAATTTCATGAAATAATAGATTACAACAGTTTTGTAATGAAAGTAATTTATGCAAACATTAAAATTTTATTGCAACCTTCAGAGCCCATTTAGTAAAATGATTTATGCTTGGCTAAATGCAAATGGACAATGAATGGTTTTTCCAACATTTGCCTGTGATACTATGCAGTAAAATTCAAGTTCTTAAAATACATTTCTGGCCAATAATATGGCTCTACATTTAAATCATTTGCCACTAAGACTGATGGCTGGAGTTCACCCCCAGGACTCATATAGTGAAAGGAGGCAAAGAACTCTTAGAAATGCCTTTTGAGATCTATGCACTCAAATAACATCCATAATGATTAAACAAACTGTAATAAAATTGTTTTAAGTGTTAAAATGAATAAGAACTAAGGTAATTACATCAATAAATAGAAAAAGATTAATACTCTTTATAGGTGTTCATGTGCGTTGTGAGTGTATGTGTACCTAAGAGCAGATGAAGGTGAGAGACAACTAATACCTCTATAGTTAATTTGTAGGCAATTGTGAAACACCTCACATGAGTTCTGGGAACTGAACTCAGGTTTCTGTAAGAACAGGACATTCTCTTCATAGTTCAGCTAACTTTCCAACACTTCACGCAAAATAGCTAGTTACAATTGCCCATCAATCAATTGTTCTACATAAAAAGACTTAAAAACCAGGAAGCACATCTTAACTCTGTGCAACTTTCTAATGAATCAGCACAATTCCAATGAATTTGCCTACCATTGCCATTTCAGAAGAGCATATTATGAGTGAAGTAGTTTGTTCCACATAAAAAAATCTGGGTGTGGTGGCACATGCCTTTAATCCCAGCACTTGGGATGCAGAAGCAGGTGAATCATGGTGAGTTTGAGACCAGCCTGGTCTATAAAGTGCTTCCAGAACAGCCAAGGCTACACAGAGAAATCCTGTCTTGAAAAAACTCTGGGCCAGTTTTGTATCTGGGTTTTGTTTTTTTTTTTTTCTATGCTGCTTATCGATGTAAAATTTACCTCAGAGTCTATTCACAGAGATTGAGTCCCATAGAGATTGAAATGAGGGAAGCAGGAAGATGCCTAATGCTTCCCATAAAGGTGGAATCAAGATGAAGGGCTCTGTGGTGCTCAGTCTGTAGAGAGGTTTCTATCTTCAGTGATAGACTTAGTGCTTCTCATGATCAAGGGTCAGGGACTCTTTGTCCATACCGCCAGGTTAGAACATAAAGAAGACAGATTAATCATTATTTTTTATTTCTTACAAATTTCAAACGTTTAAATTGCACTTATATACCAGGAAAATTTACTTCTCACACTCACATTCCTATTTATAGCAAATGATTACCATGTATGAGCATATCTTTTACATTTATTTGGACACCCAAATATAAATACACACACTAGCATGCGCGTGCCCGCACACCCCCACCCCTAATGATTTCTTTTATTGTTCCTTAGATATCATTATGTTTGGGCTGGGAACTAGAAAAGCTATCACTTTTCTTACCCAAGCAGAACTCAGTCTCCATCTCTCATAAAGCATTAAATGAACAGTCAGTGAACTCAGGAGGCACCGAATGCATGGGAACCGAGATTTTGAAAGACACTCAGTTACACTATGGTTAGTGCATTAAGATTTTGTGAATTTACCAGGCACAGTCATTTCATGTTGGCATCCAGAATGATGTAAGAAATCTGCTATCTGAAGACATGATAAATCATGAACACTGTTAAATAGACAAACTTTGGATTGTTTTTCTCCATAAAAATAATAAGAATTACTAAATAGAAGCATTGTTATATAACAATTTCCTTTAATTATATTATCAGCAATAAAATGAAGGTATTGGAAAGCTTTTCCAGTAGAGTTATTGAAATGTCTTGTCAATAAACTGCTGAAGCTGTACTGATGAATCTGTCCTTATTCATTCAGACATAGAACAATGTGTGAAGTGCCCACAGGATCAGTATGCCAACACAAAGCAGAATCACTGCATCCACAAAGCTGTGATCTTTCTGAGATATGAAGGCCACTTAGGAATGGCTCTGGCCTTAATGGCCTTGGGCTTCTCTGCCCTCACAGCTCTGGTTCTTGGAGTATTTTTGAAGCACAATGACACAGCCATTGTGAAGGCCAATAACCATGCTCTCAGCTACATCTTACTCATGTCACTCATGTTCTGTTTCCTCTGCTCCTTGCTCTTCATTGTCCACACAAAATCAGTCTCCTGCATCCTGCAGCAAATCACATTTGGAATTGTTTTCACTGTGGCTATTTCCACTGTATTGGCCAAAACAATCACAGTGGTTCTGGCTTTCAAAGTCACAACACCTGCAAGAAGGATAAAGTACATTCTCGTATCAGGAACACTTAACTACATCATTCCTCTCTGTACACTCATCCAAATTATTCTCTGTTCAATCTGGCTAGGAGCTTCTCCTCCCTCTGTTAATACTGATGCACACTCTGAGCATGGCCAGATTATTATTGTCTGCCACAAGGGTTCTGTTATATCATGTTACTGTGTCCTAGGATACTTAGGATTCCTGGCCCTGGGAAGCTTCATTTTGGCTTTCTTGGCCAGGAACCTGCCTGACACATTCAATGAAGCAAAGATCTTGACATTCAGCATGCTGGTGTTTTGCACTGTGTGGATCACCTTCCTCCCTGTCTACCATAGCACCAAGGGCAAGGTCATGGTGGCTGTGGAGATTTTTTCCATCATGGCTTCCAGTGCAGGCATGCTGGGCTGCATCTTTCTTCCCAGGTGCTACATCATTTTATTAAGGCCAGACAAAAATTCTCTTCAAAAGATCAGGGAGAAATCATATTCATAAGGTTGTATACCATGAATATTTTCTGTTAAATTAATGATTTATTCAACTTTTAACCTGATTGAAGATGCCACCCTTACTCTCCTTCTAGTCCTACCCTTCCTGCCTTTCTCCATTCCCTGTCTGTTATGCCTCAGATTAGTGATCAAAACTCTGGCATCACAATCCATGTCAGTAACAGCCCCTGTACTTCTTCCTACAAGAGCCACATGAAGCCTGATCTGTCCATCATCTACATATGTGTAGTTGGCATATGTCCAGTTCATTCATTGTCCTTGGTTGTCCCCCAGTCTTAGCCAGCCTCTCTGTGCCCTGGATGGCTGGCAGTTTTGGTCATTTTGTGGAGCTCCTGTAACCTCAAGTCCATTTCTCCTTCCTTCCACTGTTCCACAAGATTCCCTATTATCACCGAATGTTTGGCTGTGCGTCTCAGCATTTGTTTTCAAGCTGTGTTTAGCAGAGACTCTCAGAGGACAACACAGTTAGACTTCTGTCTACAAGCACAGCACAGTCTCATTAATAATGTCATGGGTTGGCTCTGTCCAGGGACTGATTCTTGGCTTTAGCTAGGTAGTCCGACTGGTAAATGAAATATAACTGACTTATATAAAGTTGGTAGAAAACCACCAAATATTGGGCTGAAGAGCATGAGCTGTCTCTTCTTAGGATGATGCTCACTGTTTCCTCTAATGATGTTTCATAGCAGTATGATGGCTACTAGAGTTCTATATATTCCATATTATCTTTCCCTGATCTACTTATTTCACAATTTACAACTCTTGGGCCATAGTGCTGAGTGCAAATGTTCCTTTCCTCTTTAGAATAAAAACATTCAAGCTAAAATAAAACTTTATAATATCTGGGTGAATGACCTTGATGCCAGTGGAATGGTGATTAAAAATTTGAGGAAGGTTGTGGGAGTGTGAACTCATGTTTGCACATGGAGGTAAACCAATTTTCGTCCTTACAAAGGGAAGGTAAGGTAATATTGATGTTATCCAAAGAAGTCGAAGATTTAACCTTAGAAAAGTGATGGTTTGACAAACATAAAGAATACTAAAGAAGATGGCTTTGTGTCTTAGCTTTCGCACTTAATAACATACCTAGTTCTTTAATAATGCCTGATTCATTGCTCATCCCTGGAAACATGTTACCAACACTATGTTACAATAGCTCCAAAGAATAAGATGTCCTCTTCTGGCTTACATGGTTACGTGAGCTCACCTGTGTACAAAACAAGATATGAAAATTCACACACAGCCAGGAATGTTGGCACACACCTCTATCCCAGTACATGGGAGGCAAAGGCAGGTGGATCTCTGAGAGGTCGTGGCTATCCTGGTCTACAAAGTGAGTCCAGGACATCCAACACTACACAGAGAAAACCAGTCTCAAAAACCAAAAAAAACAAAACAAAATAAGATAACACATAAAAACAAAAACAAACAAACATGTATACACAAATTGACATATATAACTGAAAACATGTAGTCTTTAAAACATTGTAGGATAATATTTTAAAGAGTCTGCAAAAGCAAGCTGCTTTTCAGGAAGATCCAAGATGGTGATCCTGAGCACTGAAAGATGGAACCTATGGACCCACAAGTCCTGAAGAGTCTTAGGTGAAATGGGTCCACAAAGTGCAGAGCACAGGTGGTCTGGCCTCTGGTCTTCAAACTGGCCCCCGGAGGGCAAGGAGACAGTCCCTAGAGTCTGGACGTGCACCCGCTCTGATGATCTGCAGCTGTGTTCCATAGTATGGACTTGGTATCTGGGACTGAACTGTGCATGGTAAAGCGCCAAACTCCAGAGATGGTCCCCTAGAGAAATCTCAGGAAAACAGGTGGATCTGACCTCACACCCACCCATGAGTCCACAGAGAGTCCCAGGTGCTGGCAACCATACCGGCACAAAATCCAAGGCCCAAAGCAGCCAAACGTTCTTGCCTCACCTGCGCCTTCTCCATACCTCTCTGACTGATGTGTGAGTCACATGGTAATAGCATCAGAGTCAGTGGGACCAGTGGGATGTGAGAGTGTGGATCTGATCTCATATCTCCCCACCAGTCCACAGTTTATGAATTCTAGTATGGTTATCATGAACTATATGGATAAATCTGCTTATGACTATATACCATATCTGTCTTTCTGGGTCTAGGTTACCTCATACTGAATGATCTTTTCTAGTTCCACCCATTTGAATTCCAAAGGTGGCAGACTTAGGCAGTCTCAGGATCACTCTGCCTTCAATTCCAGAGGTGACAGCCATTGGGGACTACAAGAAGTAGGGACGCATATTCTTGATCATTGCATGCCAGTCCCCAGTCCACAGCTCTATCTGCAATTGCTGAGAAACCAGTCATTGGGGACTATCAGCAGAGATGAGGACTGCCCTGTATCCACTCTGTATGGTTACGATGGCCCCATCTGTTTCGCATCTCCAGAGGCAGCATGCATAGGAGATTGCCAGCAACTGTGAGATCTACCTCTCAACTTCCATGCACTGTCTTCAGGGTCCCAGGTCGGCCTGCAATCCCAGAGGTGGCAGCTATCAAGGACTTCCTTGGCAGGACGCAACAAGGATTAACTACCAGCAGCACATCATGTCAATTCCCAGGGCCCAACTCTATGTACAATTGCAGAAGCATCAGCCACCAAGGACTACCACGGATCTTCAAGTGTGCCACAAGCAGGGCAACTAGATGGCTAATGAATAGCATAGGAACATACTCCACAAAACCCAGGGAAATACAGATTCATCAGAATGCAGATATCCTACTAAAACACGGCTGGATCATGTAAGACATGTGAACCCTTGCAAAACAATCTTAAAACTTCAAATCTCTAAAAGTAATAGAAGAAGATATCAGAAGATGGAAAGATTGTCCTTGTCAATGGATGAGAAGAATCAACATAGTAAAACTGGCCATGTTACCAAAAGAAATCAATAGATTCAATGCAATTCCCAGCAAAACAGCTACAGCATATTTTACAGACCTTGAAAGATCAATTCTCAAATTCATATGGAAAAACAGAAAACCAAGAGTAGGTAAAACAATCCTTTGCAATAAAATATCTTGTGAAGGAATCTCTACCCCAGATCTCAAGCTGTGCTGTACAACAACAATAATGAAAACACCATGGTACTGGAATAGAAATATGCTGGTTCATCAATGGAATCAAATCAAAGACCCTGAAATAAATCCTCACACCTATGGACACTTGAGTTTTTACAGAGAAGCAAAATCCATGCTATGGAAAATACATAGGGTCTTCAACAAATGGTGCTGCTATAACTGCATGTATATACATTTTAAAATGCAAAAAGATCCATATTTATCACCCTGCAGAAAACCAAAGGCCCAGTAAAAAAAAACCTCAACATTAAAAAGAGACACACTAAATCTGTGAGAAGAAAAATTTTGAAAGTGCCTTAATCTATTGTCACAGGAGAAATCTTCCTGGAGATGACACAAACAGGTCAGGCTCTAAGGTCACAATTAATAAATGGGACATCATGAATTTGAAAATCTTCTGTAAGTCAAAGGGCATTATCAACAGGACAAAACTAGAGCATACATCCTAGGAAAAGATCACCACCAATCCTACACCTGACAAATAATATCCAAAGAACTCAAGAAATTCAACACCATCAATAAAAGCAACATAATTAAAAAATGAGGGTCAGATCTTAAAAGAGAATTCTCATCAGAGGAATATTGAATGGCTGAAAAACACTTAAGGAAATCCTCAACCTCCTTACTCATTAGAGAAATGCAAATCAAAATGGCTCTGAGATTGCAACTTACGTTCATCAGAATGCCTAAGTTCACAAATTCAAGTGACAGTACATGGTGGTGAGGATGTGTAGAAAGAGGAGGAATACTCTTCCACTGTGTGTGGGAGTGCAAACTTGTGCACCCGCTTTAGAAATCAATCTGGTACTTTCTCAGAAAGTTAGGAGTAACGCTACCTCAAGACCTACCTAGGACACTTCTTGGCAAATATCCAAAAGATGGTCCACCACACAAGAAGGAATTTGCTCAACTATGTTGATGGCAGCCTTATTTCTAATAGCTAGAATCTTGAAACTCCCTAGATGTCCTTCATTCAAAGAATAGAAAAAGAAACTGTGGTCCTTTCATAAAATGGAATATTACTTAGTTATTTAAAAAAAGGAAAAATTGAAATTAGCAAGCAAGTAGGTGAAACTACAAATTATTATCTTGAGTGAGATAACTCAGACTCAAAAGTTATGCATAGCATATATTAACTCGTAAGTGAATATTAGCCTGACATGGATATCCTCTGAGAGTGCCCATTCAGAGGTGATCGAATCAGATGGTGGGACTTTCTACTGAACTCCTGGTGAGAGTGGTGTGGAAGAATGGAGAGATAGAAGCATCCAGAGAGTCTAGGAACCACACAAGAAGACTGCAATGCTTGCAGGTCTAGACACTCAGGGAGTGGGCTGCTGCTCAAACTGCTGGACCAAGCAAGGTCAACGCATGTAAGAAATCTAGACACTCTTATCAGATATAGCTAATGGACAGCTCATTCTCCATGGTTGTGGTGAGAATGGGGACGGCCTCTGACATGAACACTGGTGCCCCTAATTTGAGCACTTCCTCTTGTTGGGGAAGCATGGTGGCACTTAGAAGAAGGAGAAGCAGGTTATCTTGATGAGACCTGATAGGCTATGATCTTAGGGTGTGTGAAAGAGTTATCTTTCTGTCACAGGTCTAGGGGAAGGGAAGAGGGTAAAAGAGAGAGGGGGAGCAGGAAGGTACAAAGGAAGACGCAACGTTTGGAATATAATCTAAGCAAATTATTAAAAAATAAAAATGACCAAATAGGTTAGTGAGATTAGGGGAGTTACTAGTGTGAGTTGAAACTGAGGGCTCCAGTGTGGTAAACAGGATACAGCTACTTTATTTGGCAAATGTAGGATTAAGTTTTGCTCTATTAAGCCTCTCATCGAACATTTTTTATTTTAATAAGTTAGCACTGAACATAGATACTTGTCTGCCGTGTTTATTTAAGCATTATTCATAATAAACAATACATGTAATAAAATTTAATGGCTCACAACAGATGATAAAATGAATAAAAAATAACATCAAACATTTTGTGATTTTTATCTTCATATCATATTCATAGCATATTCATTTGTTATTTGTAATACATTTTTAGAATTTTAAAAGTCATTAAGTATATTATCTCCTGGGGAGATCAAATATGGCAGTACCAATTATTCACTGTATTTGAGAGGCAGGATTGAACCTAGAGATAGGATGTGAGCTAGAGACCACAAGACCTGGAGATTCCTAGGTGAGAGATATGGACATGGTGCAAAGCACATGTGGGTCTGGCCTCAGGCCAACCAACTAGTCCCGGGAGGATGGGTGCTCAGTCTCCAGAGACTGGCTGCATATGAGATTTTCAGCTGTAGCTCTGCTCTATATCTTGGAGTGTGTATCTAGGACTGACTTGTGGGTGATGAAACACCAGCTTTTAGATCTGATGGCCCAAGGGAGAACCCAGTCGAATGTGTGAATGAGACCCCAGACAACATACATGCAGTCCTGTGTCTTTAAAGCCCAGCAGAGACACCTGGGTGGTACCTGCACTCTCTCTGACTAAACTGTGGGTTACACTGTAACCTTAGTATCAGCTTGCCCAGAAGGGATCACAGTGAGCATATGGGACAGATCTGATTTCAGGTCACCCTGTCAGTTCAAAGAGGATCTCAGAGCCCACATAGGGGCCCAGATGGCTACGGACAGATTCTTTGCTAGGGCGTGACTCCCACTCTCTCTTTTGAACTGAATCTAAGTCCCATGGCTGGAGAAAGAATGGGCAGGAAGAAGTTCAGGCCAGTGGACAGCTTCCACACTCTCTGGCAGATTGAACCTAGGTCCTAAGGCCAGGGCTAGGGCAAGAAGAGGCAGGCCCATGAAAGAATGGGCAAAATTGTAAGACAGCTAAGAGCTCTGCACTTCTTGTCATACTGATCTGAGATCCTAGGGCCCCTGGGGCCAAGTACAAGATCTCCAAACCCAGTCAAAAGCAGATATTACCTTCATTATCTCAGACTGAACCTTGGGCAGCAGAGCACCATCACCAGCCTCTATTGGCCCAGGCAGGAGCCCAGTGTGTGAGGCAAAGTCCCTTGGAGCTGAACTCAAGTCACTGAAGGATACCTTGATCGCCACAGTTGAAGGGTCTAGCTCTATAGACACTCACCAATGAAGTACTCCCAATGACCAGTGAAGGACATCCAAACTACATCCTAAAATCAGAAACAGCAAGACAGCTAAAGACCAGCATAAAAACACAAACAACAAAACCAAAAACAACGTGACATCTCCAGAACACAATTATCCCAAATAATTAAACCCTGGGACTTCAAACACAAATGAAGCACAAGAAATGACGTCAAATCCTAGGTAATGAAGATGATAATGGAGAAAACAAACAAAATCCCTAAAGAAATAGATTAAGATGCGGACAAACAAATTGAAGACGTTAGGGAGGCCATGACCGAAGCCTATACAGTGGAGGAAGGAATCAGTAGAAGAAATTCAAGAAAATGTGAACCATCAGATAATAAAAATCAATAAAACAGTTCAAGATTTGAAAATGAAAATGGAAAAAATGATAAAAGCACAGACAGAAGAAAGCTGGGAATAAAAGAAATTATAGAAGAAAACAGGAAATACAGAGGTAAGCTTCCATAACAAAATTCAAGAGATGGGGTAAAGAATCTTAGGTGCAGAATTTACAACAGAAGAATTTGATGCAACCATCAAAGAAAATATTATGTTCCAAAAATTCCTGACACAAACCATCCAAAAATCAAGGACACCATGAAATGATGAAATCTAAGGATCTTGGAATTGAGGAAAAAAGAAGAATCCCTGCTTCAAGGCCAGAAAATAACTTCAGCAAATTCATAGAAGAAAATATTCTCATCTTAAAGAAAGGGATGCATATAAACATAAGAGAGTTCTACAGAGCACCAAATAGAATAGACCAAAAATATATTAATCCCATCTTTTAATAATCAAAACACAAATGTATAGAACAATGAAAGATTTTATTGGCAGCAAAGGAAAAAGGCCATATGGCAAACCTATCAGAATTACACCAGACTTCTCAGCCAAGACCATAAAAGCCAGAAGAGCCTGGGCAGAGATCCTACAAACCCTAAAAGACTACAGATGCCAGGCCAGAGTACTATACCCAGTGAAATTTTCAATAGCTATTGGTGAAGAAAACAAGATATTCCATGGCAAAAAGAAATTCAAACAGTACCGATTCAGAAATCTGGCTGTACAGAAGTTACTAGAAGGAACACTCCAACACAAAAGAGAAACTACAACCAAGATAACACAGGAAATAGATAACTTCACTGTAGCAAAACAAATAAACAAACACTCTACCACAACCACATCCAAATCACGGGACTTAACAGTCACTGGTCATTCATATCTCTCAACATCAATAGTGTCAATTCTCCAATGAAGAGACATAGACTAACAGAATGGAAGCATAAACAAGACACACTATTCTTTTGCATTCAAGAAATACATCACAACCACACTGAAAAACATTACCTCAGGGTCAAAGGCTAGAAAAACGTATTCTAGGCCAACAGACACAAGAATCAAGCTGGTGTAGCCATTTTAATATATAATAAAATAGACATTCAATTGAAATTAATCAAAAGAGATAAGGAAGGAAATTTCACACTCATTAAGGAAAAATTCAACCATGATGATGTCACAATTCTGAGCATCTATACACACAGTGCAATGGCATCCATATTTGGTTTTTTCTTTCTTCTTCTTTTATTCCCACCATTGTAAGAAATATTAACAATGCTGAAGTCACATGTTGATCTGAACACATTAGTAGTGGGAGACTTCAACACCCCACTTTCACCAAAAGATAGGTCAGTGAAACAGAAACTAAACTGTGAAATAATAAGGCTAGCCAACGTCTTGAATCAAATCGACCTAATAGATAGCTACAGAATTTTCACCCAAACAAAAAACTTATACATTCCTCTCAGCACCTCACAGAACCTTTTCCAAAACTGACCATATCCTAGGTCACAAAGTGAGCCTGAACAGATGCAAGAAGTTTGAAATAATACCTTGTATCCTATCCAATCACTGTGGTCTAAAGATTGACTTCAATAACAACATAAATAACAAAAAGTCTACACACACGGAGACTGAAAAACTCTCTACACAACACCTGAATCAGTGAAAAAAATAAAGAAAGAAATTAAGGACTTTTAAAAATTCAATAAAAATGAAGGTACAACATATCCAAATTCGTGGGATACATTGAAAGCAGTTCCAAGAGGAAAATTCATAACACTAAGAGACTTCATAAAGAGATTGGAAACATTTTATATAGACAACTTAAAGATATATCTAGAAGCCCTATGAAAAAAGAAGCAGAAACACCCAAGAGGAGTAGATGGCTGGAAATAATCAAACCCATGGCTGAAATCAATAAACTACAAACAAACAGAACAATTTAAGAATCAACATAACCAGGAGTTGGTTCTTTGAGTACATCAACAGGATAAATGACCTGTTTTGCAAACTAATTAGAAGCAGAGACACAATATCCAAATCAACAAAATCAGAAATGAAAAGGGAAATAAAATAACAGACACTGGGAGGGATCCAAGATGGCGGCGAGCAGTTTGGACCATGTTTGAAAGCTTCAGTGAACAATTCAGGGAATTGCACAGATTTCTGAGCCAGGAACACCAAGGTCCCCACACCATGGCAGCAGAAGTGCTCCATGGTTCGGAGGGACCAGGGTGCGGAAGACCTTCTTGCCCCAGCACACGGGAGGAGCATGGACTTTCTCAGATCAGAGCAGCAGCGGCAGAGACAGCAGTGCCACCTGTGGTACCAGCAGCACCAGTGACTCCAGTGGCACCAGAGGCGGTGGCTGAGGTTTGCAGCTCAGAGCCTTCCAGTGGAGGCCATTGGTGTGGTGGACGGTGGGAGTTGCTGTGGGAGAGGGGACTCTGGACAGGATTTGGGTCACATGGTGCCTTGAGACCCAAATTAGACTCATCGGATGGTTCAGCCCCAGAGTCCTGGGTTTGCTCAGTGAGCTGTGCCGTGGAGAAGCTGGTTCAGCTCAGCAAGCAATTCTGCCTGAGGCACAGCTCCCCTGCTGTGACACAAGCTGGGCAGAGCATTCACTTCTACCCTAGGTGCTTGCTCAGCGCAGCTGCAGTTTTTCCTGCTGTGATGCAAGCTGGGCAGAGCACTCACTTCCACCAGGTGCTTGCTCAGGGCAGTCGCAGTTTCCCTGCTGTGACACAAGTTGGGTGGAGCACACACGTACACCAGGTGCTTGCTCAGCGTAGTCACAGTTTTCCTGCTGTGATGCAAGCTGGGCGGAGCGCTCACTTCCACCCTAGGTGCTTGCTCAGTGCAGACGCAGTTCTCCTGTGGTGATTCAGGCTGGGCGGAGCGCTCACTTCCACCCTAGGTGCTTGCTCAGCACAGTCCCAGTTTCCCTGCTGTGACACAGGCTGGGTGGAGCGCTCACTTCCACCCTAGGCACTTGTTCAGTGCAGTCGCAGTTCTCCTGCTGTGGCAGACGGTTTGGGCCCTGAGAAACTAGCTGAGCTCTACCCGTGGTTCTGGCCCAGTATCCCTGGCTGGACTTGGCAGGGGATCCAAAAGGTTGTGGATACCTTGGCATGCTCCAACGCTCATTCAGAGACCCAGAACGATTGCAGGACCCACAGCAAAGGGAAGCTGAGGATCACTGGCTGTGAGAGCCCAAAACTACAGGGCTAACCTCCTGCCATCCACACCAGTATCAGGGCTTCCTGCCTATGGAAAAAAAGACAGCGTAAAAGCATATGCAAAAACCCCCAAAACAACATGGCGTCTCAAGTTCCCAGCTATCCCAAAGAAAACAACCCAGAGAACTCAAATACAATGGAAACACAAGAAAATGACCTCAAATCCTTGGTAATGAGGCTGATAATAGAGGAAACAAATAAAATTCGAAATCAGATGCAGGAAGACACAGCCAAGCAGGTGCGAGGCATAAAAGAAGAACATAGAGTGGAACTGGAAATTTTTCAGGAAAATGTAAAGAACCAGATGAAATAAATAAAAAAATCCGTTCAAGATATGAAGATGAAAATGGATTGAATGATAAACACACAGACAGAAGAAAAACGAGAACATGAGGCCTCAGAGAAGGAGGCGAATGACACAGTGCTGAGCTTTTCTAACAGAATCCAAGAGATGGAAGAATGGATCTCAAGTCTAGAAGATACAATCACAGATCTTGAAGCAACCATTAAAGAAAATACCAAATCTGGAAAACTCCGGACATAAAACATCCAAGAAATTAAGGACACAATGAAAAGAAGAAATCTGAGGATAATAGGCATTGAAGAAAGAGAAGATATCAGACTCCAAGGCCCAGAAATTATTCTCAACAAAATCATAGAAGAAAATTTCCCCAATCTAAAGAAAGAGATGCCTATAAACAAACAAGAGGCATACAGAACACCAAATAGAATTGACCAGAAAAGAAAAACTACCCGTCACATAATAATCAAAACACAAAACATACAGAACAAAGAAAAATATTAAAAGCTGCAAGGGAAAAGGGGCAAATAACATTTAATGGCAAACCTATCAGAATTACACCCGACTTCTCAGCAGAGACCATCAAAGCCAGAAGGGCCTGGACAGAGATCCTGCAAACCCTAAGAGACCACAGATGCCAGGCCAGACTACTTTACCCAGCAAAACTATCAATAACCATTGATGGAGAAAACAAAATAGTCCATGACAAACCAAATTCAAACAGTACCTATCCACAAATCCAGCTTTACAGAAGGTACTAGAAGGAAAACTCCATCCCAAAGGGTCAAGCTACAACCAAAACTACTCAGAAAATAGATAACTATACCATGGCAAAAACACAACGACACAGACGCTCGACTGGAACCAACATCAAAATTAAGACTTAATAGTAACTGGTCATTAATATCTCTCAACATCAATGGTCTCAATTCTCCAATAAAAAGACACAGACTAACTGAATGGGTGCATAAACAGGATCCAACATTCTTCTGCATTCAAGAAACACATCTCACCCATAATGATAGGGATTACCCCAGGATAAAAGGTTAGAAAAAATATTCCAAACAAATGGTCACAAGAAGCAAGCAGGCGTAGTCATTTTAATATCGAACAAAATAGACTTTCAACCAAGATTAATCAAAAGGGATGAGGATGGACACTTCATACTCATCAAAGGTAAAGTCAACCAAGATGACATCACAATTCTGAACATCTATGCTCCCAATACAAGGGCACCCACATTTGTAAAAAATCCGCTAAAAAGGCTTAAACCACACATCGATCCCCACACAATAATAGTGGGAGACTTCAACACCCCCCTCTCACTGAAGGACAAGTCATTGAAACAGAAACTAAGCCGAGAAATA
Organism: Acomys minous; assembly: GCF_964271855.1. Lineage (NCBI taxonomy): Eukaryota > Metazoa > Chordata > Mammalia > Rodentia > Muridae > Acomys > Acomys minous. The sequence continues at coordinate 6,655,347 of NC_140502.1, forward strand.
ACATCATTAACCAATGCCATGGGTCAAATGGATCTAACAGATATCTATAGAACCTTTCACACAAACAAGAAAGAATATACCTTCTTCTCTGCATCCCATGGAACCTTCTCCAAAACTGATCACATCGTAGTTCACAAAGAAAGCCTCAACAGATACAAGAGGATTGAAATAATACCTTGTATCCTATCAGATCATCATGGGTTTAGGCTGCAATTCAACAACAACAGAAATAACAAAAAGCCTACATGTATGTGGAAACTAAACAACTCTCTGCTAAATAACACCTGGGTCAGGGAAGAAATAAAGAAAGAAATCAAGGAGTTTCTGAAATTCAATGAAAATGAAGGAAAAACATACACAAATTTGTGGGATACATTGAAAGCAGTGCTAAGAGGAAAATTCATAGCATTAAGTGCCTTTAAAAAGAAATTGAAAGCATTGCACATAAGCACCTTAACGACTCAACTGAAAGCCCTTGAAAAAAAAGAAGCAGAAACACCTAAAAGTAGTAGACATCTGGAAATAATCAAACTCAGAGGTGAAATTAACAAATTAGAAACAAAGAAAACAGTCCAAAGAATCAACAAAACCAAGAGCTGGTTCTTTGAGAAAGTCAACAAGATAGACAGACCATTAGCCAAACTAACTAAAAGGCAGAGAGACAGTATTGAAATCAACAAAATCAGAAATGAAAAGGGAGACATAACAACAGACACTGAAGAAATAGAAAGAATCATAAGATCATACTTTGAAGGCATATATGCCACAAAATTTGAAAATCTAAGGGAAATGGACGATTTTCTTGATCAATTTCACTTGCCAAAGTTGAGTGAACAAGCTAAATAGTCCCATTTCCCCTACAGAAATTGAAGGAATCATTGATAGTCTCCCAACCAAAAAAAGCCCAGGGCCAGATGGTTTCAGTGCAGAATTCTACCAGACCTTCAAGGGCGAGCTAATACCGATACTCTTCAAGCTACTCCAAAAGATAGAAAGGGATGGAACATTACCAAATTCATTCTTTGAGGCCATTGTCTCATTGATACCTAAACCTCACAAAGACTCCACAAAGAAAGAGTATTTCAGACCAATTTTTCTGATGAACATCGATGCAAAAATACTAAAGAAAATACTTGCAAAACGAATACAAGAGCACATCAAAGATATCATTCATCATAACCAAGTAGGCTTCATTCCAGGCATGCAGGGATGGTTTAATATAAGGAAATCCATCAATATAATCCACCACATAAACAAACTGAAAATAAAAAACCACATGATCATCTCTTTGGATGCAGAGAAAGCATTTGATAAAATCCAACACCCATTCATGTTTAAAGTTTTAGAGAGATTGGGAATACAAGGCACTTTCCTCAACATAATAAAGGCTATAGCCAAAATCAAAGTAAATTGTGAGATACTCAAGGAAATTCCTCTAAAATCAGGAACAAGGCAAGGCTGCCCACTCTCTCCATATCTCTTCAATATAGTACTCAAAGTTCTAGCCAGAGCAATAAGACAACAAAAGGAGATCAAGGGTATTCAAATGGGAAAGATGGAAGTCAAATTATCCCTATTTGCAAATGATATGATAGTCTACATAAGTGACCCTCAAAATTCCACCAGAGAACTCCTACAGCTGATAAACACCTTCAGCAAAATTGGCTGGATACAAAATTAACTCAAAAAGGTCTGTAGCTTTCCTATACACAAATGACAAGCTTGCAGAGGAAGAAATTAGGAAAACTACACCTTTCACATTAGCCACAAGCAATATAAAGTACTTAGGAGTTGCTCTAACTAAGCAAGTGAAAGACTTGTTTGAAAAAAAATTCAAAACTCTAAAGAAAGAGATTGAAGATGACATGAGAAGATGGAATGATCTTCCTTGCACATGGATCAGGAGAATTAAATAATAAAAATGGCCATCCTACCAAAAGCAATCTACAGATTCAATGTAATCCCTATCAAAATACATACACAATTTTTTAAATACATTGAAAGTTCAATTCTGAACTTCATATGGAGAAACAAAAAACCCAGAATAGCTAAAACAATCTTGTACAATAAAAGGTGCTCTGGAGGAGTCTCCATACCTGATCTCATACCGTACTACAAAGCAATAGTAATTAAAACAGCATGGTACTGGCACAGCAACAGGCTGGTTGATCAGTGGAATCGAAACGAAGACCCAGATATGAATCCACACACATATGGTCTTTGATTTTCGACAACGAAGCCAAATCCATTCGATGGAAAAGGGATAGCATCTTCAACAAATGGTGCTGGTCTAACTGGTTGTCTATGTGTAAAAAATGCAACTGGACCCATATTTTTCACCTTGTACAAAACTCAAATCCAAGTGGATTAAAGACCTCAACATAAAATCAGAGACACTAAGTCACTTAGAGGAAAAAATGGGAAAGAGCCTGGAACATATTGGCACAGGAGACAACTTCCTGAACAGAACACCAACAGCCCAGGCATTAATGTCAACAATTAATAAATGGGACCTCATGAGGCTGAGAAGCTTCTGTAAGGCAGAAGAGACTGTCAAGAGAACAAAGCAACAGTCTAAAGACTGGGAAAAGATCTTCACCAACCCTACATCTGACAAAGTTCTAATATCATATATATATATAAAGAACACAAGAAATTAAACACCACCAAACCAAATAACCCAATTGAGAAATGGGGCATGGAACTAAACAGAGAATTCTCAACAGAGAAATATCAAATGGCTGAGAAACATTTAAAGAAATGCTCAACCTCCTTAATCATCAGGGAAATGTAAATCAAAACAACTCTGAGATTCCATCTTACACCCATCAGAATGGCTAAGATCAAAAATTCAAGCGATACCACATGCTGGCGAGGATTTGGGGAGAGAGGAACACTCCTTCATTATGGTGGGAATGCAAATTAGTACAACCACTTTGGAAATCTATCTGGTGCTATCTCAGAAAACTGGGAATAGGGCTTCCTCAAGACCCAGCTATTCCACTCCTTGGAATATACCCAGAAGATGCTCCAGCACACAGCAAAAAAATTTGCTCAACCATGTTCATAGCAGCCTTATTCATAACAGCCAGGACATGGAAATAGCCTAAGTGTTCCTCAATAGAAAAATGGATAAAGAAACTGTGGTACATATACACTATGGAATACTATTCAGCTATTAAAAACAAGGAATTCCTGAAATTTGTGGATAAATGGATTGAGCTAGAAATGATCATAATGAGTGAGTTAACCCAAAAGCAGAAAGATTCAAATGGTATATACTCACTTATATCTGCATATTAACCCAAGGGGCATGTCCCACGAAAGCCTTCACTTACCAGGAAACTGAGACAGAGGAGAGGACATTCTAGTGGGACTCTAGATGAGAGAATCATGGGAGAATGGCAAAGTAGAAGGATCCAGAGGGTCCTAGAAGCCTACAAGTAGAACATTATGATAGGCAGATTTGGGCCCAGGGGTCCCGCACAAACTAAGGCACCAGCCAAGGACAATACAGGTGGTAAACCTTAAACCCCTACCCAGATCTAGACAATGGACAGAACACTCTCCACAGTAGAGTGGAGAGTGGGATATGACTTTCTCACATACTCTGGTGCCCCACCTTTGACCATGTCCCCTGGAGTGGGAGACCTGGTGGCACACACAGGAAGGACAGCAGGTTACCGAGAAGAGACATGATACCCTATGAACATATACAGGGGGAGGTAATCCCCCTCAGGAACAATCATAGGGGAGGGGAATAAGGAGAAAATGGGAGGGAGGGAAGAATGGGAGGACACAAGGGATGAGATAACCATTGAGATGTAACAAGAATAAATTAATAAAGGAGAAAAAATGAAAAAAATAAGACACTGAAGAAATACAAAGAGTCATTAGGTCTTACTTCAAAAGCTTATAGTCTACAAAATTTGAGAAACTGAGGGAAATGGGCATTTTCTTGATGGAAACCATCAAAGTTTGAGTCAGTATAAGATAAACAAATTAAACAGTCCTATTTCTCCTACAGAAATAGAAACAGTTATCATAAATCTCAGAAAACAAACCAACACACAAACATGCTCAGTGTCAGATGGTTTCAGTGCAGAATTCTACGAAACCTTCAAAGAAGACTTATTACCAATACTCTTCAAATTACTCCAAAAATAGAAATGTATGGAACATTACCAAACTTATTCTATGATGTCACAGTCATATTAAGACCTGAATCTCAGAAAAACCCAACCGAGAAAAAACATTTCAGACCACAATTTCTTAAGAACAGTGACATAAAAATACTCAATAAAAAATTCACAAGCCAAATCCAAGAACAAACACATCAAAGATATCACTCACCATGACCTTGTAGGCTTTATCCCTGGCATGCTGGGATGGTTCAATATATGGAAATCCATCAATGTTATCAACCACATAAACAAAAAAAAAACATGATTATCTCCTTAGATGCCAAGAAAGCATTTCTGAAAAAGCAACACCCATTAAAATGTAAAGACCTGGACTCTCAGGGATACAAGGCATAAAAGAAAAATATAACAAGACAACAGCCAGTGTAAAATAAAATGGAGAGAAACTCAAGGAAATTCCACTAAAATCAGGGTCTAGAGCAAGCTGCCCACTCTCTCAGCATCTCTTCAAAAATAGTACTTGATGTTTTAGTAGAGCAATAAGACAACAAAAGGAGATCAGGGGGAACCTACATTGGACAGGAAGAAGCCAAATTATCACTGTTTGCAGATGATATGATAGTGTACATAAGTGACCTCCAAAAGTGCACCAGACAACTCTTGCAGCTAATAAACACCTTCAGCGAAGTGGCTGGATACAAAGTTAACTCAAGGATTGGGAGAATAAACATAGTAAAGATGACCATCTTACCAAAAGCAATTTACAGAGTCAGTGCAATCCCTATCAAAATACCTACACAAAGTTTAAAGACATTGAAAGAACAATTCTCAAATTCATATTGAAAAAGTACAGAATAGCTAAAAGAATTCTGTACAATAAAAGATCCTCCAGAGGAATCTCTATACCTGATCTCATGCTGTACTATACAGCAACAGTAATTAAAACAGTATGGTCTTGGGATAACTATAGGCTGGTTGATCAACAGAATCGAATCAAAGACCTAGAAATGAATCCACACACATATTGTTTTTGACAAAAAAGTGAAATCTATTCAATGAAAAAGGGATAGTATCTTCAACAAATTGTGCTTGTCTAACTAGATGTCTACATGAAGAACAATGCAATTGGACTCATATTTATAATCATGCACAAAACTCAAGTCCAAATGGACTAAAGACTTCAACATAAAACCAGATACACTAAATTGCTTAGAAGTAAAAGCGTGGAAGAGCCTTGAACCCATTGGCACAGGAGACAACTTCCTGAACAGAAACATTATAGCTCAGGACTTAAGGTCAACAATTAATAAATAGGACTTTGTGAAGTTGAAAAGCTTCTTTAACACAGAAGACGCTGTCAATAGAAAAAAGCAACAGCCTACAGATTGGGAAAAATTCTTCACCTACTATACATCTGACAAAGATCTAATGTCCAAAATATATAAAGGCCTCAAGAAACTAAATACCACCAAAGCAAATAATTCAGTTAAGTTGTGGAGTACAGAGCTAAACAGAGAATTCTCACCAGAAGAATATACAATTCCTAAGAAACACTTAAAGAATTGCTCAATGTCTTTAGTCATCAGAGAGATGAAACTCAAAATGCCTCTGACATTCCATCTTACATCTATCAGAATGGCTAAGATCAAAAACTCAAGTGACAGCACATGTTGCTGAGCATGTGGAGAAAGGAGAATAGTCCTTTATTGCTGTAGGAGTGCAAACTTGTACAACCATTTTGAAAATCCATCTGACCAATCTGTCACTTTCTCAGAAAACTGGGAATAGGGATATCTCAAGACCTAGCTAGTCCACTCCTCAGAACACACCCAAAATATCCTCCACCACACAAAGATATTTGCTTAACCTTCTTCATAGCAGCCTTCTTCATAATACCATATTCTGGAAAGAACCTTGATGTCCCTCAGTCAAAAAATGGATGAAGAGACTGTGTTACATTTACACTGTGGAAAACTACTCAGGAATTAAAAACAAGGAAAACTAGAAATTTGCCTGCAATTGGATGGAACTTGAAATGCTCGTCCTGAGTGAGTTAACCCAGACCCAGAACGATACACATGGTATATACTCACTCATTCATAACTGGACACTAGCTCCACAGGGATGTCGTCTGAGAGTCTTCATTCAGCAGGAGATTGGGACAGATGCTGAGAATTCCTATTTTGACCCCAGGTGATAGGGGCCTCGGAGAATGGGGACATATTAGGACCCAAAAGGTCTAGAAATCCTACAAGAAGACCATCAAGGATGGGAGATTGGGACCTATTGGGGTCTTCTCATACCTCTGTAGGAAGCAAAGAGAATGCAGGCGATAAACATAGGCTCCCTATTCAGATATAGTCAATTCACAGCACATTCCCCACAGTTGAGTGGAGAGTGGGAATGACTCTGACATGAACTTTGGTACCCCATGTTTGAGCACTTTTCCTTGGTGGGGAGGCCTGGTGGCACACAGAGAAAGGTAAGTAGGCTATCCAGATGAGACCTGATAGGCCATATTCATATGTTAGGTGAGGAAGTTTTCTTCTGTCCCATGCCTATTGGAAGAGAACATGGTGAAAGAGTGAGGAAGGAAGAAATGGGAAGATACAAGCGAGGGAATAACAACTGAGATGTAATCTGAATGAATTACTTAAATAAAATTAAATATACATTATCTCTTATATTTTAAATATATAGAATGTTATTTTTATCTAAATGATAAAACAGACAGATGTTTAAATTAGCTTGTATATACTTCATGAATGACTGAAACCACAGGGCAAAGATGAAACTAAATAAATACAATTACTGGGTCCATACTTCTTTTAGACCTATTTGAACTCAGAGGCAAAGCACATGGTGGCCTATAAGCAAATAATGGATTTGACCTAAACCTGGAAAAAATAATGATATCATTAGAAGGAATTTCGAATGGAACAGAAGGTCATTATGATAAGCTAAACATGCAGACTTATGAAATTCTGAATTTTCATAGACTCTAATTTGACAGTATATATCTTGTATCTATGTGTGTAGGAGTAATTGTTGGTGTGTGTGTGTATGTTTCTGTGAATGTGTGACACAGACACACCTCTTAACACAAAAAAATTAGGTTGGGCATTATTTGAGAAGTGCAAAGGCCTACATGAATTAGGGATCGAATATCTTGTGAAGCTAGTGGGAAGAAAATATCAGTATATGCTTATACTGGCAATGCTGATTCTACACTGCAATGAAGAATAGATTACTCTGCAATTTCTGTAGGAAGAATTTACACATTAAAACCACAGTTGTTTCCACTTTATTATTTCCTTCTAAGATATTCAGCACAAGAATTCCTTACAGTTATTACTTGAATAGAAATGAGTATAAAAGAATAGTGAAAAGCAAAGGTGAAGTACAAAAATGGGCTATCACATTTTATTGATCTGTGGGAACTGAGGCTCTAGGATGGAGATCATGTGTTAGAACGCAAATGTTTAACATAGTTTATTATTGATAATGTAAGTGTTGGTTGAGGGATAAGTCTCATTTAATATTTGAAGTGATACACAAAGGTCATGAGTTTCTTTGGATATTGTTGAAGTTTTAAAAATCAACATTTGAATTGTACATGAGCTGCTATTTTGTGAGGAGCTGGATGGTTTTTGGTACAACAGGACTCAAGAAATTTCTGGATTTCACCTGATTATTGATTCTCTAAACCTGCTAACATAGGCTTTGGGTAGATATTCTTTATTTTTCACTAGTGTGACATATTTCACAGTGTGTATGCTCTGAAGTTCTCAGATGGCCCAGAGAAGTGGCTACCTTTGCATCTTCTAGACTTGGTGATATAATGCTCACCATGTAGTCATGAACCATTTTATATGCCCAATCTGAATCAAAATTTACATTTCACTGTGCATAATCTAAAAAATATCTACTGACATAGTTTCTATTGGTGTACACATAAACAAATATATAAGATAGTACTGAAACAAAACATTCACTAAACAGTCACTGCTCAGGGATTTTAATATCCATAAACTTGAATGATGTCATGGAAGCACAGACAGAACTATTATCAAATATATTTATGAACTCATGTTTACCACATGGACGGTGGACCTCAGATGACAAGTCCCAGGGAAGATTCCTCCAGGAATGAGGAAGGGCCTAAGGGAAAAAAGGAATCATGAATGTGCAAATAAACTTTTTCTTGTCCAGAAACATAAAAGAAGATAGGAACACTCGGGTGCCCATTTGTTAGGCTGATATGTATGACACTTCACAATCCACAACACCGAGGCTTATAGTAGGACAAAGATGTTCACTTTGATTTTGTTCTACTTGCTTCTGAACACTCCAGTTCTCATGATGAGTTTCACTCCTTCCATGTGCTTTTGGAGAATGAAGAATGAAGAAAAGGATAGAGAGTTAAGGGACGCGTGTATTTTCTTCTTTTATGCAGTGCCACGGTCTGTGGAGGAAGACTATATTAGCAACACTCCTGATATGTTGTAAGTGGTTTTTAAATTTTCTTATAGATTTCCTCACAAGTATTTGTGGAGAGGTCTGAAGATGGGAAACAGAACAATGCTTTGAATGTTGTTTTATTCTTCCAGTGTGCACACAAAGAAAGAACACCAAATTCTTTTATAAACTCAATGCTATTTTTTGAATTTAAATTGGTCAATAAACTATTATGTTTCTTCCAGTTAGCCTCCTGATTTCAAGGACAGAAGTTGAGTGGAGAAACAATCTCTACCATGATCATAAAGATTAGCCCTCATGTTGACAGTTTCCATTATACAGTACCCAGTGCTTTATTATCAAATGATACCCCATGTTATTTCAATATGTTTTATCCTGAGAAGGTAAAATTAAATGGCCATAGAGTGTATTTCTGTCAGTGTGTATCTATCAGTTCCTGTGTGTGGGCACCTCATATTTGGAGTACACCTAGGTACAGAAAGCTTTCACATAGATGTTCATTTACTCTCTAAAATTATCTGGATGTGGTCACTCTATATGACTTTGAACCTGCATCAAAACGTAAGTAGGATTTCTGTCCAATGTGAACTTTAAATATGTCCTTATATCTCCATCTTAACTTGTATACATACACAACTATTGGCTTTTAAGTATTAGAAAGCCCAGTTCTTCACTTTCTTCCTTTTATATTTAGCAAAAAGAAGGAATGCTTAGACTATAAAGTTTATGTTTGAAAATTGAGGCTCTCTCTAATTGTGTCAACCACTTACTTTCCTTGTCATCTGACTGGGTTACATTTGTAGCATGTGTAGGTAGTTGACAGTACTTCAGAACATGATTAGAGGAGTTTCCTAGTAGCTCATCTCTTCAATTATTTAAGAATTATGTACATTATGATGGGCAGATCTGGGCCCAGGGTTTCTGGTCAAACAATGGCACCAACCAAGGACAATACATGCAGTAACCATCGATCCCTTACCCAGTTCTTGCCAATGGACAGGACATTTTTCACAGATGAGTGATGAGTGGGGACTGACATTCGCTTGCATTCTGGTGCCCCATATTTGACCATTTCCCCATGATGGGAAGGCTCGGTGGTACTCAGGGGAAGGATAGCAGGCTACCTTGATTAGCCTTTATACCCCATGATCACATAAAGGGGGAGGAGGTCCCCTTCAATCATGGTTATAGGAGACGAAAATAGCATAAAAGTGTGAGGGAGTAATGTGAGGATACAAGGGTTGGATAATATTTGAGATATAATATGAATGAATGAATGAATCAATAATAATAATAATAACAACAACAATAATAATAATAATAATAATAATAATAATTAAAAAAGAAAAAAGAATTATGTGTCTTTATTTTTAAGTCTAAGTTGTTCATTTTCTGATACTTGTATCACATTTGCCAATTATGTTTCTTTTTCAGTAAATTTTGTAAGTATCATTGCATATTTTACCATGTGTTTACTGTATACATTTTGTCTTTATTGATTTCTGATAGTTGTTTTTAAGAACATCACTTTATACTACTAGGCTACTCTGAGTTCAAGTAACTGGGTTTCTAATGTTTAGCATTTATAAGTTAGTGTTTGAGTCACACAAATTCTAGTCTCAAATTCCTATTATGTGGTACTGAAATTTTAGATGGCAATTTTCTGTGTGGTAATAAAGGGCATTCTAAAAGGGGCTATTTTGTAGACAAAGATAAAACAAAGGTAAAATTCTAAATGGAAAATTAATTACATTTAAATCTGAGTGAATTATTCAGAATGAAGGAGTGTTTCTGATGTTTGTTTTTCAGATGATATGAAGTGACTAAGAGGAGACAGGAGAAATTATTCTTCCCATAAAGAGAAACAAAAAAATCTTATATTCCAACTTAATATTTGCCCTGTTTTATTAAAATTATATCAGAAAGATTTAAAGTACGGTTTACACTTTACGCTCTATTTTACAAACATGTAATATTGGCACAAACAAATCTTACTGCAATTACTAGATGTTCCTCATTCTCAGTAAGATGCTAGGGTTCTGATAACTGGCCAAAATATGTTTTTGCACAAAGAAAGAATGCTTAGATTGTAAATTTATGTTTTAGAAGACAGAGTATCACTAGTAGTGGTGATTCCTTGTTCCCTTGTCAGTTGATTAAGTTACATTTGTGGCGTATATAGTTGATAGTGCTTGAGAACAGAAATAGAGAAGTTTCCTAGTAGCTCATCTGTGCAGTTCTTTAAGAAATATGTGATTTCTTTTGAGGTCTAAGCTGTTTATTCTCCTACACTTTAATCACAGTTAGTCCTTGCATTTTTCTTTCAGTAATTTTGCTAACTATAATTGCATAATTTACCATGTGGATACTCTACACATTTTTACTATGTAGATTTCTGACTGTTGTTTTGAAGCGCAGCAAGCACTTTATACTACTAGGCCACTCTGGTAGCTCAAGTAATTGCTGCTGTTTATGTTTAGTAAGCAAGAGTTAGTGTTTGTGTCACACAAGTTCAAGTATCAACTTTCTAATGTGTTTTACTGAAATTTCCAATGGCATTTATTCCGGTGCTGTATAAAGGGTATTTTCAAATGAGCTATTTGTATGGACAAAGATAACTCAAAGGTACAATTTCCAAATGAAAATCTAATTGTATTTAAATTGAGTGAATCATTCCAAGTGAAGGATTATATTTGATACTTATTTTTCAGATGGAAGGAAATAACTAGCGAGAGACAGGAGTGATTTATTTCCCATAAAAAGAATAAAAAAACCTCAATTTAAAAGAGCATTGCTTAGGTCCATACATACAGACACATACAGGAATACATCAGTTTAAAATAATATAATTATTCATGTATTTTACATACTTATCATGGCCCCTCCCTCCTCTACTCCTTGTCACATGCTCTCTCCATCTACTCCATGTGCATTCTCTGTTATTCAAAGAAGGGGAGCCTCGGACTAAGTCACCTCAACTCATGAATCACATCAGGACTGAGGGTGTACTTTTCCCATGTAGCCTGAAATAGAAGCAACATCAAGGGAAAGAGAGTAAAAAGACAGGCAACAGAGTACATGTCAGAGACAGTCCCAGTTCCTCTTACTAGGGGATCCATACTAAGCCTGAACTACATATCACCTACAGCTGTTTATGGGTCCTAGGACCAGTCTCTTGAGGATCCTTGGTCGGCGATTGAGTCTTCACAACTCCTACTGTGCCCTGATCAATTCGCTGTTGATTTTCTTGAGCAGTTCGTGTTAGTTCTTCTTCCTTCTATACTTCCCCCTACTTTTCTATAAGACTCCCAACACTCTTTGTCTAATATTTGGTTTTGATTCTCAGCATCTGTTTTAATTCACTGATGTCTGGAACCCTCAGGAGACATCTATGCCAGGCTCCTGTCTGAAAGCACAGCAGAGTATCAATAATAGTGTCAGAGGTTGTCTCTCTCCTGTGTGCTGAGTCTCAGTTTGGGCCAGGCATTGCTTGGACATTCCCTAAATCTCTGTTCTATTTGTATGCCTGCATATCTTATAGGAAAGGTAAATTTTGAGTCATAATACTTGTGGATTGATTGGTATTCCCCTCTCTCCTTTAGGAGTTCTGTCTAGTTAGAGGGTGTCCTCTCAACTGTGTCACTACCATATTATCCCAGAACTGTCTCATTTATCCATCTTGTCAGAGAGATATCTCTACCCCTGCCTTATTCTTACTGTTCAGGCCCTCTGACCTGCTGCATCAGCTCTCCCCAGGTCTGACATCCACCCTCATTTCTATCTGAGCTCTCTCTCTCCTATATTGTCCTTATCTTCAACTTCTTCTGCCGTCTATTATATTTCATTTTCTGAGTTAGAATAAAGTATCTTGTCTGGGTTCGTCCTTCTTACTCATTATCTTTGGGTCAGTAATTCTAGTTTGTTTTATCCTGTACTATATGGTTAAGTAAATACATCCATGTGTATTTTTGTTAGTCTGGGTTTTCATACTCAGCAGAGGTTTTCTTGTTTACTTGCCTGAAAAATTTGTGATTTTCTTTGTTTTATATCGGAGTAGTATTTCATTGTTTATTCTCCATTGTTTGAGTGTATCATTTATTTCTGGATTCTAGCTCTTATGATTAATGCTGTTATGAACATAATTGAGCATGTGTCATAGGGTATATGTCCAGGTATAAAATAGCTATGTCTGGAGGTTAAGCTTTTACCAGTTTTCTGATAAAGAAACAGATTGATTTCCAAAGTTAGACATACATCTATTTAAATATGCATCTCCTGTGTGTGAATGTATTTGAAAATAAACCAGTAAAAAGATACTCTCTCTGAAAAATAATCTAAAAAGAAAAAAAACAATATGAAGATGGATAGAGAAGAATATGATATATTTCCAACTAATTATAATTTATTGTTAGTACAGGTACCAAATATTGCCCCAGAAACACTCGTGTGCACTCATCAGTCACTCTTTCACTACATTAGCCAATTCAGTTCATTTCATATGGAAATACCAGAAACTCAGAGGCTCAAACAGCATGTGTAATTTTCATATTTCTCTATAATTAATGAATGAATGCATGATCAGGTTTACAGCTTGGTCAAAACATGTGGCCTTGTCTTTACCTTCTGAGCAAGTACTCAAGAATCACAGATGAAAAAGCTTTCCATGGAACATGCATGTTTTGTGTAGATGAACTCACATGAAATGTTATAGGTGTTATAAGATTCCATATTTTTATATTTGTAAACCTTATTACATGGGATACTTGTCCCAAACATAGGGATAAAGACAATATCTTCAAGTACAGGATAGTCATTGTATTGAATGCCAATGATTATGTGTATACTTCTGTACATAATAAATATTGTACCATTTTTCAGAGCACCAGCTGAAAGCCTGTTTCCTCTGGTTTTGGCTTTTTCCTTGGATGAAATAAAGAGAAACTCTCATCTTCTACCAAATATGTCTTTAGTATTTCGAGTACCATATTGTCTAAATGAGTCACTAGTAAAAGATATTTATATTTCTCTACCAACTGAAATGACTAATCCTAATTATGACTGTAACAAAGGTGTTGGTTGTACAATAATTCTTACAGGACCAAACTGGGAAGTATCTGTACTATATCACACCTTCATGTACAGCCGTGAACCTCAGCAGGTGAGATTTTTCTGTGGTTAAAATTTAATGAAATTGTGTCTCCATTGGTGCATTTGATAAGATGCACAAAAGGGTGTAAAGAGGAGACTGGTCTTACTGGCCTTATGTCAGTCTGGTAGTTCAATGGTATTATTCAGATACCTGTGGGGGATCTCGAATTTCTCTGCGTGAAATTGGGATAAGAGGAGAAGTAACAGGTAAGGGGGATTTCTAGAATTTTTACAGATATAATATGTTTACAAGTTCTTAAAAGTACATGCCACCTCATGCTGTTCCTTGTGTCCTAGGTACTCCATCTTACTTATGGGCCTTTCCATCCTCTCCTGAATGACCGTGTACAATTTTTCTATATTTATCAGATGGCCCATGAGGATACATCTCTGGCCATGGCCCTCGTTGCCTTCTTACTTTATTTAAACTGCAACTGGGTAGGGCTGGCCATCTCTGACAATGATCAGGGTACACAATTTCTCTCAGATTTGAAAAGAGAAATGGAAAAGAATATAGTCTGCTTTGCCTTTGTGAACATGATCCCAGTGAACATGGAGGTATACATGTCAAAAGCTGACATGTATTATAACCAAATCATGACATCATCCACAGATGTTGTTATCCTTTATGGTGACACAGACAGTACTCTTGCTGTGGCCTTTAGAATGTGGGAATCTCTAGGTATACAAAGAACATGGATCACCACCTCACAGTGGGATGTTCCTACAAGTAAGAGAGATCTCACACTTGACCCATTCCATGGGACTCTTACTTTTGAACACCACCATGGTAAGATTTCAGGTTTTAAAAATTTTGTCCAGACATTGAACCCTCTCAAATACTCAGATAAATATCTAGCAAGCCAGGACTGGATGAACTTTAACTGTGAAGCCTCAGGATCTAACGTAAGACAATGAAGAACTGCTCATCCAATGCCTCATCTGAATGGCTAATGGCACACACTTTTGACATGGCCCTCAGTGATAGCATTTATGACATATACAATGCTGCATATGTTTTAGCCCATGTCTTTCATGAGATGCTTCTTCAACAGGTAGAAAATCAGCCAATTGACAATGAGAAAAAACGTGATCATAGCTGCTCACAGGTAGGGTTTCTTCTAGTGGATTATACATTATCTTATCAATGTCATAGTTTTTAAGAGTCTCTCAGATGATTAACTGAGTGAACTAGGAAGTGTTTCCCCAAAACCTAGATTTCTAAATGATTTTATGCTGTCACAATAAATCTATAGCTTTGTATAGAATTTAATACATAGGTCTTGGAATGAAAGATACCATTTATCAGTGAAAATAAGTGACTCTGTAACAGAGCAACTGAATATAATCATTCCTGTTCTAATACTGGAGAGATAGTCTCTTCTCATTAATTGTTACCATGATGAAGAGATGACTGTTTGTTCATTAATTCTGAAAATTGAGGTAATAAGTTCAGGGGATTGTTTTCTCAATTGATTCTCCCCAAATGTAGTCTCTGTTCACCTTACTCAAAGGCTTAGTGTAATTACACAGAAAGAGTTATGCGAATCAGTTTATTACACACACACACACCAGCACTCATTTTTCTCACTGTATTTGTGTTTCCATGTGTGTTTCTGTGTGTCTGTGTATATATCTGTGTTTATGTGTGTGCACAAATGTTTGTGCACTTGTGTGTGTATGTTTATGTGTTTGTGTGTTTCTGTCCATCTGACTTCTGTCTTTTTGTAGAAGTGAGCATATGTTGTATATGTTTCAATGCCCATGTGTGTTTGTTTCTGATTGTATTTGTCAGTGCATGTGTCTGTGTGTACTGTGTTTCTGTATATTGGATTGCACATATGTATATATCTCTTGCTCTGTGTGTGTGTTTTTGTCTGTATCTCCTTGATATTGTGAGCATAAATGTGTTTTTGTGTCAATGTCTCTCTGTGTGAATGTTTGTATCTTATTAAGTCTCCCTTTGTGTATTTGTCTGTGCATGTGTGTGTCTATGCATGTGTTTGGTATATGTCTGTAGTTGTGTGTCTGTTTGGGTGTATACGTCTGTCTGTGCCTGTATGCTCTGATGTGTGTCTGGACATGTATGTTAATGTGTGTGTAAACAAATATGTGGCTATATTATGTGAGTATCTCTATATAGATTTGGGTCTCTCTTTGTGCAGATGCATGTGTGTGTGTGTTGCACATCTATGTTTGATGTATATGTGCTTTTCTAATCTTGTGTTTCTTAGTTTCCTTTCAGAGAACTAAAATTATGCAAACATTATGACACATTAATATATCATATTGATTTCATTGAAAATTTCTACCTGATACCTTCAATAAAATTGCTTTTCAGATACAATCATTATACATTTTCTCCCATCAAGGAAGGGCACATGTAGTATATAACACTGTCTGTTTTTCAGATGCACTCCTTGATGAGAAAGACCCACTTCACTAGCCCTAATGGAGACAAAGTGACCATGAACAAGAAAGAAAAAGTTCAGAAAGAGTATGACATTTTCTACAATTTGAATCTCCCACATGATTTTGAACTTAAGGTGAAGATAGGAAAGTTTAGCCTAGATTTTCCACAGGGTCAACAGCTGCATTTATCTGAAGACATGCTAGAGTGGGCCACAGGAAGTCGACAGGTGGGTTGAAAGAACTGTACTGATTTCCATTCCATACCAGTAAACACTGTGTGTTTAGTTGGTCCATTAATGCTTTTTTATACATTAGTGAAATGAAATAAATTGTCACATAAGGAACCTACTTCTAGTCTCCTATGTTACGTCTTTTATTTTCACTATTTCTTATGTGACCATTTGTTAGTCCTTTGAGGAGTTCATGCAATAGTTACACTGTATTTTACTATCAAAGAACTGTGGTTTTTGTTTTTTAATATGAATATGAAACAACTTTTGACCACTCATTTATCATATTTCCAGTAAAGTGAGCAATGGACTCATGGTACGATTCTTATTGCCATATAGTGATTTCCTCACTTATTATGAATCTCTGATAAAAAAGTTAAAGTAACTGAGGCTAAGTGTAATGATGCAGTAAATTAAAAATCCAAAGGCATTAGAAATGAAACTCACCATTTCTCTTAGTTCTAATTTAAATTTTTTATTTAATTCATTTTACATTCCAGCCTTAGCCCCCTCCCTCATGTCCTTCCAGGCAACCCTTTCTCCTCCTTCCCCCTATGCCCATTCTCTAGTCTTCAGAGATGGAAGCCTTCTCTCCTACTCACTGACCCCAGCCTATCAAGTATCATAAGGACTACCTGCATACTCTTCTTTTGTAGGATGATAAGGTACCCCATCAGGGGGAAGTGATCAAAGAGAAGGCAACAGTTTTATTTTATATGTTTGCTAGAGCCTCTGACACAGAGTCTCTAAATTGTCAACCCTTCTAATCATAAATTAATAATTTTTGATAAATATTAAATATTCTCTTAATTATCATTTTGTATTTTCTTTCCTTTTTATATGTTATGGGTTTTCTGTCTGGATACATGCACATGCAACCCTGGCGTATGTGGTATATATCGACATTAGAAGGGTGATGCATATTTATGGAAATGTGAGCCAGCTTTGATATGCAAAATGGGTGCAAGAAATCAATTGTTATTCACAGTTTGTCCATGCCTCAGCTCTAAATTATACCATGTAAAGAAACTGTTCACTACAGTATCCTTGCTTGGTCCTCTTAATTGTTGTGTAGTACATTCAAATTAATGAAGCAGTATCTCCTTTCCCTTTCTGTATTTGTAAGTATTGGTAGTAATACATTTTGCTGTGCAAAAATTTGTGACAAAAAATTTCCATCGTAGTTCCAGGGCATGTTATAGGTATGAATTCTGATGTGGTTGGTTTTGAAGTATTCTATTCGGACTAGGAACCACCAAGTTGTTTAAATTTTAAAGATGTTAAGTCGAGGAATTCAGGTTGCTCATGTACTCTGGCATTTGCAGTTAATAGTCCTTCTCAGAGTGATGAGGGGAATCATTGTTATGCAGAGGAACAGAGGATCTGAAATTTAGCTACTGAGATACACATGCACTCGATGGCAGCAGTGATTTCTCATGTGTGTTCCAAACACAGCTTGATTGGGCATTACAAAAACATGCGCCAGAGTAATACTCAATACTAAAAAAATATAGAACCATTGCCCTGCTTCCAGATATGCATATCATGACACATGCAGAAACAAACAAACATAAAAAATGTGATATCTAATCTACTCAGGTGAAAATGTTACAGTCATAGTCTTAAATGAGAGTATGTTCAATGATATGCTAAATACATAATTCAAAGAATGATTATTAGAATGCTCTATGATAAGTGAAGAGACATAAATTTCCTCAGGAATGATAAGAGGGATCACAAAAAACTACCATAAAATAAGTCACTGAAAAAGCATGAGAAAAAGAAATTCCAGGAAAGTACAAAATAATAAAAATACTCAAACAGAAAATATGTAAAGGAAAATCAAATACATGAAATAAAAATCTAAGTAAATAGTCTCAGCAAGACAATACTTCAAGATAAAGACAGGATGGCAAAGCTTGAATATTATGCATAAGTATTAGAAAAATCGGACTATAAAAATAAAACAAAACTAAGATTCAAAATACAGGAGACTTGAGGATTTCTGATCAGAAGATCAGAATTACAGTCCAGATCACAAGAGAAAAAGAAGGAAACACTCAACTCATCAACACTATATCCAGTATAATGTAATCATAAATTTCAAGTGAGATGTGTTTCCATCGAGATACAACATTCATTTACATAGCAAATATTGAAAATCAGTAAATGAACAACGCTTGGCATATTTATCATAAAATTTTTAATACATTTTTATTAATTTATTCATATTACATCTCAGTTGTTAGCCCATCCCATGTATCCTCCCATTCCTCCCTTCCTCCCACTTCCCCCTACTCCCCTCCCCTACCCTAAGTCTGTGTCTGAGGGGGACCTCCTCCCCCTGAATATGCTCATACGGTATCAAGTCTCTCCTTGGTGACCTATTATCTTTCCTCTGAGTGCCACCAGGCATCTCCATCCAAGGGACATGTTCAAATATGGGGCACCAGAGTTTGTGTGAAAGTTAGATCTCCTTCTCCACTCAACAGTGGAGAATGTCCATTGGCTAGTCCGGGTAGGGTTTCAAGGTTTTTACTGCCTATTTTTCCCTTGGCTGTTGCCACAGTTTGCGGAGGATCCCAGGGCCCAGACTCGCCTGTAGTTTTCCAGGACCCACTGGATCCTTCTATTTCCTCTTTCTCCCAGGCTTCTCACACCTAAAGTTTCAATAGAATGTCCTCCCTTCTTACCCACTATTCTAGTAGGTACAGTTTTTCATGGGGACGTACACCTTGGACTAGTGTCTCAATATAAGTGAGTATATACCATTTAGCTCTTTTTGCTTCTGTGTGAACTCACTAATTATGACAATTTCTAGTTCCATCCATTTGTCCACAAATTTTGGAAATTCCTTGTTTTTAATAGCTGAGTAGTATTCCATAGTGTAAATGTACCACAGTTTCTTTATCCATTCTTCTATTGAGGGACACGTAGGTTGTTTCCAAGTTCTGGCTATTATGAATAAGGCAGCTATGAACATGGTTGAGCATATGTCCCTGTTGTGTGGTAGTACATCCTCTGGGTATTTTCCAAGGAGTGGAATAGCTGGGTCTTGAGGAAGCCCTATTCCCATTTTTCTGAGAAAGCACCAGATAGCTTTCCAAAGTGGTTGTACTAGTTTGCATTCCCACCAGCAATGCAGGAGTGTTCCTCTTTGTCCACACCCTCGCCAGCATGAGGTGTCAGTTGAGTTATTGATCTTAGCCATTCTGAGGGGTGTAAGATGGAATCTCAGTGTCGTTTTGATTTGCATTTCTCTGATGACTAAGGAGGTTGAGCATTTCTTTAAGTGTTTCTCAGCCATTTGATATTCCGCTGTTGAGAATTCTCTGTTTAGCTCTGCGCCCCATTTCTCTATTGGGTTATTTGGTTTGGTGGTGTTTAATTTCTTGAGTTCTTTATATATTTTGGATATTAGACTTTTGTCAGATGAAGAGTCGGTGAAGATCTTTTCCCAGTCTGTAGGCTGTCGCTTTGTTGTCTTGACAGTGTCACCTGCCTTACAGAAGCTTCTCAGCCTCATGAGGTCCCATTTATTAATTGTTGATGTTAAGGCCTGGGCTGTTGGTGTTCTGTTCAGGAAGTTGTCTCCTGTGCCTATGAGTCCCAGACTCTTCCCACTTTTTCCTCTAACTGGGTTAATGTCTGTGGTTTTAGGTTGAGGTCTTTAATCCACTTGGACTTGAGTTTTGTGCATGGTGACAAATATGGGTCTAATTTCATTTTTCTACATGTAGACATCCAGTTAGACCAGCACCATTTGTTGAAGATGCTGTCGTTTTTCCATTGAATGGATTTGGCTTCTTTGTCGAAAATCAGGTGAGCAAATGTGTGTGGATTCATCTCTGGGTCTTCAGTTCCATTCCATTGATCCACTAGCCTATTGCTGTGCCAGTACCATGCTGTTTTAATTACTGTTGCTCTATAGTACAACTTGAGATCAGGTATGGAGATTCCTCCAGCGGATCTTTTATTGTATAGGATTGTTTTTGCTATTCTGGGCTTTTTGTTTCTCCATATGAAGTTGAGAATTGTTCTTTCAATATCTTCAAAATATTTAGTAGGTATTCTGATAGGGATTGCATTGAATCTGTAAATTGCTTTTGGTAAGATGGCCATTTTTACTATGTTGATTCTTCCAATCCACGAACAAGGTAGATCCCGCCATCGTCTGATGTCATTTTCAATCTCTTTCTTCAGAGGTTTAAAGGTTTTTTCAAATAAATCCTTCACTTGCTTGGTTAGGGTTATTCCTAGATATTTTATATTGCTTGTGGCTATCATGAAGGGAGTAATTTTTCTAATTTCTTCCTCTGCCTGTTTGTCATTTGTATATAGGAAAGCTACTGACTTTTTTGAGTTTATTTTGTATCCTGCCAATTTGCTGAAGGTGTTTATCTGCTGTAGGAGTTCTCTGGTGGAATGTTGGGGGTCACTTATATACACTATCATATCATCTGCAAATAGGGATAATTTTACTTCTTCCTTTCCCATTTGGATCCCCTTGATCTCTTTTTGATGTCTTATTGCTCTGGCTATAACTTTAAGAACTATATTAAAGAGATATTAACATAAAAATTATATTGTAAGAAAGACATACATATGAAGGCTGCAGTACAGAAGACTGTGTCATAGCAAGTTCCCATCTGTATATCAGTCAATGTCACTATGGACATTCTTACAGTTGGAGAGTAATAGTGATGTATTTCAAACATGTAACAGCCAGCCACAGTAACTATAAACAGAAAAGTTATTCCTCATAATAGAAGGACACAGAACAGAGTTCAATAATAGACACAATCACAGGAATTTAGAAGCACTGAAAAATTACCATGAAAGACGCTAGTTGAACCACTTCACATGATGAATGCAAGAGACCTGATAGGCTGTGATCTTATAGTGGAGGAGAGGGTCACTTTCTGTCCAAACCTGGGGGAGGGGTATAGGATGAAAGTGGGAGGGATGGGGAATTGGAAGATACAAATGAGGGGATAAAAATGGGATTTAATCTGAATGAATGACTTTTTTTTCCTTGAATTACTTAAATAAGGAAATTTTTACCATGTACCAAAACAACTGTGAAAATATATTTTAAAAAGAGAGAATGTGTCCAATTATAAGTGAGTATATACCATTTGAGTCTTTCTGCTTCTGGGTTAAGCCATTCAGTATGATAGTTTCTAGTTCCATCCATTCGTCCACAAATTTCAAGAATTCCTTCTTTTTAAGAGCTGAGTAGTATTCCATAGTGTAGATGTACCACAGTTTCTTTATCCATTCTTCTACGTAGAAACCCTTAGGCTTTTTCCAGGTTCTGGCTATTATGAAGAAGGCTGCTGTGAACATGGTTGAGCATATGCCCTTGTTGTGTGCTAGAGCATCTTCTACATATATTCCAATGAGTGGAATTGCTGGGGCTTAAAGAAGCCCTATTCCCAGTTTTCTGACATAGATTTCCCAAGAGGTTGTTTAAGTTTGCATTCCCACCAGCAATAAAGAAGTGTTTCTGTTTCTCCACATCCTCACCAGAATGTGATATCACTTGAGTTTTTGATCTTAGCCATTCTGATGGGTGTGAGATGGAATCTCAGAGTTGTTTTGATTTGCATTTCCCTGATGACTAAAGGCATATATACTCACTTATAACTGGACACTAACCCAAGGTGCATGTCCCATGAAAGTCTTCACTTACCAGGAAAACAGGATAGATGTGAAGACCTCCTCTTGGGACTCTAGGTAAGAGAAGTATTGGAGAATGGGGAAATAGAAAGATCCACAGGGTCCTAGAAACCTACAAGAAGAACATTATGATGGATGGATCTGGGCCCAGGGGTTCTGTCCAAACTATGGCACCAAGCAAGGACAATATGTGCAGTGATCATCAAACCCTACCCAGATCTAGACAACGGACAGGACATTCTACACAGTTGAGCGAGGAGCAAGGACTGACTTTCACATGTACTCTGGTGTCCCATATTTGACCACATCCCTTTGATGGGGAGGCCTGTTGGCACTCAGAGGAAGGATACCAGGATATCAAGAAGAAACTTGATACCCTATGATCATATATAGGGAGAGGAGGCCCCCCTCAGTCACAGACATAGGGAAGGGGACTAGAGTGAAAGTGGAAGGGATGGAGGATTGGGAGGATACAAGGGATTGTATAACAATTTAGATGTAATATGAATAAATTAATAGAACAAGTAAAAAAAGAGAGAAAATAATGTTCCCTGTTTTAGATAGGGAATTGAGGTATCCCAATGCTACAGAGTGAGACCCTGTTTCACAACCACCACAGCAAAGGGAAGCGTTCTAGTTAACTGTGTATGTGGAGAACATGAGATGAAGCTGTGTACCAGTGACAATGTGGTTTTCACATACACCTTAATACTGAATGAAGGATTCAAAAGAGCATGCAACACTCAGCAAATTTCCTTTTAAAAACATATTTATTAATTTATTCATATTACATCTCAATTGTTATCCCATCCCTTGTATCCTCCTGTTCCTCCTTCCCTCCTGTTTCCCTTCTCCACCTCTCCCTTATGACTGTAAGTGAGAGGGACCATGCACATAGGGTATCAAGTGTCTTCTTGGTATCCCTATCAGCAGATTTCTAATGCTTCTTACAGAGCCCCATCATAAATTTCAGTGTAATAAAAACATACCATTCTTTAACCTAATAAAACCTTCTATTAACATCAAACAAACTATCTTTTACTCTGGTTCCCGCAGTATTTATAGGCTCCTTAAGGTCTTCTCACTTCGGGAAACACATCACATTACAGCTTCTTACACATCAACTCGGCACTTTCTCACTAGGATTGTCTTTTCAACTGTGTTTTTCTTTACATTAAGTTTGTGAAGATTTGCAGTCTTAATTTATTGGAGGATGTGTTTGTTATTTAAGACTTGAAGAGATATTTCCCCTGTTTTAGATGTGCTTTCATCATTTCTTGCAAAGTCGTTGATTTGATTTAATTTTGGCCATGAGCATAGTGAGGAAGAAAGGTTGTTTAGGATCATGTGTTACAAGCAAGGGAAGACAAGGACGGAACTTGGAGACTGAAACTAAAGCACAGGCCCTTGAGAGAACACTGCTTACTGGTTTGCTCTGTGTCATTTCTCATACATGCTTGCCTAGCAACAGCATTGTCTTTAGTAGACTGGGCATGCCTACAATGACTACCAAATAATAAAATGCATTAGCATTAGAAAGTAGGCTATTCTGATAGAGAAAATGTCTCAGGTAAGGTTCATTCTATGTTCTTTATCTTTTTACTGTACTTTGTGTCAACTTGGTGAAAATCAAAAAGAAGACCAGGTAGCATCTCTGTAGTGTTTGCACAAAGTACTCTAAAATTCCATTTCCATAATGTCTAAGGTTTTGTAAAGAGCTCAACTTTTCATCAACTTGTTTTAATATATTCACACACTTGCCATTATACAAAGTACCAAGTGACATGTGGTTCCTCAGCGTCTGTATATAAAATAAGCTTATTGATATCTCAACATGCTAATAGAATATAGTTATGGATGAAGTAGGTAAAACTCAATATGTATCGTATTTCCTCAGATGGTGCCCTCTGTATGCAGTGCTGATTGTGGTCCTGGATTCAGAAAATTCAGGCAGGAGGGAATGTCTGTTTGCTGTTTTATTTGTATCCACTGCCCAGAAAATGAAATTTCTAATGGAACAAGTGAGTGTTTACTGCTGTGACAAACTTTACATTGATAATCCTCTCCATCAACAAAGACATGTTGAAGGAGTCTAAAAGGCAACTACAAAAATATAATATACCATTTTCTCCACTAGATGTCACAGGAATACCAACATTAACAATGTCATAACCACCACCACCACCACAACAACAACAACAAAAACCCTTTTGCCTAGTTTTACATTTTGATTCATTTTCTATCACATCATATTTTCTCAAAGAAATAAAATCAAAGTGCAGTGTGAGCACATAGTGCATGAGATCTGTTCTGTTTATTAATTTCCCCTATAACTACATGCATAAAAGATTCCAGTCATGAATGTTCAAACCGTGAATTTATTATATTTTCATGTATGTATGTGTCCCTACCTATGTTTATGTACACTTATATGTACAGGATCCAACAGAGGACAGAATATGGCACCAGAACTAATGGACTGTGTAAAGGAGGTGCTAGAAAACAAGTCTTTATCCATAGATAAATTAGAGTAGTGATAAAATAATTACTTGTAAAATAATCAGAAACGGCTGAGTATAAGACAAAATTTGTGTGATTCATAGAGGCCCATTTTCTTCCCCCCCTTCTTAATAGTAATTTATTCTGATTACATCTCAATTTTTATTCCCTTACCCATTTTCAGATGTCTGATGTGAATTGTTTCTAGGAAGGTGAAGATAATTGTTTACACATGGTGTACAAAATATAACAAGTCTTATATCAAACATTTTATAAATAACACTCAATTAATAATTTCATGAAATACTAGACTACAACAGTTTTGTAATGAAAGTAATTTATGCAAACATTAAAATTGTATTGCAACCTACAGAGCCCATTTAGTAAAATGATTATCTATTTATGCTTGGCTAAATGCAAATGGACAATGAATGGTTTTTCCAACATTTGCCTGTGATACTATGCAATAAAATTCAAGTTCTTAAAATACATTTCTGGCCAATAATATGGCTCTACATTTAAATCATTTGCCACTAAGACTGATGGCTGGAGTTCACCCCCAGGACTCATATAGTAAGAGGAAGCAAAGAACTCTTAGAAATGCCTTTTGAGATCTATGCACTCAAATAACATCCATAATGATTAAACAAACTGTAATAAAATTGTTTTAAGTGTTAAAATGAATAAGAACTAAGGTAATTACATCAATAAATAGAAAAAGATTAATACTCTTTATAGGTGTTCATGTGCGTTGTGAGTGTATGTGTACCTAAGAGCAGATGAAGGTGAGAGACAACTAATACCTCTATAGTTAATTTGTAGGCAATTGTGAAACACCTCACATGAGTTCTGGGAACTGAACTCAGGTTTCTGTAAGAACAGGACATTCTCTTCATAGTTCAGCTAACTTTCCAACACTTCACGCAAAATAGCTAGTTACAATTGCCCATCAATCAATTGTTCTACATAAAAAGACTTAAAAACCAGGAAGCACATCTTAACTCTGTGCAACTATCTAATGAATCAGCACAATTCCAATGAAATTGTCTACCATTGCCATTTCAGAAGAGCATATTATGAGTGAAGTAGTTTGCTCCACATAACAAAATCTGGGTGTGGTGGCACATGCCTTTAATCCCAGCACTTGGGATGCAGAGGCAGGTGGATCATGGTGAATTTGAGAATAGCCTGGTCTATAAAGTGCTTACAGAACAGCCAAGGCTACACAGAAAAATCCTGTTTTGAAAAAACTCTGGGCCACTTTTGTATCTGGGTTTTGTTTTATTTCTTCCATGCTGCTTATCAATGTAAAATTTACCTCAGAGTCTATTCACAGAGTTTGAGTCCCATAGAGATTGAAATGAGGGAAGCAGGAAGATGCTGAATGTTTCCCATGAAGGTGGAGTCAAGATGAATTGCTCTGTGGTGCTCAATCTGGAGAGAGGTTTCTATCTTGAATGATAGGTTTAGTGCTTCTCATGATCAAGGCTCAGGGACTCTTTGTCCATACCACCAGGTTATAATATAAAAAAGGACACATTAATCATTATTTTTTATTTCTTACAAATTTCAAACCTGTAAATTGCATTTATATACCAGGAAAATTTACTTCTCACACTCACATTCCTATTTTTAACAAATGATTACCAAATGTATGAGCCTGTCTTTTACACTCATTTGAACACCCAAATATAAATACACACACTAGCGTGCGTGTGCCTGCACACACTCCCCCCTAATGATTTCTTTTACTGTTCCTTAGATATCATTATGTTTGGGCTGGGAAATAGAAAAGGTGTCACTTTCTTTCCCAAGCAGAACTCAGTCTCCATCTCTCATAAAGCATTAAATGAACAGTCCGTGAACTCAGGAGGCACTGAATGCATGGGAACGGAGATTTTAAAAGAAACTCAGTTACACTGTGGTTATTGCATTTAGATTTTGTGAATTTACCAGACGCAGCCATTTCATGATAGCATCCAGAATGATGTAAGAAATCTGCTTTCTGAAGACATGGTAAATCATCAACGCTGTTAAATAGACAAACTTTGGATTGTTTTTCTCTATAAAATAATAAGAATTACTAAATAGAAGCATTGTTATATAAAAATTTCCTTCAATTATATTATCAGCAATAAAATGAAGGTATTGCAAAGCTTTTCCAATAGAGTTATTGAAATGTCTTGTCAATAAACTGCTGAAGCTGTACTAACAAATCTGTCCTTTCTCATTCAGACATGGATCAATGTGTGAAGTGTCCAGAAGACCAGTATGCCAACACAAAGCAGACTCATTGCATCCACAAAGCTGTGATCTTTCTGAGCTATGAAGACCCCTTGGGGATGGCTCTGGCCTCAATCGCCTTGGGCTTCTCTGCCCTCACAGCTATGGTTCTTGGAGTATTTTTGAAGCACAATGACACTGCCATCGTGAAGGCCAATAACCTTGCTCTGAGCTACATCTTACTCATGTCACTCATGTTCTGTTTCCTCTGCTCCTTGCTCTTCATTGGCCTTCCAAACTCAGTCTCCTGCATCCTGCAGCAAATCACATTTGGGATTGTTTTCACTGTGGCTATTTCCAGTGTGTTGGCCAAAACAATCACAGTGGTTCTGGCTTTCAAAGTCACAACTCCTGCAAGAAGGATAAAGTACATTCTGGTTTCAGGAACACTTAACTACATCATTCCTCTCTGTACACTCATCCAAATTATTCTCTGTTCAATCTGGCTAGGAGCTTCTCCTCCCTCTGTTAATACTGATGCACACTCTGAGCATGGCCAGATTATTATTGTCTGCCACAAGGTTTCTGTTATATCATTTTACTGTGTCCTAGGATACTTAGGCTTCCTGGCCCTGGGAAGCTTCATTTTGGCTTTCTTGGCCAGGAACCTGCCTGACACATTCAATGAAGCCAAGTTCTTGACCTTCAGCATGCTGGTGTTTTGCACTGTGTGGATCACTTTCCTCCCTGTCTACCATAGCACCAAGGGCAAGGTCATGGTGGCTGTGGAGATTTTTTCCATCTTGTCTTCCAGTGCAGGCATGCTGGGATGCATCTTTGTTCCCAAGTGCTACATCATTTTATTAAGGCCAGACAAAAATTCTCTTCAAAAGATCAGGGAGAAATCATATTCATGAGGTCGTATATCATGAATATTTTGTGTTAAATTAATTCATTTATCCAACTTTTATCCTGATTGTAGATTCTATCCTTGCTCTTCTTCCAGTCATACCCTTCCTGCCTTTCTCTATCCCCTCTCCGTTATGCCTCATATTAGTGATCAAAACTCTGGCATCATAATCCATGTCAGTAACAGCCCCTGTACTTCTTCCTAGAGGAGCCACATGAAGCCTGATCTGTCCATCATCTACATATGTGTAGTTGGCATATGTCCACTTCATTCATTGTTCTTCGTTGTCCTCTCAGTCTCAGGAAGCCTCTCAGTGCCCTGGATGGCAGGCACTTTTGGTCTTTTTGTGGAGCTCCTGTCATCACAAGTCCATTTTTCCTTCCTCCCAATGTTCCACAAGACTCCCTATTATCACCGAATGTTTGGGTGTGAGTCTCAACATTTGTTTCCAACCTGTGTTTAGCAGAGCCTCTCAGAGGACAACACAGTTAGGCTTCTGTCTACAAGCACAGCAGAATATCATTAATAATGTCAGGGGTTGGCTCTGTCCAGGGACTGATTCTTGGCTTGTGCCAGGTAGTCTGACTGGTAAATGAAATCTAACTGACATTTATAAAGTTGGTACAAAACCACCAAATATTTGGCTGCAGACCATGATCTGTCTCTTCTTAGGATGATGCTCACTGTTTCCACTAATGATGTTGCATAGCAGTCTGATGGCTACTGGAGTTCTATGTTTTCCATATTATCTTGCTCTGATCTACTTATTTCACAATTTATAACTCTTGGGGCATCGTGCTGAGTTCAAATGTTCTTTTCTTCTTTAGAATAAAAACATTGAAACTCAAATCAAACTTTATAATCTCTGGGTGAATGACCTTGATGCCAGTGGAATGGTGATTAAAAATTTGAGGAAGTTTGTGGGAGTGTGAACTCATGTTTGCACATGGAGGTAAACCAATTTTCTTCCTTACAGGGGGAAAGTAAGGGAATATTGACGTTATCCAAGGAAGTTGAATATTTAAACTTAGAAGAGTGATGGTTTGACAAACATAAAGAATAGTAAAGAAGATGGGTTTGTGTCTTAGCCTTAGGCAGTTAATAACATACCTAGCTCATTAATCAGGCCTGATTCATTGCTCAGCCCTGAAAAATTATGTTATCAACGCTATGTTACAATAGCTCCAAAGAATATGATGTCCTCTTCTGGGTTACATGTTTACCTGAGCTCATCTGTGTACAAAACAAGACATGAAAATTCACACACAGCTGGGCATGGTGGCACACACCTTTAATCTCTGTCTTTGAGAGGCGAAGGTAAGTGGATCTCTGAGAGTTCGAGGCCATCCTGGTCTACAAATTGAGTCCAGGACAGCCAAAGTTACACAGAGAAAACCTATCTCAAAAAACAAAACAAAACAAAACAAAAATGAAAACAACACACAAAGAAAAACAAACCAACATGTACACACACAGTGACATATATAACTGGAGACACACAGTCTTTAAAATATTGTAGGATAATATTTTAAAGAGTGTGTATAAGCAAGCTGCTTTTCAGGAAGATCCAAATGGTGATCCCGAGCACTGCAGGATGGAAACTGTGAACCTGGCTTGGAACTACAGACCACAAGTCCTGAAGAGTCTTAAGTGAAATGGGTCCACAACGTGCAGAGTACAAGTGGGTCTGACCTGTGGTCTTCCAACTGGCCCACAGAGGGCAAGAGGTCAGTCCCAAAATTCTGGACGTGTACCCGCTCTGATGATCTGCAAGTGTGCTCTACAGTATGGACTTGGTATCTGGGACTGAACTGTGTGTGGTAATGCACTGGACTCCAGAGTTGCTTCCCTAAAGAAATCTTAGGAAACTGACCTCACACCCACCCATGAGTCCACAGAAAGCCCCAGGTGCTGGCAACCATACCAGCACAAACTTTAATGCCCAAAACAGCCGAATGTGCTTGCCTCACCTGTGTTTCCCCCTACCTCTCTGACTGATGTGTTGGTCACAGAGCAATAGCATCAGAGCCAGTGGGCCCAGTGGGATGTAAGAGCATGGATCTGATCTCATATCTCCCCACCAGTCCACAGTCTACGAATTGTAGTATGGTTATCATGAACTATATGGTTAATTCTGCTTATGACTATATACCATGTCTGTCTTTCTGGGTCTAGCTTACTTCCTACTGAATGACCTTTTCTTGTCCCACCCATTTGAATCTCAGAGTTGGCAGACTTAGGCAATCTCAGGATCACTCTGCCTTCTGTTCCAGAGGTGAAAGGCATTGGGGACTACCAGGAGTACTGAGGAATGTCCTTGATCATTGCATGCCAGTCCCCAATCCCCAGCTCTATCTGCAATTACTGAGAAACCAGTCATTGGGGTCTATCAGCAGTGATGAGGACTGCCCTGTATCCTCTCTGTATGGTTACATTGGCCCCGCTCGCTCTGTCAAAGCTCCAGAGGCTGCATTCATAGGAGATTGCCAGCAACTGTGAGATCTACCTCTCAACTTCCATGCACTGTCTTCAGGGTCCCAGGTCTGCCTGCAATCCCAGAGGTGGCAGCTATCAGGGACTTCCTTGACAGTATCCAACAGGGACTAACTACCAGCAGCACATCATGTCAATTCCCAGGGCCCAACTCTACGTAAAATTGCAGAGACATCAGCCACCAAGGACTACCAGGGATCTTCAAGTGTGCCTCCACCAGGGAAAACTAGACGGCTAATGAATAGCGTAGGAACACACTCCATAAAACCCAGGAAAATACAGATTCATCAGAACCCAGATATTCTACTAAAACACGGCTTGATCATGTAAGACATGTGAACCCTTGCAAAACAACCTTAAAACTTCAAATCTCTAAAAGTAATAGAAGAAGATATCAGAAGATGGAAAGATGGCCCTTGTGCATGGATGAGAAGAATCAACATAGTAAAACTGGCCACATTACCAAAAGAAATCAACAGATTCAATGCAATTCCCATCAAAACAGCTACAGAATATTTTACAGACCTTGAAAGATCAATTCTCAAATTCATATGGAAAAACAGAAAACCAAGAATAGCTAAAACAATCATTTGCAATAAAATATCTTGTGAAGGAATCTCTACCCCAGATCTCAAGCTGTGCTATACAACAACAATAATAAAAACACCATGGTACTGGAATAGAAACATGCTGGTTCATCAATGGAATCAAATCAAAGACCCTGAAATAAATCCTCACACCTATGGACAATTGAGTTTTTATAGAGAAGCAAAACCCATAGCATGGAAAATACATGGTGCTGCTCTAACTGCATGTCTACACATTAAAAAATGCAAAAAGGTCCATATTTATCATCCTGTACAAAACTAAAGTCCCAGTGTATTAAAAACCACAACATTAAAAACAGATACACTAAATCTGTCAGAAGAAAAATTGAGAAAGTGCTTTAATCTATTGTCACAGTGTAAAAATTCCTGTTGATGCCATAAACAGGTCACAATTTAAAAATGGGACATCATGAATCTGTAAATCTTCTGTAAGGCAAAGGGCATTGTCAACAGAACAAAACAAGAGCCTACATCCTAGGAAAAGTTCCCCACAAATCCTACACCTGACAAATAATATCCAAGATTTGCAAAGAACTCAACATATTCAACGCCACCAATAAATGCAAGATAATTAAGAAATGAAGCTAAGATCTAAAAAGAGAATTCTCAACAGAGAAATATTAAATGGCTGAGAAACACAGAAATGCTCATCTCCTTACTCATCAGAGATATACAAATCAAAATGGCTCTGAGATTTCATCTTATACTCATCAGAATGGCTAAGTTCAAAAATTCAAGTGACAGTACACGGTGCTAAAGATGTGTAGAAAGATGAAGAACAATCTTCCACTGCATGTGGGAGTGTAAACTTGTGCATCCACTCCATTGATTTAGAAATCAATCTGGCACTTTCTCAGAAAATTAGGAGTAATGATAACTCAAGACCCACCTAAGACACTTCTTGGCAAATATCCAAAGATGGTCCACCACACAACAAGGAAATTTGCTCAACTATGTTGATGACAGCCTTAATCATAATAGCCAGAATCTTGAAACTCCCTAGATATCTTTCATTCAAAAAAGGGAAAAAGAAACTGTGGTACATTTATAAAATGGAATAGTACTCAGTTTTTAAAAAAGAAAGGAAATCCTCAAATTTGCAAGCAAGTGGCTGGAACTACAAATTATCATCTTGAGTGAGGTAATCCAGACTCAGAAGATATGCATGGTGTATATTCACTTATAAATGGATATTAGTCCAATATGGGTATCCTCTGTGAGTGCTCATACACAGATGATTGGTACAGATGCTGGGACTCTCTACTGAACTCCAGGTGAGAGTGGCATGGAAGAATGTAGAGATAGAGGATCCAGAGAGTCTAGGACCCCACAAGAAGACTGTCAAGGCTTGCAGATCAGGGAGTAGGATGCTGCAGAAACTGCTGTACCAACCATGGTCAATGCATGTAGAAAATCTAGTCCATCTTTTCAGATATAGCCAATGGACAGCTCATTCTCCATGGTTGTGGCGAGAGTGGGAACTGCCTCTGACATGAACTCTGGTGCCCCCATTTTGAGCACTTCCCCTTCTTGGGGAGGCCTGGTGCCACTCAGAAGAAGGGCAAGCAGGTTATCTTGATGAGACCTGATAGGCTATGATCTTAGGGTGTGTGAAGGAGGTATCCTTACGTCACAGGTCTAGGGGAATGGAAGAGGGTAAAAGCGGGGTGGTGAGCAGGAAGGTACAAGTGAAGACACAACATTCGGGATATAATCTAAATAAATTATAAACAAATAACAATGACAAATAGGTCAATGAGAGGAAGGAAATTATTAGTGTGAGTTGAAACTGAGGGTTCCAGTGTGGTAAGCAGAATACAGCTACTTTATTTAGCAAATGTAGGAGTCAGTTTTTCTCCATTAATCCTCTTATGGAACATTTTGTGTTTTCATAAGTTAGCACTGAACATAGACACTTGTCTGCTGTGTTTATTTCAGCATTATTCAGAATAAACAATATATGTAATCAAATTTAATGGCTCACAACAGATGATAAGTGAATAAAAAATAACATCCAACATTTTGTGATTTTGCCTTCATATCATATTAATTTGTTATTTGTAATACATTTTTAGAATCTTAAAAGTTTCATTAAATGTGTTATCTCTTGGGTTGATCAAAGATGGCAGTACCAATTATTCACTGTATTTGAGAGGCAGAATTGAGCCTAGAGATAAGATGTGAGCTAGAGACCACAAGACCTGGAGAACCCCAGATGAGAGATGTGGACCTGGTGCAGAGCACAGGTTGGTCTGGCCTCAGGCCAACCAACTGGTCTCAGGAGGATGGGTGCTCAGTCTCCAGAGACTGGCTGCATATGAGGTTTTCAGCTGTAGCTGTGCTCTATATCATGGACTGTGTATCTAGGACTGAACTGTGGGTGATGAAACACCAGCTTTTAGATCTGATGGCCAAAGGGAGAACCCAGTCGAATGTGTGAATCAGACCCGGGACAACACACATGCAGTCCTGTGTCTTTAAAGCCCTGCAAAGACACGTGGGTGGTACATACACTTGCTCTGGCTGAACTGTGGGTTACACTCTAACCTTAGTATCAGCTTGCCCAGAAGGGAGCACAGTGTGTATATGTGATAGCTCTGACTTTAAATCACACTGCCAGTTCAAAGAGGATCCCAGGGCCCACACAGGGGCCCTGATGGATACAGCAGATTCTTGGCTAGGTCTCATGACAGGAGTAAGAATGGGCAGGAAGAAGTTCAGGCCAGTGGACAGCTTCCACACTCTCTGGCAGATTGAACCTAGGTCCCATGGCCAGGGCTGGAGCAAGAAGAGGCAGGCCCAAGGAAGAATGGGCAAAAGCCTAAGACAGCTAGCAGCTCTGCATTCTGTGGCATACTAATCCAAGGTCCTAGGTCCCCTGTGGCCAAGTACAAGATCACCAAACCCAGCCAAAAGCAGATATTACCTTCATTATCTCAGACTGAACCTTGGGCAGCAAAGCACCATCATCAGCCTTTGTTGGCCGAGTGGGGATCCCAATGTGCGAGGCAAATTCTCTTGGAGCTGAAACCAAGTCACTGAAGGATACCATGATCCCCACAGGTGAGGGTTCTAGCCCTATAGACATTCACCAAAGAACTACTCTCAATGACCAGTGAAGGACACCAAAACTACATCTTAACATCAGAAACAGCAAGACAGCTAAAGACCAGCATAAAAACACAAACAACAAAACCAAAAACAATATGACATCTCCAGAACACAATTATCCCAAATAATACAACCCTGGGACTTTAAACAGAACTGAAACAGAAGAAATGATGTCAAATCCTAAGTAACGAAGATGATAATGGAGGAAACAAACAAAATCCCTAAAGAAATAGAGGAAGATGCAGACAAAAAGATTGTGGACCTTAGAGAGGCCAGGATAGAAGCCTATAAAGGGGAATGAACAAATCACTAGAAGAAATTCAGGAAAATGTGAACCATCAGATGATGACAATAAAAAAAACAGTTCAAGACCTGAAAATGAAAATGGAAAAAATGATAAAAGCACAGACAGAAGAAAGCTGGGAATAAAAGAAATTATAGAAGAAAACAGGAAATGCAGAGGTAAGCTTCCATAACTAAATTCAAGAGATGGAGTAAAGAATCTTAGGTGCAGAAGTTACAATAGAAGAATTGGATGCAACCATCAAAGAAAATATTATGTCCCAAAAATTCCAGACTGAAACCATCCAAAAATTCAAGGACACCATGAAATGATGAAATCTAAGGATATAGGAATTGAGGAAAAAAGAAGAATCTCTGCTTCAAGGCCAGAAAATAACTTCAGCAAATTCATAGAAGAAAATATTCTCATCTTAAAGAAAGAGATGCATATAAACATAAAAGAGTCCTACAGAGCACCAAATAGAATAGACCAAAAAATATATTAATCCCATCACTTAATAATCAAAACACAAATGTATAGAACAACGAAAAATTTTCTTGGCAGCAAAAGAAAAAGTCCAAATGGCAAACCTATCAGATTACACCAGACTTTTCAGCTGAGACCATAAAAGCCAGAAGACCCTGTGCAGAGGTCCTACAAACCCTATAAGACCACAGATGCCAGGCCAGAGTACTATACCCAGTGAAACTTTCAATAACTCTTGGTGGAGAAAACAAGATATTCCATGGCAAAAAGAAATTCAAACAGTACCGATTCACAAATCTGGCTCTACAGAAGTTACTAGAAGGAATACTCCAACACAAAATGAGAAACTACAACCAAGATAACACAGGAAATAGATAACTTCACTGTAGCAAAACAACCACACAAACACTCTACCACAACCAACATCCAAATCACGGGACTTAACAGTCACTGGTCATTCACATCTCTCAACATCAATAGTCTCAATTCTCCAAGGAAAAGACATGGACTAACAGAATGGAAGCATAAACAAGACGCAGTATTCTTTTGCATTCAAGAAACACATCTCACCCACACTGAACAACATTACCTCAGGGTCAAAGGCTGGAAAAAGGTATTCTAGGCCAACAGACACAAGAAGCAAGCTGGTGTAGCCATTTTAATATACAATAAAATAGACTTTCAATTGAAATTAATCAAAAGAGATAAGGAAGGAAATTTTATACTCATTAAGGAAAAATTTAACCATGATGACATCACAGTTCTGAGCATCTATACACACAGTGCAAAGGCATCCGCATTTGATGTTTTTTCTTTCTTCTTTTTTGTCCCACCATTGTAAGAAATATTAACAATGCTGAACTCACACATTGATCTGAACACATTAGTAGTGGTAAACTTCAATACCACACTTTCACCAAAAGATAGGTCAATGAAACAGAAACTAAACTGAAAAATATTAAGGCTAACCAATGTCTTGAATCAAA
The DNA here is from genome assembly GCF_964271855.1 of Acomys minous. Classification (NCBI taxonomy): domain Eukaryota; kingdom Metazoa; phylum Chordata; class Mammalia; order Rodentia; family Muridae; genus Acomys; species Acomys minous. Next base: position 6,691,039 of record NC_140502.1, read on the forward strand.
TCGACCCAATAGATATCTAAAGAATTTTCACCCAAACAAAAAAATTATATCTTCCTCTCAGCATGTCACAGAACCTTCTCCAAAATTGACCATATTGTAGATCACAAAGTTAGCCTCAACAGATACAGGAAGATTGAAATAATACCTTGTAATTTATGCAATCACTGTGGTCTAAAGCTGGACTTCAATAACAACATAAATAACAAAAAGTCTACACACACGGAAACTGAAAAAACTCTCTACACAACAACTGGATCAGTGAAAAAATAAAGAAAGAAATTAAGGACTTTTAAAAATTCAATAAAAATGAAGCTACAACGTATCCAAATTTGTAGGATGCATTGAAAGCAGTGCTAAAAGGAAAATTCATAACACTAAGAGACTTCATAAAGAGACTGGAAACATTTCATATAGGCAACTTAAAGATATATCTAGAAGCCCTATGAAAAAAGAAGCAGAAACACCCAAGAGGAGTAGATGGCTGGAAATAATCAAACTCATGGCTGAAGTCAATAAATTTCAAACAGACAGAACAATTCAAGAATCAACCTATGTAGGAGCTGGTTCTTTGAGTACATCAACAGGATTAATGACCTGTTTGACAAACTAATTAGAGCAGAGACACAATATCCAAATCAACAAAATCAGAAATGAAAAGGGAAATAATGTAAGAAACACTGAGGAAATACAAAGAGTCATTAGGTCCTACTTCAAAAGCTTGTAGTCCACCAAATTTGAAAAACTGAGGGAAATGGGCATTTTCCTGATGGAAACCATCAAAGTTTGATTCAGTATAAGATAAACAAATTAAATAGTCCTATTTCTCCTACAGAAAGAGAAACAGTTATCATAAATCTCACAAAACAAACCAACAAACAAACATGCTCAGGGTCAGATGGTTTCAGTGCAGAATTCTATGAGACCTTCAAAGAAGACTTATTACCAATACTCTTCAAATTACGCCACAAAATAGAAATGTATGGAACATTACCAAATTTTTTCTATGATGTCACAGTCATATTAAGACCTGAATCTCAGAAAAACCCAACAGTGAAAAAACATTTCAGACCAACTTTTCTTAAGAACAGTGACATAAAAATACTCAATACAATATTCACAAACCAAATCCAAGAACAAACACATTAAAGATATCACTCACAATGACCCTGTAGGCTCATCCCAGGCATTTAGGGATGATTCAGTATATGGAAATCCATCAATGTTATCCACCACATAAATAAACAAAAAAAAAAAAAACAGGATAATCTCCTTAGATGTCAAGAAAGCATTTCTCAAAATCCAACACCCATTAAAATGTAAAGACTTGGAGTATTAGGGATACAAGGCACATGCATAAACACCATAAAAGATACATACAAAAGGCCAATAGCCAGTGTAAAATAAAATGGTGAGAAACTCAAGGAAATTCCACTAAAATCAGGGTCTAGACAAAGCTGCCCACTCTGTCATCTCTTCAAAATAGTACTTGATGTTTTAGTAGAGCAATAAGACAACAAAAGCAGGTCAAGGGTATCTACATTGGACAGGAGGAAGGCAAATTATCACTGTTTGCAGATGATATGATAGTGTACATAAGTGACCTCTAAAATTCCATCAGAGAACTCCTCCACCTAATAAACACCTTCAGCAAAGTGGTTGGATACAAAATTATCTCAAGGATGGGGAGAATAAACATAGTAAACATGACCATCGTACCAAAAGCAATTTACAGATTCAGTGCAATCCCTATCAAAATACCTACACAAAGTTTAAAGACATTGAAAGAACAATTCTCAAATTCATATAAAGAAAACCCAGAATAGCTTAAAGAATTCTGTACAGTAAAATGATCCTCCAGAGGAAATCTGTATACCCGATCTCAAGCTGTACTATATAGCAACAGTAATTAAAACAGTATAGTGTTGGGATAACTATAGGCCAGTTGATCAATAGAATAGAATCAAAGACCCAGAAATGAATCCACACACATATTGTCACTTGCTTTTTGACAAAGAAGTGAAATCTAGTCAATGAAAAAAGGATAGTATCTTCAACAAATGGAGCTGGTCTAACTGGATGTCTACATGAAGAAATATGCAATTAGACTCATATTTATAATCATGTACAATACTCAAGTCCAGATGGAACAAAGACCTCAACATAAAACCTGATACACTAAATAGTTTAGAAGAAAATTGGTGAACAGCCTTGAACCCTTTGGCACAGGCGACAACTTCCTGAACAGAGACCCTATAGCTCAGGACTTAAGGTCTACAATTAATAAATGGGACCTTGTGAAGTTGAGAAGCTTCTGTAAGACAGAAGACGCTGTCAATAGAAAAAAGCAAGAGCCTACAGATTGGGAAAAATTCTTCACCTACTCTACATTTGACAAAGGTCTAATATCCAAAATATATAAAGGCCTCAAGAAACTAAACACCACCAAACCAAATAATTCAGTCCAGTCATGGGGTACAGAGCTAAACAGAAATCTCAACAGATGAATATATAATTCCTAAGAAACACTTAAAGAAATGCTCAGTGTCTTTAGTCATCAGAGAAATGAAACTCAAAGTGACTCTGAGATTCCATGTTACATCTATCAGAATGGCTAAGATCAAAAACTCAGGTGACAGCACATGTTGCTGAGCATGAGGAGAAAAAAGAATATTCCTTCATTGCTTGTGGGAGTGCAAACTTGTACACCCTCTTTGAAAATCCATCTGACCAATCTGACACTTTCTCATAAAACTGGGAATAAGGCTGCCTCAAGACTTAGCTATTCCACTCCTCAGAACACACCCAAAATATACTCCACCACACAAGAATATTTGCTTAACCTTGTTTGTAGAAGTCTTCTTCATAATACCATATTCTGGAAAACCTTGATGTCCCTCAGTCGAAAAATGGATGAAGAGACTGTGGTACATTTACACTGTGGAATACTACTGAGGTATTAAAAACTAGGAAATCTAGAAATTGGCAGGCAATGGATGGAACTTGAAATGATGGTCCTGAGTGAGTTAATCCAGACTCAGAAAGATACACATGGTATATATTCACTCAAATCTGGACACTAGCCGCACAGGGATGTCCTCTGAGAGTCTCCATTCAGCAGGAGATTGGGACAGATGCTGAGAATTTCTATTTTGACCCCAAGTGATAGGGGCCTCGGAGAATAGGGAAATATTAGGACACAAAGGGTCTAGAAAACCTACAAGAAGACCATCAAGGATGGGAGATTGAGACCTAGTGGGGTCTTCTCAAACTGCTGTATCAAGCAAAGAGAATGCAGGTGATAAACATAGGCTCCCTATTCAGATGTAGTCAAGGGACAGCACATTCTCCCTAGTTGGGTGGAGAGTGGGAGTGACTCTAACATGAACTCTGGTGCCCCATGTTTGAGCACTTCTCCTTGGTGGGGAGGCCTTGTGGCACACAGAGGAAAGGTAAGTAGGCTATCCAGATGAGACCTGATAGGCCATATCCATATGTTAGGTGAGGAAGTTCCCTTCTGTCCCATGCCTAGTGGGAGAGAACATGGTGAAAAGAGTGAGGGAGGAAGGAATGGGGAGATCCAAGTGAGGGAATAATAACTGAGATGTAATCTGAATGAATTACTTAAATAAAATTAAATATACATTATCTCTTATATTTTAAATATATACAATGGTATTTTTAACTAAATGATAAAACAGACAGATACTTAATTTAGCTTGTATATACTTCATAAATGACTGAAACCACAGAGCAAAGATGAAACTAAATAAATTCAATTACTCGGTCCATACTTCTCTTAGACCTATTTGAATTCAGAGGCAAAGCACATGGTGGCCTATACGTAAATAATAGATTTGACCTGAACCTGGAAAAATAATGATATAATTAGCAGGAATTTCGAATGGAACAGAAGGTCATTATGATAAGCTAAACATGCAGACTTAGGAAATTCTGAATTTTCATAGACTCTAGTTTCACAGAATATGTCTTGTATCTATGTGCGCAGGAGTGATTGTTGGTGTGTGTGTGTGTGTGTGTGTGTGTGTGTGTGTGACACAGACACATGTTTTTACACAAAAAACTAAGTTGGGCATTATTTGAGAAGTGCAAAGGCCTACAGGAATTAGGGATGGAGTGTCTTGTGAAGGTAGTGGGAAGAAAATATCAGTATATGCTTATACTGGCAGTGCAGATTCTACACTGCAATGAAGAATAGATTACTCTGAAATTTGTATAGGAAGAGTTTACACATTAAAATTATATTTATTTCCCAATTATTTGCTCCTAAGATATTCAGCACAAGAATTCCTTACAGATATTACTTGAATAGAAATGAGTGTAAAACAATACTGAAAAGCCAAGATGAAGTACAAGAAATGGGCTATCACATTTTATTGATCTGTGGGAACTGAGGCTCTAGGATGGAGATCATATGTTAGAACTCAAATATTTAACATAGTTTATTACTAATAATGTAAGTGTTGGTTGAGGGATAAGTCACATTTAATATTTGAAATGATACACAAAGGTAATAAATTTCTTTGGATATTGTTGAAGTTTTAAAAATCAACATTTAGTGTACAGGAGCTGCTATTTTGTGAGGAGTTGGATGGTTTTTGGTACAACAGGACTCAAGAAATTTCTGGATTTCACCTGATTATTGATTCTCTAAACCTGCTAACATAGGCTTTGGGTAGATATTCTTTATTTGTCACTGGTGTGACATATTTCACAGTGTGTATGCTCTGAGGTTCTCAGATAGCCCAGACAAGTGGCCACCTCTGTATCATAGCGACTTGGTGATACAATGCTCACCATGTGATCGTGAGCCATTTTATATGCCCAATCTGAATCAATAATTTATATTTCACTGTGCATTATCTAAAAATATCTGCTGACATAGTTTCTATTGGTGTACACATAAAGAGATATATAAGATAGTATTGAAACAAAACATTCACTAACAGCCTCTGCTCAGGGATTTTAATATCCACAAACCTGAATGATGTCATGGAACCAGAGACAGAACTATTATCAAATATATTTATCAACTCATGTTTACCACATGGACTGTGGACCTCAGATGGCAAGTCCCAGAGAAGATTCCTCCAGGAATGAGGAAGGGCCTAAGGGAAAAAAGGAATCATGAATGTGCAAGTAAACTTTCCATTGCCCAGAAAAATAAAAGAGGATATGAACACATGGGTGCCCATTTGTTAGGCTGATATGCAACACTTCAGAATCCACAACAGCGAGGCTTATAGTAGGGCAAAGATGTTCACTTTGATTTTGTTCTCATTGCTTCTGAACACTCCACTTCTCATGATGAGTTTCACTCCTTCCATGTGCTTTTGGAGAATGAAGAATGAAGAAAAGGACAGAGAGTTAAGGGAAGCGTGTATTTTCTTCCTTTATACAGTGCAATGGTCTGTGGAGAAAGACTATTTTAGCAACATTCCGGATATGCTGTAAGTACTTTTTAAGTTTTCTTATAGATTTCATCACAAGTATTTGTGCAGAGGTCTGAAGATGAGAAACAGAACAATGTTTTGAATGTTGTCTTTTTCTTCCAATGTGCACAAAAAGAAACAACACCAAATTCTTTTATAAACTCAATGCTATTTTATGAATTTAAATTGGTCAATAAACTATTATGGTTCTTCCAGTTAGCCTCCTGATTTCAAGGTCAGAAGTTGAGTGGACAAACAATCTCTACTACGATCATAAAATTTAGCCCTCTTTTTGACAGTTTCCATGGCACAGTATCCAGAACGTTAGTATCAAATGATACCTCATGCTATTTCAATATGTTTCATCCTGAGAAGTTAAAATTAAATGGCCATAGAGTGTGTTTCTGTCATTGTGTAACTATCAGTTCCTGTGTGGGGGCCGTCATATTTGGAGTACACTTAGGTACAGAAAGCTTTCACATAGATGTTCATTTACGCTCTAAAATTATCTGGATGTGGTCACTCTATATGACTTTTGGTTTTTTTTTTGTTTGTTTGATTGTTTTCCTTTTTTTAAATTAATTTATTCTTGTTACATCTCAATGGTAATCCCATCCCTTGTATCCTCCCATTCTTCCCTCCCTCCCATTTTCCCCTTATTCTCCTCACCTATGGCTGTCCAGAGGGGGACTACCTCCCCCTGTATATGCTCATAGGGTATCAAGTCTCTTCTCGGTAACCTGCTGTCCTTCCTCTGAGTGCCACCAGGTCTCTCCCTCCAGGGGACATGATCAAAGGTGAGGCACCGGAATATGTGAGAAAGTCATATCCTACTCTCCACTCTACTGTGCAGAATGTTCTGACGATTGGCTAGACCTGGGTAGGGGTTTAAAGTTTACTGCCTGTATTGTCCTTGGCTGGTGCCTTAGTTTGAGTGGGACCTCTGGGCCCAAATCTGCCTATCATAATGTTCTACTTGTAGATTTCTAGGACCCTCTGGATTCTTATACTTTGCCATTCTCCCATGGTTCTCTCATCTAGAGTCCCAATAGGATGTCCTCCCCTTTGTCTCAGTTTCCTGGTAAGTGAAAACTTTCGAGGGACATGCCCCTTCGGCTAATATGCAGATATAAGTGAATATATACCATTTGAGTCTTTCTGCTTCTGGGTTAACTCACTCATTATGACCATTTCTAGCTCAATCCATTTATCCACAAATTTGGGGAATTCCTTCTTTTTAATAGCTGAATAGTATTCCATAGTGTGTATGTATCACAGTTTTCTTTATCCATTCTTCTACTGATGGACACTTAGGCTGTTTCCATTTTCTGGCTATTATGAATAAGGCTGCTATGAACATGGTTGAGCAAATTTTCTTGTGTGCTGGAGCATCTTCTGGGTATATTCCAAGGAGTGGAATAGCTGGGTCTTGAGGAAGCCCTATTCCCATTTTTCTGAGATAGCACCAGATAGATTTCCAAAGTGGCTGTACCAGTTTGCAATCCCACCAGCAATGAAGGAATGTTCCTCTCTCCCCACATCCTCGCCAGCATGTGGTGTCGCTTGAATTTTTTATCTTAGCCATCCTGATGGGTGTAAGATGGAATCTCAGAGTTGTTTTGATTTGCATTTCCCTGATGATTAAGGAGGTTGAGCATTTCTTGAAGTGTTTCTCAGCCATTTCATATTCCTCTGTTGAACCTGCATCAAAAATGTAAGTAGGATTTCTGTCCAATGTGAACTTTAAATATGTCCTTATATCTCCATCTTAACTTGTATACATATACAACCATAGGCTTTTAAGTATTAGAAAGCCCAGTTCTTCATTTTCTTCACTTTCTATTTAGCAAAAAGAAGGAATGCTTAGATTATAAATTTTATGTTTGAAAATTGAGGCTATCTCTAATTGTGTTTACCACTTTCTTTCCTTGTCATCTGACTGGGTTACATTTGTAGCATATGTAGGTAGTTGACAGTACTTGAGAACATGATTAGAAGAGTTTCCTAGTAGCTCATCTCTTCAATTGTTTAAGAATTATGTACGTTATAACGGGCATATCTGGTCCCAGGCTTTCTGCTCAAACAATGGCACCAACAAAAGACAATACATGCAGTAAACATTGAACCCTTACCTAGTTCTTGCCAGTGGATGGGACATTTTTCACAGATGAGTAATGAGTGGGGACTGACTTTCGCATGAACTCTGGTGCCCCATATTTGACAATTTCCCCATGATGGGAAGGCTCGATGGTACTCAGTGGAAGGATAGTAGGCTACCAAGATTAGGCTTTATACTCCATGATCACAAAATGAGGAGGAGGTCCCCCACAGTCACATTTATAGGAGAGGGGAATAGCATGAAAGTGTGAGGGAGGAATGAAAGGATACAAGGGATGGGATAATAATTGAGATGTAATATGAATGAATGAATGAATAAATAATAGTAAGAATAATAAGCAAAAAAAGAATTATTTGTCTGTCTTTTTAAGTCTAAGTTGTGTATTTTCTGATACTTCTATCACATTTGCCAATTTTGTTTCTCTTACAGTAATTTTAATAAGTATCATTGCATATTTTATCACGTGGTTACTGTATACATTTTGGCTTTATGGATTTCTGATAGTTGTTATGAAGAACATCACTTTATACTACTAGGCTACTCTGACAGGTCAAGTAACTGGTGTTTCTAATGTTTCGCATTCATAAGTTAGTGTTTGAATCACACAAATTCTAGTCTCAAATTCCTATCGTGTTGTACTGAAATTTTCAATGAGAATTTTCTGTGTTGTAATAAAGGGCATTCTAAAAGGTCCTATTTTGTAGACAAACATAACATAAAGGTAAAATTCTAAGTGGAAAATTAATATATTTAAATCTTTGTGAATCATTCAGAATGAAGGAGTATGTCTGATATTTGTTTGTTCAGATGATATGAAATGACTCAGAGGAGACAGGAGAGATTATTCTTCCCAGAAAGAGAAACCAAAAAATCTTATATTCCAACTTAATATTTGCCCTGTTTTATTAAAATTATATCATAAAGATTTCCAGTATGGTTTACTCTTTACTTTCTATTTTACAAACATGTAATATTGGCACAAACAAATCTTACTGCAATTTCTGGATGTTCCTTATTCTCAGTAAGATGCTAGGGTTCTGCTAGTATAACTGGTCAAAATATGTTTTTGCACAAAGAAAGAGTGCTTAGATTGTAAATTTATGTTTGAAAAGACAGAGTATCACTAATAGTGATGACTCCTTGTTCCCTTGTCTGTTGACTCCGTTACGTTTGTGGCATATATAGTTGATAGTGCTTGAGAACAGAAATAGAGAAGTTTCCTAGTAGCTCATCTGTGCAGTTCCTTAAAAATATGTGATTTCTTTTTATATCTAAGCTCTTTATTCCCCTACACTTTAATCACAGTTACTACTTACATTTCTCTTTCAGTAATTTTACTAAGTCTGATTGCATAATTTACCATGTGGATACTCTACACATTTTTACTATGTGGATTTCTGACTGTTGTTTCCAAGCACAAAAAGCACTTTCGACTATAGGCCCCTCTGGTAGCTCAAGTAATTGATGCTGTTTATGTATAGTATGCAAGAGTTAGAGTTTGTATCACACAAGTTCAAGTATCAACTTTCTAATGAGTTTTACTGAAATTTCCAATGGCATTTTTTCTGTGGTATATAAAGGGTATTTTCAAAGAAGCTATTTGAATAGACAGAGATAGCTCAAAGGTACAATTTCTAAATGGAAATCTAATTATATTTAAATATGAGTGAATTATTCCAAGTGAAGGATTATAATTGATGCTTATTGTACAGATGATAGGAAATAACTAGGAAGAGACAGGAGTGATTTTTCCCATAAAGAAAATTAAAAAAAACTCAATTTAATTTTTGCCCATGTCATAAAAGAGTTTTGCTTAGGTCCATACATCCAGACGCATACAGGCACACATCAGTTTAAAATAATATATTTGCTCATGTATTTTACCTACTGATCATGACCCCTTCCTCCTCTATTCCTTGTCACATGCTCTCTCCATCTACTCCATGTGCCTTCTCTGTTATTTAAAGAAGGGGAGCCCCTGACTAAATCACCTCAACTCACGAATCACATCAGGACTGAGTGTGTACCTTTCCCATGTGACCTGAAATAGAAGCCCCACCAAGGGAAAGAGAGTAAAAGAACAGGCAACAGAGTCCATGTCAGAGATAGTCCCCGTTCCTCTTACTAGGGAATCTGCACTAAGCTTGAACTACACATCACCTATATCTGTGTAGGGCTCCTAAGTCCAGTCTTTTGAGGGTCCTTGGTTGGTGTTTTAGTCTCCACTACCCCCTCTATGCCCTGAAAAATTGACCATTGATTTTTTTGTGTAGTTCCTGTTAGATCTTCATCCTTTTATACTTTCTGCTTCTTGTCTACAATACTCCCAACACTCTTTGTCTAATATTTGGTTTTGATTCTCAGCATCTGTTTTGATTCACTGATGTTGGGAACCCTCAGGGGACATCTATGCCAGGCTCCTGTCTGAAAGCACAGCAGAGTATCAATAATAGTGTCAGAGGTTGTCTCTCTCCTGTGTTCTGAGTCTCAGTTTGGACCAGGCATTGCTTGGACATTCTCTCAATCTCTGCTCTATTTTTATCCCTGCATATCTTGTAGGAAAGGTAAAGTTTGAGTCCTAGTTCTTGTGGATTGATTGGTATTCCCCTCTCTCCATTAGGAGTTCTGTCTACTTAGAGGGTGTCCTCTCAACTGAGTCACCACCATATTATTCCAGAAGTGTCTTATTTATCCATCTTGTTAGACAGATATCTACACCCCTGCCTTATTCTTACTGTTCAGGCCCTCTGACCTGCTGCATCAGCTCTTCCCAAGTCTGACATCCACCCTCATTTCTATCTGAGCTCTCTCTCTTACATTGTCCTTATCTTCAACTTCTTCTGCTGTCTATTATATTTCATTTTCTGAGGTACAATAAAGCATCTTCTCTGGGTTCCTCCTTTTTACTCATTTTCTTTTGGTCAGTAAATTCTAGTATTTTTATCCTGTACTATATGGCGAAGTAAGTACATCCATGTGTGTTCTTGTTAGTCTTGGTTATCACACTCAGTAGATGTTTTCTACCTTATTTGCTTGAAATATTCATGATTTTCTTTGTTTTTAAATAAGAGTCCATATTTTTACATTTGCAAACCTTATTACATGGGATAATTGTCCCAAACATAGGGATAAAAACAATATCTTCAAGTAAAGGATAGTCATTGTATTGAATGCCAATGATTATGTTTATACTTCTGTACATAATAAATATTGTACTAATTTGCAGAACACCAGCTGAAAGCCTGTTTTCTCTGGTTTTGGCTTTTTCCTTGGATGAAATCAAGAGAAACCCTGATCTTCTACCAAATATGTCTTTAGTATTTCGAGTACCATATTGTCTAAATGTGTCAATAACAAAAGATCTCAATGTTATTTCTCTACCAACTGATGTGTCTCATCCTAATTATGACTGTACCAAAGGTATCATTTGTGCAGTACTTCTTACAGGACCAAGCTGGGAAGATTCTGTACTATTTCACAGATTAATGTACAACCGTGAACCTCGGCAGGTGAGATTTTTGTGGGGTTAAAATTTAATGAAATCGTGTCTTCATTGGTGGCTTTCATAAGACGCCAAAAAGGGTGTAAGGAGGAGACTGGTCTTACTGGCCTTATGTCAATCTGATAATTCAATGTTACTATTCAGATACTTGATGGAGATCTGGAATTTCTCTGTGTGAAATGGGGATAAGAGGAGAAGTAACAGGTAAGGGGGATTTCTAGAGGTTTTACAGTTAAAATGTGTTTACAAGTTCTTAAAAGTACATGCTACCTCATGCTGTTCCTTGTGTCCTAGGTTCTCCATCTTACTTATGGGCCTTTCCATCCTCTCCTGAACGACCGTGTAAAATTTTCCTATATTTATCAGATGGCCCATGAGGATACATCTCTCGTCATGGCCCTCGTTGCCTTCTTACATTATTTCAACTGCAACTGGGTAGGGCTGGCCATCTCTGACAATGAACAGGGTACACAGTTCCTCTCAGATTTGAAAAGGGAAATGGAAAAGAATACAGTGTGCTTTGCCTTTGTGAACATGATCCCAGTGAACATGGAGGTATACATGTCAAAAGCTGACATGTATTATAACCAAATCATGACATCATCCTCAGATGTTGTTATCCTTTATGGTGACAAAGACAGTACTCTTGCTGTGACCTTTAGAATGTGGAAATCTCTAGGTATACAGAGAACATGGATCACTACCTCACAGTGGGATGATCCTACAAGTAAGAGAGATCTCACGCTTGACCCATTCCATGGGACTCTTGCTTTTGCACAACACCATGGTGAGATTTCAGGTTTTAAAAATTTTGTGCAGACATTGAACCCTCTCAAATACTCAGATAAATATCTGGCAAGCCAGGAGTGGATGAACTTTAACTGTGAATCCTTAGGATCTAACTGTAAGACAATGAAGAACTGCTCATCCAATGCCTCATTGGAATGGCTAATGGCACAGACTTTTGACATGGCCCTCAGTGATAGCAGTTATGACATATACAATGCTGCATATCTTTTGGGCCATGTTATTCATGAGGTGCTTCTTCAACAGGTAGAAAATCAGCCAATTGACAATGGGAAAAAACATTACCATAGCTGCTCGAAGGTAGTGTTTCTTCTATTGGATTATACATGGTCTTATCAATGTCATAATTTTTAAGAGTCTCTCAGATGATTAATTGAGTGAACTAGGATATGTTTCCCAAAAACCTAGCTTTCTAAATGTTTTTATGCTGTCACAATAAATCTAGAGCTTTGTATAGAATTTAATACAAAGGTATTGGAATGAAAGACACCATTTATCAGTGAAAATCAGTGACTCTGTAACAGCTACTGAATATAATCATACTTGTTCTAATACTGGAGAGATAAGTAGTCTTTTCTCATTATCTCACCATGATGAACGGATGACTGTTTGTTCATTAATTCTGAAAATTGAGGTAATATGTTCAGGGGATTGTTTTCTCAATTGATTCTCCCCAAATGTAGTCTTTGTTCACCTTCCTCAAAGGCTTAGTGTAATTACACGGGAAGAGTTATGTGAATCAGCTTATTACACACACATACACACACACACTCACATACACACACTCATTTGTTTGAATATATATTTCTCACTGTATTTGTGTTTCTATGTGTGTTTCTGTGTGTCTGTGTATATCTGTGTTTATGTGTGTGTGCACAGATATGTTTGCACGTGTGTGTGTGTGTGTTGCTGTCCATCTGACTATTCGTCTGTTTGTAGAAGTGAGCATAAATTGTCTGTGTTTCAATAACCATGTGTATGTTTGTTTCTGGTTTTGTGTTGTTTCTGATTGTATTTGTCACTGCATGTGTCTGTGTGTTCTGTATATTGGATTGCACATATGTATATCTCTTATTGTGTGTGTGTGTGTGTGTGTGTGTGTGTGTGTGTGAGTGTGTTTGTTTCTGTCTGTCTCTCCTTTGATATTGTGAGCATAAATTTGTTTTTGTTTCAATGTCTCTAATTGTGAATGTTTGTATCTCATTATTTCTCTCTGTGTGTATTTGTCTGTGCATGTGTGTGTCTATGTATGTTTTTGGTATACTTCTGTACTTGTGGGTCTGTTTGGGTGTATACGTCTGTCTGTGCCTGTATGCTCTGATGTGTGTCTGGACATGTATGTTAATGTGTGTGTAAACAAATATGTGGCTATATTATGTGAGTATCTCTATATAGATGTGGGTCTCTCTTTGTGCAGATGCATGTGTGTGTGTGTGTTGCACATCTATGTTTGATGTATATGTGCTTTTCTAATCTTGTGTTTCTTAGTTTCCTTTCAGAGAACTAAAATTATGCAAACATTATGACACATTAATATATCATATTGATTTCATTGAAAATTTCTACCTGATACCTTCAATAAAATTGCTTTTCAGATACAATCATTATACATTTTCTCCCATCAAGGAAGGGCACATGTAGTATATAACACTGTCTGTTTTTCAGATGCACTCCTTGATGAGAAAGACCCACTTCACTAGCCCTAATGGAGACAAAGTGACCATGAACAAGAAAGAAAAAGTTCAGAAAGAATATGGCATTTCTACATTTGGAATTTCCCACATGATTTTGAACTTAAGGTGAAGATAGGAAAGTTTAGCCTAGATTTTCCAACTTGTCAACAGCTGCATTTATCTGAAGACATGCTAGAATGGGCCACAGGAAGTCAACAGGTAGACAGAAAGAACTGTACTGATTTCCATTCCATAACTGTAAACACTGTGTGTTTAGTTGGTCCATTTATGCTTTTTTATACATTAGTGAAATGAAATAAATTGTTACATAAGGAACCTACTTCTAGTCTCCTATGTAACATTGCTTATTTTCATTATTTTTTATGTGCCCTTTTGTTAACCCTTTGAGGAGTTTATGCAATAGTTACACTGTATTTTACTGTAAAAGAACTGTGTTTTTGTTTTTTAATATGAATATGAAACAACTTTTGACCACTCATTTATAATATTTCCAGTAAAGTGAGCAATACACTCATGGTACAATTCTTATTACCATATAGTGATTTCCTCACTTATTATGAATCTGTGATAAAAAAAGTTAAAGAGACTGAGGCTAAGTGTAATGATGCAGTAAATTAGAAATCCAAAGGCATTAGAAAACAAACTCATCATTTCTCTTAGTTTTAATTATTTTTTAATTGAAAATTTTTATTTAATTCATTTTACATTCCAGTCTTAGCCCCCTCCCTTTTTCCCTTCTAGGCACACCCTCTCTCCTTCTTCCCTTTATGCCCCTTCCCTAGTCCTCAGAGAGGGGAACCCTTCTCCCCTACTCACTGACCCCAGCCTATCAAGCATCATAAGGACTGCCTGCAGACTCTTCCTCTGTGATTTTATAAGGTACCCCATCAAGAGGAAGTGATCAAAGAGAAGGCAACAGTTTCATTTTATATGTTTGATTAAGCCTTCTGACAAAGAATATCTAAATTGTCAATCCTTCTGATCACAAATTAATAATGTTGTGATATATATTAAACATTCTATGAATTATTACTTTGTATTTTTTTCTTTTTTATATGTTATGGGATTTCTGTCCGGATAAATGTCCATGGAACACTGGCTTATGTGGTGTATATGGACATTAGAAAGGTGATGGAGATTCCCGGGAATGTGAGACAACTTCGATGTGCAAACTGGGTGCAAGAAAATCAATTGTTATTCATAGTTTGTCCATGCCTCAGCTCTGAATTATGCCATGTAAAGAAACAGTTCACTACAGTTTCCTTGCTTGGTCCTCTTGGTCCTAATGAAGCCATATCTAGCTTCCTTTTCTGTGTTTGGTGGTATTGGTAGTAATTCATTTTTACTGTGCAGAAATTTGTGAATAAAGAATTCCATCATAGCTCCAGGGTATGTTATAGGTGTGAATTCTGAAGTGATTTCTTTTAAGGTATTCTATTCGAACTATGCAAACACAAAGTTGTTTAAATTTTAAAGATGTTAAATCCAGGAATTCAGGTTGCTCATGTACTCTGGCATTTGCAGTTAATAGTTCTTCTCAGATTGAGAAGGGGAATCATTGTTATGTAAATTAACACAGGATCTGAAGTTTAGCTACTGAAATACATATGTATTCAAAGACAGAAGTGAAATATCACGTGTTCTAAACACAGCTTGATTGAGTATTACAAAAACAGGCACCAGAATAATACTCAATACTAAAAAAATATAGAACCGTTGCTCTGCTCCCAGAAATGCATATGATGATACATGCAGAAAAAAACAAACATAAAAATGGTGATATGAAATCTACCTAGCCCCAAATGTTACAGTCATAGTCTTAAATAAGAGTATGTTCAACGATATGCTAAATACATAATTCAAAGAATGATTATTAGAATGCTCTATGAAAAGTGAGGAGACATAAATTATCTCGGGAAGGATAAGAGGGATCACAAAAACTACCATAAAAAAGTCACTGAAAAAGGATAAGAAAAAGGAATTCCATGAAAGTACAAAATAATTAAACTATTCAAGCTGAAAATATGTAAAGGAAAAACAAAATAAATGAAATAAAATTCTAAATAAAAAATCTCAGCAAGACAATAGTTCAAGATAAAGACAGGATAGCAAAGCATGAATATTAGGCATAAGTATTAGAAAATTCAGACTATAAAAAAAATAAAACAAAACATAAGCATCGAAATATAGGAGACTTGAGGGTTCCTGATTAAAAGAATAGATTTACAGTCCAGAGTCAAAAGGGGAAAAGAAGGACACACTCAAATCATCAACACTATATCCAGTATAATGTAAGCATAAATTTCAAGTGAGATGTTTACTCATCGAGATACAACAGTCATTTATATAGCAAACATTTAAGATCAGCAAATGAACACACCTTGTCATATTTAACTTAAAATTTATTTTGTAACAAGGACATAAAGTTGAAGGCTGAAGTATAGAAGACTCTGTCATAACAAATTCCCATCTGTATATCAGTCAATTTCACTATGGACATTCTTACTGGAGGAGAGTAATAGTGATGTATTTCAAACATTTAATAGCCAACCACAGTAACTAAAACAGAAAAGTTACTCCTCATAATAGAAGGATACAGAGCAGATTCAATAATAGACACAATCACAAGAATTTATAAGCACAGAAAAATTACCATGAAAGATGCTAGTTGAACCACTTCACATGATGAATGCAAGGATCAAAGGAGCACATAGAAAGCACTAAGCTCCAGACGAAAGCAACTATTAGAAAATGATCAAATACTACAATATCAACAAGTAGACAATATTCACCAAATAAGCTGTAATAATAATTTATTGTTAATGACCACATTCTCTAATAAAAATTCATAGACAACAAGATTGGTTGAATAAGACAACAACAACACCCCAAAAATGTTTTGTTACTTTCATGGGGAAAATGTTATTTTTAACCTGAATGGAATCCTTCTATTCAAATATGGGTGATACATCATTACGAAGTGGAAACAAACAAACAAACAAAAAAACAAAATCCATGAAAACATTCACTTTTATGGACATGGATGGAATATTTTTTAAATAAACACCTATCAAGACAGTTCAACAACACACCAAAATGTTTGTTCTCTACACCCAAGTGTGTTTCACTCAATAAATGCAAGTCTGACTCAAAAATGCAGTTAAGTGAGATGAATCAGGTAAATAAACTCTAAGATGGCATTATGATTATATGAAAATATTCATAAATTTATTATAAAGAAGTCCATCATCTATTCAGAGTAAAAAAAGAAACATGTCAGAATACAAAGAACAGGTGATATCTTGACAGAATAGTTTTTTATGGCAAACTGACTGAAAGCATTGTACTAGATGGAGGGAAAAATATATAAAAAATTCAGTTAAACTAAAAATTTAGCCAAGTATCTGTGGTGCATGTTTTAAAACAAACAGTTTGTTGGCAAATTTAGAAAATTCTCTCTTGATATGTGACCAGTTTGGCCTAGATAGCTAATCCAAGGCAGGCAGTGTGACATAGAAACCATGCTTTAAATTTTGAACAGAAAGAGAGCAGCAATAGGCACTGTTTCAACTCTTCTTCAAAATGGTCATTAAAATATTACCAAGTGCCTAGCCAGAGATTGGGATAGATACTGGAACTTCCTACTGGGACTCTAGGTGAGAGAGGTAAGGATGAATGGGGAAACCTAGAAGAAGATAATTAAGGCTGGCAGATCTGGACCCAGGTGGGTCAGTTAAAAAATACTGTACAAACAAAGATCAATGAATGTAGTAAACCTAGAACCCCAATCCAGATGTAGCCAATGGACACCACAATCTCCACAATTGTGTGGATAGCAGGGACTTACTCAGTCATGAACTCTGTATCCCCTACTTGACCACTTCCTTTTGGTGGGGAGATCTGTTAATGCTCAGAGGAAAAGTAAGGAGGCTACCAGGAGGAGACCTGATAAGAGGCTGTGATCTTATAGTGGGGGAGAATGTCCCTTTCTGTCACAAACCTAGAGGAGGGGAATAGGATGAAAGTGGGAGGGATGGGGAATTGGAAGATACAAGTGAGGAGATAAAAATGAGATTTAATCTGAATAAATTACTTAAAGAAATTTCTACTATGTGCCAAAATAACTGGGAAAATATATTTAAAAAGAGAGAAAATATCGAATTATAAGGAAGACCATTTCAGTCTTTCTGCTTCTGCGTTCACTTACTCAGTATAATCACCCTAGTTACTTCCATTTGTCCACAAATTTTGGGAATTCCTTGTTTTTAATAGGTGAGTAGTATTCTATAGTGTAGATGTACCACAGTCCTTATCCATTCTTCTACTGAGGAATACTTAGGCTTTTTCCAGGTTCTGGCTATTATGAAGAAGGCTGCTGTGCACATGGTTGAGCATATGCTCTTGCTGTGTGCTAGAGCATCTTCTACGTATATTCCAAGGAGTTGAATTGCTGTGTCACAGTTTTTTTGAGATAGATTTCCAAAGTGGTTGTTCAAGTTTGCATTCTGACCAGCAATAAAAAAGTTTTCCTCCATTCCTTCATTGCTCATGAGAATGCAAACTAGTACAGCTACTTTGGAAATCTATGTGGTGCTATCTCAGAAAAATGGGAATAGGGCTTCACTAGACCCAGCTATTCCACTCCTTGGAATATACCCAGAAGATGCTCCAGCACACAACAAGAACATTTGCTCTACCATATTCATAGAAGCCTTATTCATAATAGCCAGAAAATGGAAACAGCCTAAGTGTCCATCAGTAGAAGAATGGATAAAGAAACTGTGATACATATACACTATGGAATACTATTCAGCTATTAAAAACAAGGAATCCCCCAAATTAGTGAATAAATGGATTGAGCTAGAAATGATCATAATGAGTGAGTTAACCCAGAAGCAGAAAGACTCAAATGGTATATACTCACTTATATCTGCATATTAGCCCAACGGGCATGTCCCTCGAAAGCCTTCACTTACTAGGAAACTGAGACAGAGGGGAGGACATCCTACTGGGACTCTAGATGAGAGAAGCATGGGAGAATGGCAAAGTAGAAGGATCCAGAGTGTCCTAGAACCTACAATTAGAACATTATGATAGGCAGATTTGGGCCCAGGGGTCTCGCTCAAACCAAGGCACCAGCCAAGGACAATACAGGCCATAAACTTTAAACCCCTACCCAGATCTAGCCAATGGTCAGAACATTCTCCACAGTAGAGTGGAGAGTGGGATATGACTTTCTCACGTGCCTCACCTTTGACCATGTCCCCTGGAGGGGGAGACCTGGTGGCACTCAGAGGAAGGACAGCAGGTTACCAAGAAGAGACTTGATACCCTATGAGCATATACAGGGGGAGGTAATCCCCCTCAGGAACAGTCATAGGGGAGGGGTGTAAGGGGAAAATGGGAGGGAGGGAAGAATGGAAGGATACAAGGGATGGGATAACCATTGAGATGTAACAAGAGTAAATTAATAAAAATAAAATTAAATTTAAAAAAGTGTTCCTCTCTTTCCACATCCTCACCAGCATGTGATATCACTTAATTTTTGATCATAGACATTCTGATGCTTATAAGATGTAATCACTGAGTTGTTTGATTTGCATTTCCCTGATGACTAAAGGCATATATACTTACTTTTAAGTGGACACTAGCCCAAGGGACATGTACCATGAAAGTCTTCACTTACCATGAAAATGGGATAGGTGTGAAGACATGCTCTTGCGGCTCTGGTGAGAGAATTATGAGAGAATGGGGAAATATAAGGATCCAGAGGGTCCTAGGAATCTACAAGAAAAACATTATGATCTGGGCCCAGGGGTTCTGCTCAAACTGTGGCACCAAGCAAGGACAATGTGGGCAGTAATCATCAAACTCCAATTCAGATCTAGAGAATGGACAGGACATTTTTCACAGTTGAGCAGAGAGCAGAGACTCAGTTTCACACGAACTCTGGTGCCCCATATTTGACCACGTCCCTTTGATTGGGAGGCCTGGTGGCACTCAGGGGAAGGATAACAGGATATCAAGAAGAGACTTGCTACCCTATTATCATATAGAGGGATAGGAGGTACCCCTCAGTCACAGACATAGGGGAAGAGACTAGGGTGAAATTTGGAGGGATGAAGGAACGTTAGGATACAAGGAATGGGATAACAATTTAGACTTGAGATGTTTCCCATTTTAGCTGTGGTTTAGGCATATCTTGCTAAGTCATTGCCTTGATTAAATTTTGGCCAAGGACCAAGTGAGGAAGAAAGGTTGTTTTGGCTCGTCAATTATAGACAAGGGAAGACAAGGAAGGACCATGGAGACTGAAACTAAAGCACAGGCCCTTGAGAGAACATGGCTTACCTGCTTGCCTTGTGTCATTTCTCACACACGCTTGCTTAGCAAGAGCATTGCCTTTAGTAGACTGGGCATGCCTACAATGAATACCAAGTAGTAAAATGCATTAGTGTCAGAAAGACAGGCTATTCTGATAGAGAGAATTTTTCAGGTAAGTTTCATTCCATGTTCCCGATCTTTTTACTGGACTTTGTGTCAACTTGATGTAAATCAACAAGAAGACCAAGTAGCATCTCTGTATTGTCTGCAGGAAGTACACTAAAATTCTGTTTCCATAATGTCTAAAATTTGGTAAAGAACTCCACTTTTCATCAACTTGTTTTAATATATTCACACATTTGGCATTATATAAAGTGCTAATTGATGTGTGGTACCTCAGCTTCTGTATATAAAATAAACTTATTGATATCTCAACATCCTAATATAATATAGTTATGAATGGAGTAGGTAAAACTTAATATGAATTTTATTTCCTCAGATGGTGCCCTCTGTATGCAGTGCTGACTGTCGTCCTGGATTCAGAAAATTCAGGCAGGAGGGAATGTCAGCCTGCTGTTTTATTTGTATCCACTGCCCAGAAAATGAAATTTCTAATGGAACAAGTGAGTGTTTGCTGCTGTGATAAAATTTACTTTGATAATTCTCTCAACAAACAAAAGGATGCTGAAGGAGTCTAAAAGGCAACTACAAAAATGAAATATACCTTTTTCTCCATTATCAGTCATAGGAATACAAACATTAACAATTCACAACAACAACAACAATAATAACAACAAAAACCCTTTTGCCTAGATGTACATTTTGATTCAGTTTCTGTCACATCGTATTTTCTAAAGAAAACAAAATCAAAGTGCAGTGTGGGCACATTCTGTATGAGATCTGTCCTTGTTATTAATTTCCCCTATAACTAAATGAATGGCAGATTCCAGTCATGAAGTTTTAATATGTGTATTTATTCTTTTTGCATGTATATATGTGTTCCTACATATGTTTATGTACACTGCATATGCACAGAATCGAACAGAGGACAGAATATGTCACCAGAACTGGCAGACTGTGTAATAGAGGTGCTAGAAACCAAGAAAAATTAGTGTAGAGATAAAAAATTACTTGCAAAATTATCAGAAACTGCTGAATATGAGACAGAATGTGTGTGATTTGTAGAGGTCCATTTTAGTTTTCCCCCTTCTTTATTGTAATTTATTCTGATTACATCCCAGTTGTTATTCTCTCACCCATTTTCAAATGTCTGATGTGATTTTTTTATAGGAAGGTGAGGATAATTGTTCACACATGATGTACAAAATATAAGGAGTCTTATGTCAAATATTCTATAAATAGCTCCCAATTAATAATTTCATGAAAGAGTAGATTAGAATGGTTTTGTACTGAAAACAATTAGTCACAAACAGTAACATTTTATTGCAACCTACAAAGCCAGTTTAGTTAAATGATTATATATTTATGTTTGGCTAAATGGAAATGGACAATGAATAGTTTTCCCATATTTGCCTGTCATATTATGCAATGAAATGAAGTTCATAAAAGATATTTCTGGCCAATAAGATGGCTCAAAATTTAAATCATTTGCCTCTAAGACTGATAGCTGGAGTTCATCCCCAGGACCCATAGAGTAAGAAGAGGCAAAGGACTCTCAGAAATGGCATTTGACATCTATGCACTCAAATCGCATACATAATTATTAACATACTGTAATAAAACTGTTTTACATGTAAAACTGAATAAGAACTAATGGTAATTACATCAATAAATAGAAAAATGTTAATATTATTTTAGGTGTGTGTGTTTTGTGCAGGTATGTGCACATAAGGGCAGATGTAGGTGAGAGGTAACTAGTACCTCTACAATTAATTTGCAGGCAGTTGTGAAACACCTCACACAGGTTCCGGGAACTGAACTCAGGATTCTTTTGGAAGAGCAGAACATTTGCCTGGCATGGTGGTACATGCCTTTAATCCCAGCACTCAGCAGGTAGAGGCAGATGGATACCTGTGAGTTCGAAGCCTTCCTGGTCTACAAAGCGAGGCCAGGGCAGTGAAGGCTACACAGAGAAAACTTGACTCAAAAAACAGAACAAAACCAAAACCAAAAACGAAAAAAAAATCTAGGTCATTTTTGTATGCGGTTTTTTGTTCTACTTTTCCCATTCTTCTTATCAATATATATATTGATAGGATATATATATCCTATCTACCTACCTTTCAAACATATTCAGAAATGTGAGCCAGTTTCTGTTTGATAAAAGTGATGAAAAATCATGAACATACAGTAAGAGTGAAAGGACAAAATCAATTTAGAAGGACAAAGTAACCTTCTTTGTTCTTTGTCAACATCACAGTTTTTGGCATCAGAGATTTTTGAGGTGGGATGGCTTATTCTTTAAATAAATAACGTAGATGGTAAGCTTCCAAATAATCAGTACATAATTTAACAATTTCTTGAAGAAAAAAACATGAAAACTGGGACAACACTGGAGGTTAGAGGTATAGATAGTCAGAGATAAGGAATTGAGAATATGGACACTTCAATGATAAAATCTGGTATCCTGTCTACTAATGTCCTAATAATCTAGAGGTGGTTGAGTAAGATTCATTAGCTTTTCTTACTTCCTTTGTTTTCACATTGAAAAGAACATATAAGGATTTTAAAAGACAAGTTGTGAGCTTGCTCCCTTTCTCTGTGTCTTAACAATTTAGATTTATATGAAATTTAAATTATTGCTTTTTTGTACAATAATGTGTTAGATCTGTTTGGTCCCTGTAATCATACCAGTGGGTGATGGTGGGCTTGGGAAAATATGAAAGCTCCTTGGGGCTTTGGGAGGAAAGAAGGGAAGAGGACCACACATGGTAATCAGCAAACAGAGTGGCTCATCCAAACAGCACAGTTACCTTCCACCTCCAATTTGTCTTAGGCATGTCTTTGAAATGTCTGTTACTAAGAGGCAAGCATTTTTTTCAGGAAACATAAATTGGAATTTACAACTAACAAATAAAGCTAATTTTTCTTGTAGAACAAATATATACATATATTACCTCAGAGTATAGTCACAGAGTCTGGGTCTCAAGAGATTGAAATGAGGGAAGTGGGAATGTGCTGGATGCTTCCCATGAAGGTGGTGTCAAGATGAAGGGCTTTGTAGTGCTCAGTCTGTAGAAAGGTTTCTACTTTCAGTGATAGAGCTAGTGCTTCTCATCATCAAGACTCAGGAATTCTTTCTCACACTGCCAGATTAGAACATAAATAAAGACATATTAATCATTATTTTTTATTTTCTACAGTTTAAAAAGTTTATATTACATTTATATAGCGGTAAAATATTCTTCTCATATTGACATTCCTACTTCTTCCAAATGTTTATTGAATTTTTCAGCACATCTGCTACATTTATTTGGAAACACTAATATAAATAATAAGAATTAATAAATAGAAGCATTGTTATACAGCAATGTTCTTAATTATATTATCAACAATAAAATGGAGGTATTGCAAAGCTTTTCCAACAGATTATTGAAACATCTTGTTAATAAACTGTTGAGGCTGCATTGACAAATCTTTCCTTTCTCAATCAGATATGGATCAGTGTGTGAAGTGCCCAGAGGACCAGTATGCCAACACAGAGCAGAATCATTGCATTCCAAAGCTGTGATCTCTCTGAGCTATGAAGACCCCTTGGGGATGG
Organism: Acomys minous; assembly: GCF_964271855.1. Taxonomy (NCBI): domain Eukaryota; kingdom Metazoa; phylum Chordata; class Mammalia; order Rodentia; family Muridae; genus Acomys; species Acomys minous. Next base: position 6,714,659 of record NC_140502.1, read on the forward strand.
CTCTGGCCTCAATTGCCTTGGGCTTCTCTGTTTTCACAGCTCTGGTTCTTGGGGTATTTTTGAAGCACAATGACACAGCCATCGTGAAGGCCAATAACCGCGCTCTCAGCTACATCTTACTCGTGTCACTCATGTTCTGTTTCCTCTGCTCCTTGCTCTTCATTGGCCATCCAAACTCAGTCTCCTGCATCCTGCAGCAAATCACTTTTGGAATTGTATTCACTGTGGCTATTTCCAGTGTGTTGGCCAAAACAATCACAGTGGTTCTGGCTTTCAAAGTTACAGCTCCTGCAAGAAGGATGAGGTACATTCTGGTTTCAGGAACTCTTAACTACATCATTCCTCTCTGTACACTCATCCAAATTATTCTCTGTGCAATCTGGCTAGGAACATCTCCTCCAACTGTTGATACTGATGTACACACTGAGCATGGCCACATCGTCATTGTGTGCCACAAGGGTTCAATTATAGCATTTTACTTTGTCCTAGGATACTTAGGCTTCCTGGCCCTGGGAAGCTTCACTGTGGCTTTCTTGGCCAGGAACCTGCCTGACACATTCAATGAAGCCAAGTTCTTGACATTCAGCATGCTGGTGTTTTGCACTGTGTGGATCAGTTTCCTCCCTGTCTACCACAGCACCAAGGGCAAGGTCATGGTGGCTGTGGAGATTTTTTCCATCATGGCTTCCAGTGCAGGCATACTGGGATGCATCTTTGTTCCCAAGTGCTACATAATTTTATTAAGACCAGACAAAAATTCTCTTCCAAAGATCAGGGAGAAATAATAATCTGAAGGTCATATTTCATGAATACTTTTTGTTAATTTATTTAATCATTTTACATCCTGATTGTAGACCCCATCCTTTCCCTCCTTCCATTCCCACCCTTCCTGCCTCTCTCCATCCCCTCTCCTCTATGCCTCAGATTAGTGGAGACCACCTTCCTATGCACACCAGCTCTCCAAGTTGCATCAGGACATACCATGTCCTCTTCACGTGAGACCTAGATAGATAGTCCCACAAGGAGGAAGTGATCAAAAATGTGATATCACAATACATGTCAATAACTCTCCCCATACTTCTTACTAGAGGACCCACATTTAACCTGAGCAGCCCATCATCTACATCTGTGTAGGGGGCATAGATACAGTAATGCTTAGTCCTTGGTTGCTGCCTCAGTCTCAGCAAGCCACTAAGTGCCTTGGTTCGCTGGCTCTTTTGGTCTTTTTGTGGAGTTTGTGTCACTTCAAAGTCTCTTTCTCCTTCCTTCCCACTGTTCCACAAGACTTCCTATTATCACTCAATGTTTGAATGCGAGTCTCAGTATTTGTTTTAAACCTATGTTCAGCAGAGACTCTCAGAGGACAACACAGTTAGGCTTCTGTCTACAAGCATAGCAGAGTATCTTACTAATCTCAGGGGTTGGCACTGTCCATGGACTGTGTCTTGGTTTGTGCCAGGTAGTCTGACTGGTAAATGAATTCTAACACACAAGTATAAAGTTTGTACATAACCACCACATATGGGGCTACAGTGCATGATCTGTCTCTGCTTAGAATGATGCTCACTGCTTCCTCTAATGATGATGCATACCAGAATTATAGCTATTAGAGTTGTCTATGTTGTCCACATAATCTTGCTCTGATCTTCTTATTGCACAATTTATAACAATTGGGGCATAGTGTACAGTGTAAATATTCTTTTCTTCTTTAGAATAAAAAACATTCAATAAATGAAACTTTTTATTATCTGGGTGAATGACTTTGATGCCAGTGGAATGGTGATTAAAAAATTCAGGAAGTTTGTAGGAGAGTGACCTCATGTTTGTGCATGCAGGTAAAACAATTTTCCTCCTTACAGGGGAAAGGTAAGGGAATCTTGATGTAATCCAAGGAAGTTGATGATTTAAACTTAGAAGACTGATGATTTGATAAACATAAAGAATACTAAAGAATACAGATTCGTGCCTTATCTTTAGTATCTCATATCATGTTCTGCTTTTTAATAAGGCCTGATTCACTGCTCAACCCTGAAAATTATGTTATTAACCCTATGATAGAATAGCTCCAAAGTATAAGATGTCCTGTTCTGGCTTATATGATTACCTGGACTCACCTGTGCATAAAACAAGACATGAAAACACACACACACACACACACACACACACACACACACACACAGAAATGCATACACACATTGACACATATATATATAATATATGTGTGTGTGTGTGTGTGTGTATATATATATATATATATATATATATATATATATATATATATATATATGAATATGTATAATCTTTAAGAATGTTATAGGAGGATATTTTAAACACTCTGCATAAGGATACTGCTTTTCAGGAAGATAAAAAATGGTGGTGCCAAACACTGCCGGATGGAGAGTAGGGACCCTTCTTGGATCTACAAACCACAAGACCTAAAGAGCTCTAGTTCAAATGGGTCCACAATGTCCAAATCTAAGGTGTGTCCGACCTCATTTCTTCCAAGTGACCCAGGGAAGACAGGTTTACAGTCCCCAGAATCTGGACCTGTACCTACTCTGGTGATCTGCAGTCATGCTCTATAGCATGGACTTGGTATCTGAGACTGAACTGTGGGTGGTAAAGTGCCAAACTTCAGATCTGCTTGCCCAGGGAAATATCAGGAAAACAGGTGCACCTGACCTCAGGCCTAGCCATAAGCCCACAGAAAGCCCCAGGTGCTGGAGATCACATAGGCACAAAATACAAAGCCAAAGCAGCCGAAAGTGCCTACCTCATCTGTACCCTTTCTCTCTCTCTCTGACTGATGTGTAGAAAACACAATAGTATCAGAACCAGTGGGTGCAGGGGGACCTGAGAGTGTGGATATGGGATAGATCTGATCTCAGATATCTCTGCCCATCTACAGAGGGACAATGGGACCACAGGAGGGTCCATGTGGCTGTGGACTTGCACTCCAGCTACAGCTTCATAGCCACACACTCAGCGTGAATCATCTATGGAGCCCTGGTCTGAATGGAGCATGAAAATTCAAGCCAGCCATCCAATAGGACTGTTTCTTCTCAACTGGGCTGAACTGGTATGGCCTGAAGAGATCCTGAAAAATACCTAGCTAGCCAACACAGTTCAGCAGGGCCTCCCATGCTCTAGTGAGGGTCTGAACCTATCCACCTGCACCAACCCCGGGACCCATTCCCACAAGCTATGGTGGAGCCTGACCAGCTGCCACAACATAGCAGGAGTGCCAAACCAGCATCAAGGGATCTGATGATAGCCCAGCTGATTACCACAAGCCAGAGGGCAGTATATGCTCTCTCAAGCAGGATTTAACCTAGGCCCCATGGCCTGGATGGATCATGCAAAATCCTAGCCAACCATTACAAGCCAACTCAGCCTCCAGAACTCTAAGCTACATTGAACCTTGGCTCCCAAATACCCAGTGGCTGAGGGTAGAAATTTCAAATCCTAGCCAAAGACAGGACAATAAGCATTATCTAAACTACCTCAAACAGATCCTTAGGGTATAGAGTAACAGCATCAGTCTCTTCTGAACCAGTGGGTAATCCTGGGTGTGGAGTAACATATCCTGGACCGGCAATCAGGTCACCTGCCTGATCCAGGGGAGGACAAGAGAAACTACCTCCCAATGTCAGAGACATCAATATGAATAAAGTCCAGTGTAAAAATATAAATAACAAAACTGAAAACAATATGGAATCTCCAGATAATAGCTATCTTAAAGAAATCAACCATGACATCTCAAATACAATTGAAACACAAGAAAATGACCACAAATCCTTAGTAATGAAGATGATAATGGAGAAAATGAATAAAATAGATAAACAAATGCAGGAAGGTGCAGCAAAAAAGATTGAAGACCTTAAGAAGGCCCATAGAGAGGCAATGGAAGAGGTTCAGGAAAATGCAAAGAATCAGATGAAGAAAATCAATAAAATAGTTCAAGCTCTGAATATGATAATGGAAACAATCATAAAAGCACAGACAGAAGAAAGGCAGGAACAAGAGAACTTAGATAAGAAACAAGCAGTGTAGAGGCAAGCTTCTCTAAGAGAATCCAACAGACGGAGTAATGAATCTTGGACTAGAAGATTCAATCACAGAACTTGAAACAGCTATCAAAGAAAATCCATATCTTTCATAAGGCCTCTAAATCGACTGAGAAAATCTCATATGCTCTCAAAAAGGTTTAAGCTGAAATCACACGTCCTACATGGTCTGAATCAGATCATTTGCATATATAGCATAGCTTTCAGGTTAATATGGATTAAAATACCTGTGTGTGTGTGTTTGTGTGTGTGTATGTGTGTGTGTGTTTTTGTGTGTGAATGGGTGTACATCTGATTCTTGTGCGTTCTCTTGGGTGTTTATCCTTCTGTTATTTTGCCTTGTCCATCTTTGATGTGGCGTATTTTGTTTTGTGTTTTTATATAATTTTTGTTAAAAATAACTGTGAGAAAATATAAAAGCTTTTGGTAGCTTTAAATAGATAGTAATACATACTTCTGTATTAAAAAGAATTTATTCATCTTATGCTTATAAGTGAACAGAGTTTAGAATAGGTAAGCAAATCCTCTAGAACTGAATTTATAAACTGTTATAGGCTCTGTATGGATATGTGGAATAGAAACCTAGATCTCTGTAAAGACAGTCTCTGCTCTTAACGACTGGGTCATCACTACATACCTCCTAGTGCATATTTCCTCATATCCAGAATTACATTTTTAACTTTTATCTAATTTGACAAAACTTCCAATTATGTTAGTTTAGATATAAAAATATGAAACAATAGTCAGGAGGAGTGTCCCTCATCATGATGAGAATGGATAGATAAATAATGACCAAATGAGTTAATGAAAATAGAGGAATTGTGAAAGTTCCCTTAAATGTTTGTAGTGTGAGTTGAAACTGAAGGTTCCAGTGTGGTAAACAGGCTACATCTACTTCAATTGGCCAATGTAGGAATAATTTTTGCTATATCAAACCTCTTATGAATTATGTATGTATGCAAGTAAGCATAGCACAAAGACACTTGTCTACCATGTTTATTTCAGAATATACAAGATATGATATCAAATTTAATGCCTTATAACTAATGGGCAAATAAATAAGACATATCATCCAAATTTGTGTGATTTACCCTCATATGTATGTAGTAATTTTTGCTATTTGCAATGCATTTTTAGAATTTTGAAAGGATAATTAAATATCTTATGTCTTAAATATACACGTTATTCTTAATTAAATAATGCAAATGCTTATATAGATGCATACAATTTGCTTCTATTTAATTCATAAATGACTGAAATAAAAAATCAAAGATAAAACTAAACAAATACAGTTACTGGGTCCATATTTTTCTACACTTATTTGAATTCAGATGAAAAGCACAAATGGGGTTGTGCTCAACCTGGAAAAATAATATCACTCTCAGAAATTGTAGTCATCATGTTAAGCTACACAGTAAAACTTGGGAAATTCAGAGATTTCATAGACTATAGTTTCAATAGTCTATGTGAGTAAGTGTTCGTTGGTGTGCATTTGTGACATATGCATTTTTCCACAAATAAAGTAGGACAAGTATTGTTTCAGAACTGCCAAGGCCTAGAGGAATTAAGGATGGAGTATCGAGTGACACCAATGGGAAGAAATTATCATCATCAAACTGGCAATGCAGATTCTAGGGTATAACCAAGAATATTATTCAAATAAACAGGAAAATGGTATAGGAAGAGTTTACAATGAAATCCATGATTGTTTCCCAATTCTTATTGACTTCGAAGATACTCAGCATAAGAATTCCTTACAGACATTACTTGAATATAAAAGATCAAACTCAATGTTGAAAATCAAAGATTAAATTCAAGAAATGGGTCACCAAAAGTTATTGATCTGTGAGAACTGAGGATCTAAGGTGGAGATCATGAGTTAGAACTCAAATATTTAACTTAGTTTCTCATTAATAATGTAGGGTTTAATGGAGTGATACATCTTATTTAATAGTTGAAATGATACAAAAACATCTGGAATTCTCTCTAGATGCTATTTAACATTTAAAAATCAATATTTAACATGCAAATTATCTGCCATTTTTGAGTCAGTGGATAATTTTTGGATACAGCAAGACTCAAGAGTGTGTCACTCCTGGATCAATAACTTATGTTTCACTGTCAATCATCTAAAAAAAATCTAGTGACATAGTTTTTAGTGGTATTCACACAAACATATTTTTAATATAGTTCTGAGACCAACTTTTAATAAAAGGGCCTCTGCCTAGGGATCTTATTGCTGCAAACATGAATGATGTCATGGAACCAGAGACAGAAGTATTGTGATATATATTTATCAACCATGTTTATTACCTGGACTGTGGACCTCAGATGACAAGCCGCAGGGAAGATTCCTCCCAGAATGAGAAGGGGCCTTGGGGAGAAAAGGAATCATGAATGTGCAAATAGACTTTCCATTGTCCAGGAATATAAAAGAGAGTAGGTACACATGGGTGCCCATCTGATAGGCTGATATGCTTGACACTTCACAATCCATAATACACAGGTTTACACTATGAAAAAGATGTTCACTTTGACTTTGTTATACTTGCTTCTGAACATTGCTGTTCTCGTGGCCAGTTCCATTCCTTCCAGGTGCTTTTGGAGAATGAGACAGAATGAAGAAAAGGATGGAAACTTCATGACAGCTTGTATCTTCACCTTTGATGCAGTGCAATGGCCATTGAAGAAAGACTATTTTAGCAACATTCTGAATACGCTGTAAGTGCTTTTGTATTTTTTCATGTAGATTTCATCACAAGTATTTCAGGAGAGGTGTGAAGATGAGAAACAGAATGATGCTTTGAATGCTCTGTCTTATTCTTCCAATGTGTTCACCATTAAACAACCCTGAATTCTCTTACAAACTCAATGCTATTTTATGACTTTAAATTGGTAAACAGAGGATTTTATGTTTCTTCCAGTTAGCCTCCTGATTTCGAGTCTAGAACACAAGAATCTCTAACATGATCCACAGGATTAGCCCTCCTGTTGAGAGTCTCCAAAGCACAAAATCAGTGCTTTATTATCAAAAATTATCCCATACTATTTCAATAAATTTCACTCTGAGAAGGTACAATTAATTAACCATAGAGTATATATTGATAACTTTTTAGTCAGTGTGTAGCTACCAGTACATATGCTGGGGACTCTAATGTTTGGACTACACCTAGGTACAGAGAGCTTTCACACAGATGCTCAGTTACTCTCTGAAATTCTCTCGATGTGGTAACACTATGACTTCTGAACCTGCATGAAGAATATAAGTATCTTTTCTGTGTAATGTGAATTTAAACTAGCCCTTATATCTCCATCATAACCTGTATACTTACACAACTACTGACTTTTATGTATTACAAATCCCAGTTCTTTACTCTCTTTTTAACATAAAGAATGAATGCTTAAACTTTATATTTTATGCTTGAAAAGTGAGGCTATCACTACTAGTTGTGACAATTTATTTTCATTGTCACTAGACTGCATTGCATTTGTAGCATGTCTAGTTGACAGTGGCTGAGAATTGGATTACAGAAGTTTCCCAGTAGCTCATCTCTTATTTATTTAAAAATTATATGTCTTCTTTTTATGTCTAAGTTGCTTATTTTCTGACAATTTTATCACCCTTGCCACTTATGTTTCTCTTTCATTAATTTACTAAGTACAATTGCATATTTTGCCATGTAGTTACTGTACACATTTTGGATTTATGGGTTTCTGTTAGTTCTTTTCAAGCACAGCACTTCTTCCCATAAGGAGAAACAAAAAAGATCTTACATTCCAAATTAATATTTGCCCCTTTTTATTAAAAAAATATCAGAATGATTTATCATAAGCTTTTCTCTTTATATTCTATTTTACAAACATGTAATGGTGGTATGAAAAATCTTTCTGTAATTTTCAGATGTATCTAATTCTCAGTCGGATGCTAGTGTTCTGATAGTGTAACTGGAAGCATGGTCAAAATATGGTTTTGATAAGAAAAAAATGCACTATTTGTCAAATGTGAATCACATATGCTTTTTTAGAAATAAAGTAAGTGAATGATCCTGGGATATTTGTGCACACACTTAATCTGTTCATGCATGTCTGGTGAAGGCTTATTCCTGTGGATTTGAAGATGCAAGCTAGAGCAAAACCTCATTCAAAATTGTGGGATAAGTTACATTACTATCACATAAATAAGCATTGCTAATGTTTATTCACAGGGATTCATATACACATACATCTTTTTAATTAGTATATTTATTTATTCATTTATTAATTTATTTTCCCTCCAATAATAGCCCCCTACCTCCTCTACTCTTGGTCCCATTCTCCCTCCCTCCAGTTTATATCAATCACTGTTCTTCAGTGAAGGAAGCTGCACTACAAACCCATCCCAACTAAGCAATCACATCAGGCCTGAATGTGTCCTCTTCCCTCGTGGCCTGACTAGGAAACTCCACCAGGGGAAAGAGTTAGAAAACAGACAACAGAATTCAGGTCAGATGCAGCCTAGAGTACCCATACTAGGGGACTTACATGAAGCCTGAGCTGCCCATCTGTTACATCTGTTTATGGGTCCTAGGTCCAGTCTACACATAGTTCTTGGTTGGTGAGTCAGTCTCCACAAGACATTTTGTTTCCCTCATGAGTTGACACTGTTGTTTTTCTTGTGGAGCTCATTCACTCCTTGGTCCTTTTATCCTTATCCTCCCTTGCTTTTCCACAAGACTGTCAACACTTTGGCCAACATTTAGCTGTGATTCTCAGCATCTGTTTTGATTCACTGATGGCTGTATCTCAGTTTTGACTTCGCTAGGATGGACATTCCCTCAACCTCTGCTCCATATTTATCACTGCATGTCTTGTAGGAAGGGTAAAATTTGCATCAAACTTATTGTGGGTAGATTGCTGTCCTCCTCCCTCCACTAGGAGTTCTATCTAGTTAGAGGATGTCCTCTAAATCCCATGACCTTCTACTAGGAATCTCAGCTAGAGTCACCTTCCATGTTATCCTAGAACCTACCCTGTCTTAGTTCTCCATCTTGACAGACAGATGTCTACACCCACTTTCTCCCTTCCCTTGAGGCCCTCTGTCCTCCTGCAATAGCTACCCCAATTTGACATCCACCTTCATGTCTCTCTGTGCTCCCTCTCCTACCTTGAACCCTATCTTCAACTTTTTTGGCTGTCTATTCAACTTCTGCTTCTAAGTGAGAATTAAGCATTCTCTCTTGGCTCTTCCTTCTTCTTATTTTCCTTGGGTCTGTGAGTTCTAGTAAGTTTATCCTGTACTATATGGCTAAATAAGTATATATCATGTGTGTCTTTCTTGGTCACATTGCCAAACTCAGGATGATCTTTTCTAGTTACAACTACTAACCTGTAAATTTTGTGATTTTATTGGTTTTAGATTCTAAGTAGTATTTCATTGTATGAATGTCGCACAGTTTTATTATCCATTTTTTGATTGATGGCCATATATATATATATATATATGGATCCTGGCTGTTATGAATAAAGCTGCTATGACCATAGTTGAGCAAGTGTCCTTGGGTTATCCCCAGGTATTGTGCTGGTGGGTATTGAGTTTTCTGTGAAACGGACTGATTGATTTCAAAAGTCAAACATACATCTTTTTAAAAGTGCACCTGTGGTGTGTGAATTTATTAAAAAGATATTCTGCTTTTAAAAATAATCTACAAGATTAAGAAAAAATATGAAGATGAATGTGTAGGAATATGCTTAATACATGGCCACTAATTAGAATCAATTTTCAGTACAGGAGCCAAATGTGTCCCAAGACACACTGCCTATTCATTCATCAGTCATTCATTCACTACCTCAGCAAATTCAGTTAATTTAAGAAGGAAATATGAGAAACTCAAGGATTCACATATCTTGGGTATTTTTTGACATTTCTGAATAATTAAAAAATGAACACATGATCAGATTTGAAGTTTGGACAAAGTGTTGCCTTATCATTACCTTCTGAACAAGCACTCAAAAACCCCAGGTGGATAATGCCTTCTCTGGAAAATGCTTATTTTGGTGAGATGAACTCACATAAACATGTATAGATATTCCAACATGCCAGATTCTTATGTAATCCCAACCTCATTACAATGGATGTTTCCTTCAAACTTTAGGGGTGAGGGACAATTTAATCAAGCACCACATAGCCATTGTATTGATTTCAAATGATCCTGTGTAGACCTTTGTCTATAATAAATATTTTACCCTTTTATAGAACAGAAGATGAAAACCAAAAGTTTGCTATGGCCTTGGCTTTCTCAATGGATGAAGTCAACAGACACCCTGATCTTCTACCAAATACATCTATAATGTTTAAATTACCACTATGTGTAAGCATGGCAAAATTATACAGTCTTATTCGTTTTTCTCAAGAAAGTCATATTATTTTTCCTAATTATGGCTGTGGCCATGAGGCAAAATGTATAATAGTGTTTACAGGACCAAACTGGGAAACATCTGTGCTATTTCACACATTTTTTTACAGCATCAAATATCATAAGGTGAGATTTTGATGTGGGAAAATTAATGAAATTAATGCTTTTGGTGGCATTAACAAGGTGTTAAGAAGGGTGTAAGTAGAAGACTGGTCTTACTGGCCTTATGTCAATGTATGCAGTTAAATGGTTTTATTCGGAGACTTGATGGGGATCCTATATTTATTTGTATGAAATAGGGATTAGGAGAGAAGTAACAGAGGAGGGGGGGATTTATAGAACTATTACAGCTAGGAATATGTTTACAAGTTCTTAGAAGTGCATCCTACCTCAAGCTGCTCCCTGTGTCCTAGGTACTTCAGCTTACTTATGGCACTTTTCATCCTGTCCTGAATGACCACGTACAATTCCCCTGCCTGCATCAGTTGGCCCATGAGGATACATCTCTTGCCTTGGCCATGGTCTCTTTCTTACTTTACTTCAGCTGGAACTGGGTTGGTCTAGCCATCTCAGACAATGATCAGGGCATCCAATTTCTCTCATATTTGAGAAGAGAGATGGAAAAAAATAGAATCTGCTTTGCCTTCATGAGTGTAGTCCCTGTCAATATGCAGTTATATAAGTCAAGAGCTGAAGTGTATTACAACCAAATCGTGACATCGTCCACAAATGTTGTTATCATTTACGGCAACTCAGACAGTACTCTAGCTTTGATTTTTAGAAGTTGGGAATCTGAAGGGATACAGAGAATATGGATCACCACGTCACAGTGGGATGTTACTACAGGAAAGGGAGACTCCACACTTGACTCCTTCCATGGGATTCTTGCTTTTGCATATTATCATGGTAAGGTTTCTGGTTTTAAAAATTTTGTGCAGAAATTGAACCCTCTCAAATACTCAGATAAATATCTGGCAAGCCAGGAATGGATGGATTTTAACTGTGAAGCCTCAGCATTTAACTGTAAGACAATGAAGAACTGCTCATCCTATGCCTCCTCAGACTGGCTAATGACACAGACTTTTGACATGGCATTTAGTGATAGCAGTTATGATATATACAATGCTGTGTATGCTGTGGCCCATGTCTTTCATGATATGCTTCCTCAAATGTTAAACAAGCAGCTTATTGACAAGGGGATAGAACCAGATGATCACTGCTTGAAGGTAGTGTTTCTTCTTGGACGATTATTGTGCAGTTAATATCATAGTTTTAGGATTCTCTCAGATGTCCAAATTGAAGGGAAATGGATTAGGAAATATTCCCCTAAAACCTATGATTCTAAACTGTTTGATCCTGACAAAGTAAGGTGAGAGATTTGTATATATCTTCAATATAAAGATACTGAGGTGGGAGGCACTATTAATGAAAATCAGTGATTTTGTAATAGAGTGCCTCTATATAATCACACCTGTTCTAATACTGTAGACATAATTGGAACTTCCTCGTTAATGCTATATATCATGAGAGGATGAGTGTTTTTTTTTCATAAACTGTAAAATTTGAGGTAATAAGTACTAGGATGCATTTCTCAAGTTTTATCAATTGATTCTGTCTAAACTTTAGTCTCTGAGGACCTTCCTCACAGGCTGAGTGTAATTATACAGAAAATACTGCTGTGAATCAGTTCAGTACATACACATATGTTCATGTGCTTGAATGTATGTTTTTCACTGCACATTTGTAGACACACACATGCACACACACACACATATGTGTATGCACGTCCATGTGTGTGTGTGTTTCTGGCCAACTGACTATGTGTGCCTGTCTGTAAAAATTAGCATAAATTTGCCTGTATATCAGTGCCTCTCTGTTTGTTTTTGTCTTTGTGTATTTTCTGAGGGTATATGTCAGTGCATGTGTCTGCATGTTTCTCACTCTATGTTTTGTGTGTTTCTGTGTATTCAATTGCACATATGTATATCTGTGTTGCTGTGTGTGTCTGTCTGTCTTTGAATGCTGTAAGCATGAATAGATGTATGAGTCAATATATCTGTGTAGGGTTTTGTATTCCATTGTGTCTTTTTGTGTTTATATGTCTGTGCATGCATGTGTGTGCCTATGTATGTGTTTTGTGCATTTCTGTACTTGTGTGTCTTTTTGTGTCCATATGTTCATATCTCTGTTTGGTCATTATGTTGATGAGTATGTAAGTAAATGTGTGTTGATATATTATGTGTGCATCTATGTGTGGATGTAGTTCTCTGTATGCACATATTAGTGTGTTGTACATCTTTGTTTGATGTATACATGTATGTCAAAGCTTTTGTTTTTAGGTTCCTTTAAGAGAATTAAATTCAGCAAATGTTATGATAAGTTAATATATCATTTCCCTCTCATCGAGATTTGCATCCAGATACCTTTAACAAATTGCTTTTCAGATGAAACCAGTATATACTTTCTCACATCAAGGAAGGGTTTATAGAGTGTATAATTCTTCCTGTCTTTCAGATGCACTCCTTGATGAGAAAGAGCCACTTCACTAATCTTGTTGGTGACAAAGTGAATATTAACCAGAAAGAGTGTGACATTTTTCACATTAGGAATTCTCCACACGGTGTTGCACTTAAGGTGAAGATAGGAAAGTTTAGCCCCCATTTTCCACATGGACAACAGCTCCATTTATCTGAAGACATGCTAGAGTGGGCCTCAGGAAGTAGACAGGTAAGTTTGACATAACTGTACTGATTTGCATTTATGCTTTCTTGTAACTTAGTGAAATGAAATAAACTGTGAGATAAGGAACCTATTTCTAGCCTCCTATATCATGGTGTTTTTGCTATTTTGATGTGACATTATTATTAATTCCTTAATGAATTTAATCATGCAATGTGTACAGTTTTATTTTATTAGAACCTGTTTTGTTTTTAATATGAATAAAAAATGATGCTTGAAGATTCATAGATATTATCTCTACAAAATAAGCAATAATCTTGAGGTACCATTCTCATTACTCTATGGTGATTTTTTCACTTTTGGAGAACCTTTGAAAAAGATTTTGAAGAGCCTTAACAAACTGACCAGAATTTGAAGAGCAATATGCACTGTCTCCACTCTTCTTCAAAATTGTCATTAGAATCTTACCAAGTACCAAAATAAATGTGAAAATATGTCCTGGCCCATGGAATGAATTGAACCAGGGTTCACCTGAAAGAGAGAATGGGGATTGAAAATGGGGAGAGAGACGCAGGAAAATTGAGACAAGTCTGGAAATTTCTGATCAAGACTTTCTTTAATGCTGAGGAGTAAGACTTTATATAGCAAGGTCAACAGGATCCCACTTTCCCTAGCCCCCAGGCAAGAACACAATCTCCTGAATAGCTCCCTTTAAGAACTTGCTTAATCCTCTGGGTAGTTCCCTGTAAGGACTTCCTTATTTCTTGCAAAGTTAGATAATCCAAAGATAGCCTAGAACACAAGACTTCCTTGAGCAAAGGTAAACAACTCAAAGGTCACAGCCTGCAGCATAAGCACATAATTTCTAGCATGGCTTAATTTAGTATGGCTAAATTGTGGTCCTTACAAAAATATATGCAAAAAGAGAGAAGGAAATGTTCCCTGTTCTACATAGGGAGTTGAGGTATCCCAGTGCTACATAGTGACACCCTTTTCTCTTCCACAGAAAGAGCTTTAGTTAACTGTGTCTGGGGAGAATATGAGATTAGACTGTGCATGAGCAACAGTGTGGTTTTCACATAGACTTTAATATTGAATTAAGGATTCAAAGTGAGACTGTAAGAATCAGCAAATTTCTGATGCAGCATATACAGTCCCATCATCAGGTTCAGTCTAATGCAAATACGTTTTTCTTTTAACTTAAGAAATCATTCAATTAACTTTACACAAACTAAGTTGTACTCAGGTTCTCCCATACGCACAGGCTCTGTAAAATCTTCTCATTTCAGGAAACAATTCAAATTCTAGCTTCCTACACATCAACCCAGCACTTTGTCACTAGCAATACATCAGGGTCTGTATTTTAACACATTCTCACTATCTTTACACTCAATTTGTCATATTTACAGTCTTAATTTATTGGAGGATATGTTTGTTATCTGAGGTTTGAGTAGATAGTTCACCTGTTTCAGATTTGCTTTATTCATAACTTGTTAAACCAATGCTGTGATTAAGCATTAACCATGTCAAAATGAGGAAAAATGTTTGATTTGGCTCATTGATTACAGTCAAGGGAAGATAAGGAAGGAATTTGGAGACTGAAACTAGAGCATAGACCCTGAAGGAGCATTGCTTACTGGCTTCCTCTATTTGATTTCTCATGCATACTTGCCTAGGGACAGTATTTTCAATAGTAAACTAGGCGTTCCTCCAATGCATACCAATTAATAAAATGCCTCAGAGATATGAAAAGAGGCTAGTCTGTTAGAGAGAATTCCTCAATTAAGATTCCCCTAATCCTGTCATTTCACTGTTCTTTGTGTCAGCTCAATGAAAATTAACTAGAAAACCAGGTTGCAATTTCTGTCCTGTTTGCACAAAGTAAACTGAAAGTTCTCTTTTCTTGGATTGATAAGATTTGGTAATAATCTCAACTTTTCATCCATTTGCTTAAATAGATTCATATGTTTGGCGTTACACAAAGTGCTAAGTGAAATGTGTTCCCTCAGTTTTTGTTTATAAAATAATCTTATTGATATATTAACATGCTAATACAATATAGTTATGGCAGAAGTAGATAAAACTCCTGATATTAGCATGTATATTACTTTCTCAGATGCTACCCTCTGTATGCAGTGCTGATTGTGGTCCTGGGTTCAGACAATTCAGGCAGGAGGGAATGTCAGCCTGCTGCTTTATTTGTATCCACTGCGCAGAAAATGAAATTTCTAATGGAACAAGTGAGTGTGTACTACTGTGGTAAAGCCTTCACAATGGTAATCCTCTACACACACACACACACACACACTCACACACACACACACACACACACACAAATGCTGAGGGAGTCTAAAAAGCAACTGCAAAAATAAAATATACAATTTCCTCCATTAGTCATAGGAGTACAAATATTAACAATACCTTATGCCTAGACCTATATTTTGATCCATTGAAAATGTATGTCTTTCAGGTACATATTTTTAAATTTCTCAGGCTATAAATTAAACCATTGGGTCAAAAACTAGCCATAATTCTCTTTGCCCAGAGTGAACTAGGGTATTTAATAAGCAGTTTATGGCAGATTGTATTTTTGCTTTTATTTATTTTTCTCCTTTATTAATTTATTCTTGTTACATCTAAATGGTTATCCCATCCCTTGTATCCTCCCACTCTTCCCTCCCTCCCATTTTCCATTATTCCCCTCCCCTATGTCATATGACATTTTCTCAAAGAAACAATTTTCATAATCAAACTGCAATGTGAGCAATTCTACACAAGATCTTTCCTTGTGATTAATCTCTATAACTACATGTAGGAAACATTCCAGTCATTAATCTTTCAAATATGCACATATTCTTTTTGAACATATGTATGTCTCCCTATATATGTCTATGCACACCATGTATGTTCATAGCACCATTTAAAACACTAGGGCGAAAGATTGCCTAGACTGGGTAATGGGGTGGGGAAACTATATCTGTATCCTTAGGAAAATTAGCATAGATATAATAAATACTACTTATAATATTATCAGAAACTGATCCATAAGAGAGAGAATTCATATAATATTTAGAAGCCCATTTTCAAGTGTCTGATATCATTTGTTTCTAGTAAAGTAGGGGTAAATGTTGACACATAATTTACAAAATATAAAGGGACTTATATGAAATATTATATATATAGCACCCACTTAATGATTTCATGAAATAATAAATTAGAGTGGTTTTGTACTGAAAACAATTAGGCACAAATATTAAAGTTTTATTGCCACCTACAGAGCCTCTTTAGTCAAATGATTATATGTTTGTGCTTGGCTAGACGCAAATGGCCAATGAATAGTTTTTCTCACAATTTGCCTTCATATTGTGTAATGAAATGGAAATTTTAAAAACTCATATCTGGATAGTGAGATGGCTCAACATTTAAATCTTTTGCCACTAAGTATAATGACTGTACTTCACCCCCAGAAACCATATAGCAAGAGGAGTCAAGCAACTCCTAGAAAATGCTTCTGACGATTATGCATTCCAATATACTGCAAAAGTATTAAACAGAATGTAATAAAATTGTTTTAAACATAAAAATAACAAGAATTAGGGGTAGTTAAATCAATAACTACAAAATTTTTTTATCATTTCTTTATTAATGTTATGTGTGAGTTGGGACTGTGTATTTTCTCAAGGGCAGATGCAGGTGAGAGACAACTAACAATGCTGTAGTTATAGTTGCAGGCAGTTGTTAAACACCTCACATGGCGTCTGGGAACTGAACTCAGGTTTTCTGAAAAAGCAGAACAGTCTCTTCATCGTTAAGCCAAACTTCTGGCTTTTCAGACAAATTAAGAAAATACAGTTGTCCAGAAATCTATTGTTTTACATAAAAAGATTTTTAAAACTAGAAGCACATCATAAGTCTCTGAAATTATCAAGTGAATCGACACAATTGCTATCGAGTTTCCTGAGCATGCCATTTGGGATAATCATATTGTGAATGTGGTATTTTGCTCTATACAAAAAAAATCTGGGCTACAACTCTTGCTTTATGGTACTTATTTCATTTTATTCATGCTGTTTATCAATATATATTTTATCCCCTAGTATACTCAAAGTCTGTGTGTCATACAGATTGGAATTAGGGAAGTAGGAATGTGCAGGAGGTTTCCCATGATGATGGGATCAAGATGTATGGCTTTGTCATGCTCAGTCTGTAGAGGTATCTATCTTCAGTAGACACCTAGTGCTTTTCATTAACTAGATTGAAGAATTAATGTTTATACTGCCAGATCACAACATAAATAATGATATATTAATTATTTTTACAAATTTCAATCATTAATATTACATTTATATAAATTTTACTTCTCACACTCACATTCCTACTTCTCCCATATGAATCAAATTATTTCCAAATTTATGAGCTCACCTGTTTCTTTCATATGGACAGACAAACACACACACACACAAACACACACACACACACACACACACACACACACACACACACACACACACACACCAATCACGGATAATTTCTTTTACTATTCCTTTTATATCAGTATGTTCAGGCTGGTCAATTGGAATAAGAAAAGCTATGAGAGGTCTGGCCCAAGTAGAAGACAGTCTCCATCTCTCTTAAAGACAGCATTAATTAAACTGTCAATGAACTTATGAGGAAATGATGGATGGGGTAGGTGGTTTTAAAACACACTCAACCATTTGGTGGTTAATTTTTGATTTTATGAATTTACCAGAGTAAGTCATCTCATGATAGCATTCCAAATAATATAAGAAATCTGTGCTTTATGAAAATATGGTAAATGTTCTCTTCAACACAGTTAAATAGACAAATGAGGGTTCTGTTTTGTTCTCAGAGAAGACAAGAATTAATAAAACTAAGCTTTGCTGTACAGCAATGTTTTTCAATCATATTATCAGCAATAAAATGGAGGTATTGCAAATCATCTTCAAGAGACTTACTGAACTCTCTTGTCTATAAACTGCTGAAGCTGCAATAACAAATCTTTCCTTCCTCATTCAGACATGGACCAGTGTGTGAAGTGTCCAGAGGACCAGTATGCTAACACAGAGCAGAATCACTGCGTCCAAAAAGCTGTGATCTTTCTGAGCTATGAAGACCCCTTGGGGATGGCTCTGGCTTTAATGGCCTTGTGCTTCTCTGCCTTCACAGCTCTGGTTCTTGGGGTATTTTTGAAGCACAATGACACAGCCATTGTGAAGGCCAATAACCGTGCTCTCAGCTACATCTTACTCGTGTCACTCATGTTCTGTTTCCTCTGCTCCTTGCTCTTCATTGGCCTTCCAAACTCAGTCTCCTGCATCCTGCAGCAAATCACATTTGGGATTGTATTCACTGTGGCTATTTCCACTGTGTTGGCCAAAACAATCACAGTGGTTCTGGCTTTCAAAGTCACAGCTCCTGCAAGAAGGATGAGGTACATTCTGGTTTCAGGAAGTCTTAACTACATCATTCCTCTCTGTACACTCATCCAAATTATTCTCTGTTCAATCTGGCTAGGAGCTTCTCCTCCCTCTGTTAATACTGATGCACACTCTGAGCATGGCCAGATTATTATTGTCTGCCACAAGGGTTCTGTTATAGCATTTTACTGTGTCCTAGGATACCTAGGCTTCCTGGCCCTGGGAAGCTTCACTGTGGCTTTCTTGGCTAGGAACCTGCCTGACACATTCAATGAAGCCAAGTTCTTGACATTCAGCATGCTGGTGTTTTGCACTGTGTGGATCACTTACCTGCCTGTCTACCATAGCACCAAGGGAAAGGTCATGGTGGCTGTGGAGATTTTTTCCATCTTGTCTTCCAGTGCCGGGATGCTGGGGTGCATCTTTGTTCCCAAGTTCTACACAATTGTATTCAAGCCACACACAAATTCTCTTCAAAAGATCAGGGAGAAATCATATTCCTAAAGGAATATCTCACAAATCCATTTTTGAAATTAATTTATTGATTCACTTTACATTCTGGTTGTAAACCCAATATCTTCTCTCCTTCCAGTCCCACCCTTCCTCCCTCTCTCCCACCACGTCTCTCCTATTCCTCAGATAAGTGAAGATCCCCTTCTCATCCACCCAGCTTACCAACTTGCCTTAGGAAAGAGCAGGTCCTTTTCACCTACGGCATAGGAAAATAGTTCCACGATGAGGAATTTATCAAAAGGCTGGCAAGAGGGCCCATGTCAGGGACAGTTTCCAGGCCTCTAATTAGAGAACCTACATGAAAGATGTTTTTACCATCATCTATATCCATGTAGGAGACCTAGGTCAAGTGCATACATAGTCCCTGGTTGTTGCTTCAGTCTCACTAAGCCCCTCTGGGCCCTGGTTAGCTATTTTTGTTGATCTTCTATTGGAGCTCCTATAACCTGAAGGTTTTTTTCAACTTCACTCCACTGTTCTACAAGACTCTTTATGTATCACTCCATGTTTGGCTGTGAGTCTCTGCATCTGTTTTGAATCACTGCTGGTTGAAGCGTTTCAGATGATAACTCATGTAGGCTCCTCTCTGCAACAGAGCAGAGTAACATTATTAGTGTTGGTGGTTGGCTTTCTTCCATGGTTTGGGTCTTGAGTTGGGCCAGGTATTCTGACTAGTAAATTGCTTCTAACTAACATCTATTAAGTTTGTGCATGACCAACAAATATTGAGTGATAGTACATGTTTTATCTGATTTTATAATGATTCTAACTGTTTCCTCTAATGGTGTTATAGCAGTCATGGCTACTACATTTGTCTACATCATCCCAGTAGTCTTGCTCTCATCCACTTATATCACAGTTTATAACTATTCAGGCATAGTGTGGTGCAAAGTGTAAATGTTCTTTTCTTCTTTAAAATAAAAAATGTTCAAATTAAAAATCAAAGTTCTTCTTTTAATATCTGAGTGAATGACTTTGAAGCCTGTTGAATGGTGATTAAAAATTTGCAGATCTTTGTGGGAGAGTATACTCCTGTTTTCACATGGTGGCAAAACATGTTCCTACTTGCAGGGGCAAGCCAAGTGAATCATGATATTATACAAGGAGTTAGAGTATTAGAACTTAGAAGAGAGAATAATGGCTTGATAAACAGAGAGAATACTGAAGATGGATTGACATCTCAAGAACTAATGGCATGTCCTAATCTTGAGTAAGACCTGATTCACTACTCAGCCTTGAAAAAATAATATTAACAACCCTGTGTAACAATAGTTCCAAAGCCTAAGATGCCCTCTTCTGCGGTATATGGTTACCTGAACTCACTTGTGTACGAAACAAGACACAAAAACATGCAAGCATGTGCACACACACACACACTCACACACACACACACACACACACACACACACACACACACACACACCAATAACTCTTGGTGCATAATATTTAAAATTAGAGGAGATATTTCAATGACTCTGCATAAGGATGCTGCTTTTCGATGTACAGTTACGATGCCAGACTAAGTACCTACCTAAAGAGATTTTTGGGAAGAGATGACTGAGACTCTGTTTATGCATACCACATAATAACCTTCAATGTTAAATCTACCATAAGAGACACAGTTGAACGACTGATAAGAGAATAAAATATTGTTAAAATAGTCTCTTTAGCATGTTTGAATTTTAGATGACTATGATGATCAAAACTCTCCGCAGTTTTTATATTTCTATTGAAGGAAAACATGGATATTAAACAGCAGCATTTCACTCAGAACTACCAAACAACTTTTTTTTGCTTGCTTGCTTAATCTTTATTCGTTTGTGTGTTTTATAAATATCCCTGGACTCAGGTTATAAAGATTAGATTTCTCTTTTAAATAAATATTTTATTTTCATTTCCTGTATAAGGCTGTCTTATAATATGCTTGCGGTGATCACAGAGATTTGAAAACAGATTCCAGTCCCATAATCTGCCAGTAAAATGATTGAGCACTGCCACTTGGGTGCTGGGTAGAGATTTCATTATATGTTCTTTAATTACTTTGCAACATGTTTTATGTTTTAGTTCATGGATAGCAGTATACATCTTCTAGAAGTTGGTCACCTTCTCAAGGACATAATCTAGGAGTTTGATCAATAGGATAAAAGACCATCAGCCTAGTGGCAAGGGACTTAAATACTGAGCAATTAAACGTGCCACAAATGTCCTTCAAGAACTTTCATTTCATTACAAAAGGTGACAGGAAAAGAAGTGAAAAACTACCTGTGTGCCCTTTGTATTGAGTCAACACTAAATAAATAATCATTTGAGTAATATCTGAAGGGAGGGTAATATAATTTGAGTAATTTTGGCTAATAACTTTCAGTATTAAGCCATTCCAGGTACTATTTCATGACTCTGTTAACTGGGTGTTATATGTAACAACATTGACTATAAGATTATTTAATAGTTCATATCACATGTCAACATTTGTCTACACTTGTCCAAATTTTAAAAGACATCAAATCTTTTAAAACGGGTTTTTAGAAGATCCCATTTATCCCTTCTGTTCTATGATCATTTCATTTAAATATCCTATTAGATTTTTCTATAATTGCTTGTCCTGTAGGTGTGTAAGATATATTTGTAACATTTTCTATGTTACAGTGTCTAAATATTTGGATTCTATGGGATACATATGTTGAGGAATCATCAGATTCTATTTTAAATGCCTCTGCAAGTAAGCAGTCACCTTTAATTAATGAAAAATCTCAGAATCATCCTGTTCAGATCAAGACAAAAGCCCCCTGAAGTTCTCTATAAGCTGTATGTAATGGTACCTATGTTTTGCTTTTATAAACTCTGCAAAATGGAACACTTAAGCTATGGTAAGCAATTGCTTTAAGGTGACATTAATAGAACCTGGAAATATTAAATTTTATTTAATTAATTTATTCAGATTACATCTCAATTGTTTCCCTTAACTCGTATCCTTCCATTTTTCCCTCCCTTCCACTTGCACTGTATTCCCCTCCTCTAGGTCTGCGACTGAAGGAAACCTCCTCCCACACCATACAGTCACAGGCCATCAAGTCTCATTTTGGTAGCCTGCTAATCCTTTTTCTGAGTGCCACCAAGGGGAAGTGGTCAAATATGGGGCACCAGTGCTCATGTCAGTGTCAGTCCTCTCTCCCCATACAACTGTGGATGTCCTGTCCATTGGCCAGATCTGAGCAGGGATACAACGTTTACTGCATGTATTAGAATTGAGGACCTGTATTCCAAATTCACCATATTGATCTTCATCTATTAATTGATTTTGACAACATAACACATATTCTGATTATGATAGTTTATCACTGAAGCCCCTAGTATTTTAATGGGATAGAAGTATTTAATTTTGTCACAAGGTGGCACTGTAGGTCTTATATTGGATTTACCTGAAGCTCCTTATTTTAATGAGACAGGGCATCTCTGCTTAACAGCCCAGACTGTCCAAGACGCTCTTTGTAGACCAAGCTGGCTTTGAACTCACAAAGATCCACATGCTTCTATCTCCAGAGTGCTGAAATTAAAGATGTGGGCTTTCAAGCCTGGTTTCCCTGAAGATTTTTAATTGTGGTTTAAGGAATATTCTAGTCTCTGTTTTAACAACCTTTATTTTAGCATTTAGTTTTTCAGTCTGCTTTCTCTCTAAGCCTGACTTCTTTTGATGTTCTTTAAAATGATATATAAAATTGAGTTATAATTGGACATGATTTTTGGTATGGTGACAATAAAATTTGTAAAGCATACAACCCCCAATTCTACAACATTTTTCAATTTTTAATATGTAAATACTTTATCTTTTAATCTCTCTAGTTTTCTCACTTTATGGAGACTTGTTTTATTATTTAAACACTGTGTTTCTTTCTATGACTATCTGGCTTGTGTTTCTAGATTCAGCTCAGAACCCAAGCTATGCCAGACTCCATACCCTCAGAGCAGTATGTCCCTACACTAAGCCCAGTCCCAGACATCATTTTGCCTGTTCACACAGCAGCCACACCTCCTAGGTTGTCATGAGTTCTTTGGGTACCTCAGCCTTGAGAAGGGATTATGAGTTGAAAAATAAGTATTTTGAAATTAATGCATGCATATATTATGAAAAATATACTAATAATCAGCCCAATATTCATCAATATTTATCATAACACAGGAAAAAACAGAACAATTTAAAAAATCCCTCTAAAATGCAAATAGAAAGACAAACTCTGAGGACTAAATCTCTAACTGTCCTCCTGAGGGGGGCTCCAGGGAATCTGGTTAGTACAGTTTTTTCACAAGCCTCTACCTGCCTCCCTGAAGAATCCATCTGAAAGTTCTATCAGCCATCCTGAAGAGAGCTCCTGAGCCACAGGATCATCCAGCCTCTGAAGCCTGGTTTTACCTGCCTTGCCAAGGAAGGCAGCTATGCCTCCAGAGACACACAGTTCTACCTTCCAGCCCATGGAACTTCACACCTTACCAAGAGTAGGGATAAAAGATTCCAAAAGCACCCAGGCTTTGACTCAGGACTCCACTCACCTTCTAGTACCCCAGCAAGTAGCAGAAACATTCATCACCAAACAGGGACAACTGGATGGCTAAAGGGCAACAGACCAACACAACCAACAAAACCCATGCCCAAACTGCATCACCAGAACCAAGGAATTCTACTACAACAAGCCCTAGATATCCTTATACATCAGAAACATAGAAAAATTATCTTAATTCTATCCTTATGAAGATGAAAGAGACCTTTAAAGAGGAAAAGATTAAAAACCCTTAAAGAAATACAGAAAAATACAATCAAATAAGTGAAAAAATGACCTACATGGCTCAAATTCTGACAATGTAAATAGAAAGAAAAAGGAAAACACAAACTGACAGAACCCAGGACATGGAAATTTAGGAAAAAATACAAACTACAGATGAATGGAGTACAAGAGAAGGAGGAGAGAATCTCAAGTGTAAAAGATAGAATTGAAGAAACTGATACATCTGTCAAAGAAAATGTTAAATCTAAAAGGCCCCTGACACAAAACATCCAAGAAATTAGGGATGCTATGAAAAGACAAATTCAAGAACAATAGAAATAAAAGAAAGAGAACATTCCCATCTGCATGGAACAGAAATTATTTCAACAACAATTATATGCCCCCAATCTAAAGAAAGAGAAGCCTATAAACGTACAAGAAGCCTACCGAACACCAAATTGATTAGACCAGAAAAGGAAGTCCTACTGCCACATTATAATAAAAATACTAAATGTACAGAACAGAGAAAGAATAGTGAAAGCTGCTAAGGACAAAGCCCAAGTAACCTACAAAGGCAGATTGTCAATGGTGATAACAAGATATTCCCTGTCAAATCCAAAGTTAAGCAATACCTATGCAAGCACCTAGCCCTAAAAAAAGATACTAGAGGAATAACTCCAAGACAAGAAGTTTACTTAACCAAAGAAAATACAGGATACAAATAAGTCCACTGCAGCAAAAGCAGAAGGAGGAAACACAAGCACGCGTGTATGCGCGCGCGCACACACACACACACACATACACACGGAGAGAGAGAGAGACAGAGACAGAGACAGTGAGACAGAGAGACAGAGAGACAGAGGTCATCACTACTAAAATAAAAATAACAGGAACTAACATACATTAATCATTAGTATCTCCCAAACTTGATAGACATAATACCCAATAAAACAACATGGGGTGTGCTTTACTTCAGATAAGAGCGCTACTTACTCAGTACCATGTAGAATCCAGTGCTTGTCAGCGAACATGATCTGCAGGAGATGCAGAGACCAAGTGTTAACAAGCCAGTAGGCTCCAGAAAAATGGTTGTTTCTAAAGGCGGCTTAAGGCTCAACTTCCTATATGAATTCACTGTACAAATCTGCATAGGAATGGTAAGCCCAAACTGAGGTTTCCGTAGCTTTTTCTCAAGTCAAGTGGATTCTGCAGCCACAGGTTGTAATCACAGGGAGACCCTGCCCTTTTCAGTGTTTTAATGCATTATGCCCAACTTGTTTTTTTTATTATTGAATTTGTTTTTGTTCAGTGTGAGTTTCAAAAGCTAACTTGTTCAAAAGATTCTTCATGTATATGTATGTATTTTGTTGTAGTATGAAACAACTTTTTGAAGAATAAAGACAAAGTTTGCAATTCTAGGAGTTAAAAATGACAGAAGCCAAAAAAGGGACGCTTAAACAGGATGCTTCATATAAGAAAGACACCTCACTAACAGAGATAGACATGATCTAAGAATAAAGGTCTGGAAAAAGGTATTTCAAGCAAATTTTTCTCCAAAATGAAGCATAAGTATCCATTTTAATGTCTAATAAAATAGAATTTCAATAAAAATAAAATTAAAAATTGTATAGGACACTTCATACTCAACAACAACAACAACAAAACAAACAAACAAACAAACAAAAACCCACCAAAAAAAAAACAAAAAGAGGGCTCATATTATCAAGATCAATGCCATAAATACAAGGGCACCGACATTTGTAAAAGAAACATTTCTAAAGCTTCAATCTTACATTCTGAATTCCCACACATTAATAGTGGGAGACATCAACATCCTATTCCCACCAAAAGACAGGGTTTTGCGACAGATACTAAAGAGAAATAATTAAACAAGTAGATATCATGTGTCAAATGGACATAATATGTCTATGGAGCTTTTCTTCAAAAAAAAAAAAAAAGAATATATCTTCTTCTCAGTACCTCAGAGAAGCTTCTCCAGAACTGAGCATGTAGTTAGTCACAAAGGTAGCCTCATGAGAATTGAAATAACACCTTGTATTTTAATCAGATTACCATTCATTAAAACTGAATTTAAACAATAGAAAGCCTACAACCTCACGAAAAGAGAAGAAATCACTTGCTGCTCCTGCATACTAGCTATGGGAAAGGCAAACAGAGAAGAGATGTGGCTAAGAGGTAGGGAGAATTGATGAGGCAGTAAATGGTGGTTAAGGGAAACTAATCATTAATTGAACAACTGGCTAGAGAAACCAGTTGTTGAGGAGAGGTTGAGGAACAGAGAAAAAGGAAATCCTCAGAGACTCAGGCATAGGTTCTTGGCCTAATACTGGTGTAAGGTATGAGTTTCATCTTGTGGAATAAGATGCAAATCTAGTCACATAGAAGTTATTCATTCCCTTAGCATTTGTCTTTGTTTCCCTTTGGTCAAACTGACAAAAATGCAACTCGGTGGGGTAAATGTTTATTTTCACTCCAGGTTACAGTCCATCATCAAAACCAAAAAGAAACAAACAAGCAATACAAGAAAAGAACCCATGGCAGGAACCTGGAGAGAGGAACAGAAGCAGAGAACATGGCATTAAAATGTTTATTGGCTAGCTTCTCAGTGCTTTCTCTGTTTGAGTTATTATACAATCCAGGACAAATCAGCTGTTTCTAGAGCAGTAGCCCTCCCACATTGATCTGTCTTTAAAAGAATTCTCCATAGGTCAATATGTCAATATGATGGAAGAAATTTCTCAATCGATATCTCCTCTTCTCATATATGTCTGGGTTTGTGTCTATTTGGTAAGAAAACAGCTAGCACAATTTTACTTTTATTTTTCAAGTTGACACAAAATATACCACTGTTAAACAATATTATTTTCTTTCTTGTATGCTACTAAAATTTCATGTTGTTATTAATAATATGCAATTAGACAATTAACTAAGGTAAATCACGCTCTTTAAAATTTAAAACAACCAAAAAGTTTAGTCTTTTAAAAATATCTGAAGAATTTCTAACAATCTAGAATCTTGTAACTTTAGCATCTGCAATTTTGCAGGATATTTGATATCAATGTGATCCATGAGATTTTGAACTGTAAAAATCCCATTGTAATCTCTGAGAATCAAGTGTAAATTCCTGTTTCTTGTTGAGACCTAACACACCCTTAAACAAAGGACTTTCTGTTTATTGCAAATAGGTTATTAAGGTATGGTTCAGCAAGCTTTATACACATCTTTAATCCAAGAGCTATCTGTGCACAGGATTTAATAACCCTATGTCAAGAGGCAGAGCAAGAAATGAGCTGACAGGGAATAAAGAATAAGAGGAACTTTGAGTTGAGGGATATTTCAGACAGTAAACAGAAGTAGAAGGGGGTCATTGGTGCTTTTGGCTCTTGGGCTTTAATTTTGGGATTTTAGCTTTAGCTCTTCAGCTCTTTGGCTCTTAGCTCTCTAGCTCTTGAGCTCCTTACCTCCTTGGCCTTTAGGTTTTTGGGCATTGATCTAACAAGGCTTTGGCCTTGGGAGTTTTGGATTTTTCTCTTGGGCTTTCAGCTGAGCTAGTGAGCCTCTGGGCCTTTTCCAACATGACATGAGCTCAGTAGGAAATTCAGCTAGATGCTTTCTCTGCCTCTCTGAGCTAGCATGTTTTTCACATCTGGCTCCTGAGTCTTTATTGGTAAAATGGAATGATCTGGGATTTTAAATAAAAGCTACAATGTAAAATGTAACATGAGTAACATACTTCTTGTTTCAAGAAAGAAAACCCAGGAAATAGCTAAAATCTAAACAAAGTACAACAGTGCTGCCAACAGTATGTGACTCAGTAGCTCAGTGTTCTTCATCTGAGATTCACTTACAGTCTCCTGTGCTACAGTTGCCTTGATCAACTGCACCTCGTTGGCTTTGCCTCATGCAACCCACCCAACTTGTCTTCTATGCTAAGCTTTCCAAAAAGAAATTTGGAAATGTTCTTTTACTCTCTATTGTTCTGGAATACTTTGAGGAGAGTTGGTGATAGTTGTATTTGAACATATTGTAGATTCCTGTACTTTAAGCACCTGGTCCAAGGGTATTTGTAGCTTTCACATATAGAGAAAGCAGAAGATGTAACTTAGGACTCCTTTGTTTTCTATACAGTATGATCCTAGCAATGCAAAACAACTTCAGGCAGTGGTCTTCAGCTTCACTTGGAGTAGCATACAGGCTCAGAGTCTGCATTTCCTCCTAAGAACCAGGAAATAACATCCCATGGGCAAGTTAAAGTAAAGTTTGACTAAACTCCTCAAACAATATTTCATATGAAGAACCAGGAAATAACATCCATGGGCAAGTTAAAGTAAAGTTTGACTAAACTCCTCCAACAATATTTCCTATGAATTTTGACAAAGTATTTACAAAATTTGCTATTTTGCTTACTTTACTTATGAAATTCATCTGAAACTTAAGGATATACAGGAAGTCTAGATAGTTTCAATAACGTAGTTAGTCTCACTGTGTAGTTCTGGCTCACTGGGAACTTTCTATGTAAACCAGGGTAAGTTTGAATTCACAGAGATTCATCTGCCTCTGCCTCTCAAATTCTAGAAGTTCAAGCATGATCGACCACACTTGTTCATGAGAATACTTGGCATTTCATAAAATGTACAATTAATATATGATTAATAATTTAAAAGGAAGATGAATATTATATGTGGTATTTTCTCCATTGTACATCTATGCATATGGCAAATTATCAAGTGTCACCCCATGGCTAGATACAGATATTATAATGAATAGTATATTTAACTGGTACCTTCATTTTAATGAACATATATAAGTATTACTGATAAATCTGACACTATGAAACTTTAAGAAGTCAGCAGGATTAGGTCAAGATAAAAGTAGTATAAGGAGCCATTATCAGAAAATATAGTTTTGAGAGTTATTTAGTAAAGGTATTCTAAGAGGTATCAGCAGTAACAGAAGATACAACACAGATTTGTTAGTAGGGAAATATGGAGAACATGGAAACCATATGGTGTGTAAGTTTCTTAGTATTTCCTGCATCTTATAATTTCTAGTCAGTTGCAGAAGAAATGTAGTATACTATGCAGTTTTTCAATTCATGAAAGTAATGTACTATATACTTTGATATTTACTTAATCTTCTGATTTTGAGGAAAATCAAATCCCTATAGTTCTGAATTATCCTTTAAAGCCATGTATTCACTTTACCTCCGTAGTCAAGACCCCTTACTTTCTCTCTTCCCAGTCCCACCATTCCTTCCTTCTCCTCCTCTATTCCTTAAAAAATGGGAACCCTCCTATTGATGCTAGCTCATCAAGATGCATCAGAACTGATATTGTCTTCTTTCTCTGTGGCCTGGCAAGGTAATTCTGACAATGGGAAGTGATAAAAAGCAGGCAACAGAGTCCATATCTGTCAGAGCAATCCCCTGCTCTCCTTACTACAGGACCCACATGAAGCCTGAGCAACCCATTGGCTACATCTGTATAGAGGACCTAGGTCCAGTCCATGCATAGTCTTTGGCTAGTGCCGAATCTGAGTTATTCTTAAAGGAGTTTGCTTAAATATAACTTACATACTTTTTAATAATGGTTTGTGCGGACACATGACATGAAATAAGAAAAAGAAAAAATATTGATAGATTTTGCATTAGTGAAAATCCATGTAATTTTATACTTCAACATAAAGTATTAGAATTAAAATAATTCATAAAGATACATGTTATGTATTCTCTACCTAACAAAATATTCATTTTCTACCATACCAGTTATGCCAAATAACAGTCATCACAATATTCTTATAAAATAGTGTAATGGAAGATGATGCTATCCTTACAGACATGATCTTTTGTAGTTATAATATTAAGATAAATATGCTCATACAGCTGCATTTAGAATGTGAAGAAATTTCACTGCAGAAAGAACAGCACTTCCTTCAAATGTACACACATATTCTATTAATCTTATGTAAAATATATAGTAAAAAGCTTTAAAACTGTATTTGGGCCTTAAAGAATGTGTGCCCTCAATGAAGCCCATTCTCTATAAAAATATATTTTGACAATGTATTGCATGGATCAAACGTGGTAATTAATCTTTCATAGAAAAAAATAGTTTCCCTAGTCATAAATTTGTTTTGATTTTTTTTCTGTCTTGGTATCATGTTAAACCTTCCTATAAAACTCTCTATCTTGACCTTACTGGGAAAAGCCAGCCATGTAAATCCTATGTAACTGTAAGTTTGTTCTTTCCAGGTATAGACTGTAAGACACTGAAGAGGAACTCATGCTAATGCACACTGATACCTGAGCTGTTCATATGACAGAACAGATGCATAGACAGGGAACAGTGCAGCATCTGTTATGAAGTGTCTCCTCTGAACATGCAAGTTGTAAATGTCTGCTAGACCATAAAAGACAATGCAGTAATTCCTATCAAAGTAACAATTGATCCCTGAAGCTGTACAAGTTTCCCATTAAACATTTCATTTAGAAGGAAAATTTTGGATTTTTCATGCCAATAGAGTATTTGTCCATTTAAGGACAACTATCTTACGATATTCTTAATGTCAAATGACATTTCACATTTAAATAGTTTTTCTTCAATGAGCTCTTTTGACCTAATGACTTATTATACAACCACGTTTCAGCAAAGACACAGTTAATGCCATTTTGGCAATATTCAATCCTCATCTCTATGTTTATTTTAGAAATTTACATTATACCTATATATGTATTTTCCCTTTCTTTATTTATATTCAGCGTTGAGAGGAAGTTACATTTGTTTGTTTCATGGCCCTGAATATGTGAAAAAATTACATTTATAGGAATTCCTGCCTCCCATTGGATATACCAGATTGATATTTTAAAATTATGTATATGTTAAATATATATAATATAATATATATATATAATATATATTAAAGCATGACAGCAACACTGAAGTCCTAGTACTTCTATCTCTATTGAACACGAAAAAGAAAAAACTACCTGTCTAGGGGGAAAACCAGGAGCAGCTGTGGCTGTTGCTGCTAAAAGATGCTTCAAAGTGTTATTACAATGAATTATTTTTATGGAGACTATAGATGCATTTCTCGCTGTTGCCTGCTCTAATTACACATCAATCTAGGGATATGCTAACAATATTAGTAAATAATTTTTCATCTTGTCCTTTACATTAAAAATGAAAATTTTTCTAATTTTTAGTCCCAGATTTTTCTATTATTGTTGCTATTATTATTATTATTATTATTATTATTATTATTATTATTATTATTATTAAAATCTCAATTTAAAAAATGTGTTTTTGTACAATACAGCAAAAAGTTAAATATAACAATATAAATATGCTTGGGATGGACATAAAAATAAAATTAAATTTAAATTTAAAAATTTAAAACAGCCATGCATGGTGGCACATGCCTTTAATCACAGCACTTGGGGGGCAGAAGCAAGTGGATTGCTGTGTGTCAAAGGCCAGAATAGTCTACAAAACGAGTCCAGGACAGCCAAGGCTACACCGAGAAACCTGTCAAGAAAAAAATTAAAAATGTTTCTCTTCTGTAATGCAGTGCAATCATAAATTGAATGTTTCTCAAATTCCCTTGAGAGACAGGAGTGGTTAATCTAGAAATTCAATAAATAAAAATTGAATTTATATGAAATTTTTACCAAACTTTTGGTTAGCCTGAAAATCTGCTACATCAGACTGTCTAAACATCATAAAAACTAGAGCTTTCCAGCAGGTTCTTCCTCCACAAAAATGTTATGCTTTAATAATGTATAATTTTGTTTCTATTACAGTATCTACTGAATCTATACTTTTATGGGAAAACTCAACTATTTTATCTTTCAGTATTGTCTGTAATTATTTCTCAGCTGCTTCTGAATATCCTGTTACCTATTAGAAACATCTTCTTCAGCTCAAAAATAAATCTGTTAAAATTTAAAGATGCCCAATCTTCAGCTACTATAGACTTAGGTTTAAATGTTTAAAGTTGATGAAGACTTTTGATTTAATAGGTTTTGTATTTTTTTGTTTGTTTGCTCATTTCTTATGGTTGTCCTTAGTCAGATATATGATCATACTCTGGCAAAAGGGGCAGTTAAGGTTCATGAAAGCCAACTTCTTTTATTGTACACAGTACAAAGATATTATTTTATACAATATTCCAAGCTTCTAGTAATGAATGGACTTGACATCTGAAACTACAGCAGTTTGTGTTCGGACTTTCTTTTCTGTGCTCAGAGTGCATAATGCCTTTTCCTAAGTAGTCAGCTATAGAGCATAGTCCCAGGCCTAGGATGGGGCCCTGGTGACTCCAGGAAAATGCCATTGTGTCACATTTGGAAGCTGTCTTTGTTAAATAGCTCTTAAAAATTTTATTTCTAGGACTCTCATTACAATGGATTACTAACAATACTTATGCTAGCAAATTATTTGACAAATTTTAATATTAACAACATTATTAAATCATCTACTACCTACTGGGCCAAGATATTGTGGAATAACATCAGATATTTAATTGATAAAATTTAAAAAATAAAAATGTGTATTGTTTATACTTATCTAAATCATTACTTACTATTTAGCTATGCTAACTTTAAATAAAAATTAATTTACAGGATAATGATTTTTTTCCTGTTCCCAAACATTTTGCCTTAAAGGAGACACATCCTCAAGTTTATGTGGTTGTTTGAGTAAAAATGGCTCCCATACATGCATAGGGTGTCGCATATTTGAAAGGAATATGACATACAGCGTTGTTGGAGTAGATGTGGCCTTGTTGGAGGAAGTGTGTCACTGGGGGGTTGAGATTTGAGGTTTAAGCGGCTCAAACCAGGCCCAGTGTTACTCTGTCTTCCTGCTGCCTTCAGGCACAGATGTAGAACTATTAGCTTATTTTCTAGCATCGTGTCTACCTGCACACCACCCTGATTTCTGCTATGATGATAAAGGACCTTAACCAAGACTCTTAGCAGTGCTAGATATGGAGCCTAAAGTACTATCCTGCAGGCCAGGTAGCACTTCCGGTGGAGGTATTGGGACACCAACGCCCCCATAAGACCTTGTGTTTCCCTACAAGATGTGTAGGGATAAAGATGGAACAGAGATTGAGGGAATGGCCAAGTAATGATTGTCCCAAATTGGGTCCATCCCATGGAAGAAAGACAATCTCTGACACTATTAATGATATTCTACTATGCTTCCAGATAGGAGGCTAACATAAATGTTTTCTAAGAAGCTTCATCCAGTAGCTGATGTAAACAAATGTAGAGTCCCACAGCCAAATAATAGGTGGAGCTCGGGGAGTCTTGGGGAAGAAAGGCAGGAAAAAGTGAGTGAACTACAAGATCTACAGAGGAAGATAACCTAGGCCTTGGGGGGCTGCTCACAGAGTCTAAATAACCAAAGGAAGAGAATTCATGGGCAGGACCTAGACAACCCGCACAAGTGTAGCAGATATGTAGTTTGGTCTTCATGTGGGCTTCTAACAATTGGAGAGGGGGCTGTCTCTCACTCTGGTGCCTTCCTTTGGATCCCTTTCCCATAGCCGATCTGTCTTTTATGGCCTTCGTTTGAGATAAACTGTTTAGTCCTGCTGTGATTTGATGTGACAGGGTGTGTTTGTATCCTTCATTGTGCTCTGTAATAAAGTCTGCCCATCTTCATCATTAAGAAATGCAGATAAGGTGGGATACTGAAGATTATGACTTGAAAACGAGTTAGAGGAGTTGGATGGTTCAGTCAAAGAAAATAAGGAATTAAAATGAAAGTCTCGTAAATGGAACTGGAAAAGATCCTCCTCAGTGAGCTAACCCAGATCCAAAAAACCAAACATGGTATGTACTCACTTATAAGTGGATATTGTCA
The DNA here is from genome assembly GCF_964271855.1 of Acomys minous. Classification (NCBI taxonomy): domain Eukaryota; kingdom Metazoa; phylum Chordata; class Mammalia; order Rodentia; family Muridae; genus Acomys; species Acomys minous. Next base: position 6,748,395 of record NC_140502.1, read on the forward strand.
GGAAAGTAAAAATAATCATGCTACAATTCACAGATCCAGAGAAGGTAAGTAACAAGGAAGTCTTAGAAGGGAAACACTAGACTCCCACCATGAAGGAAAATTGAATAGATATCATGTGTTGATAAAGAAAGAGATTTGGATGTGGAATGATGGGAACAGAAGGGCTTGTGGATCAGTTCAGGGGAGGATGAAAGAGAGAGTCCTGACAGAGGCAACTAGAATCTTGGAATGGGGTGAAGTGATTTCTGGAATGAGCTAGAAACCTAGTGTATTGGAAACTCCCATGAATCTCTGAGGGTGACCCCAGCTACTATTCCTAGCAATAGAGGATATAAAGCATGAACTGGCTATCTCCTGTAACCCAACAAGACTTCCAGTGGAGGGACTGGGACCTACTCTTTGTCCTGGCTACAAGACGTGCTAGCGTAAAGGTGGCACAGATATTTTGGGAGTGGCTAATTAATACCTAGTCCAGTTTGGGACCCATGCCATGAGAGTGAGCCCACCCCTGACACTGCCTGGAGAGCTGGGAGCCAGAGGCTGGATAGCCTAGAGACTTATGATAGAGCCAAATATGAATGGAAAAAAGTCAATGAAATTATTCTTAATGATATTCTGTTATACACATAGATCAGAGAGGGTTCATCTAGAAACTGATGGAAACAGATGCAGATATTCACAAGCAAATACTAGGCAGAGCTTGGTGAATCCTGAGAAAGAGGGGCAGAAGGATTATAGGAGCCAGAAGAGTCATGGGCACCACAAGAAAACCCACAGAATCCACTAACCTGGACTCAAAGGGGATCACAGAGATTGAACCACCAACAAGGGAGCTGCAGTCTCCCTTTGTAGGTGCTCTACATGTCTCAATTGTGTAGCTTGGCCTCCTTGCGGGACTCCTAAGAGTGGGAGCAGGGCTGTTGCCTCCCTTGGGACACTTTCCTCTTACTGAGTTGCCTTGTCTAGTCTTAATAGAAGTGGTTTCTAGTCTCACTGCAACTTTCTATCCTTGGGGCGCATGCCCTTTGTGAAGTGAAATGTAGGAGGTGTGGATGTGGGAGGGGAAGGGAAGTTGAATAAGGATTTGGAAGAGAGGAGGAAGGAGGAATCATGGTTGGTTTGCAAAAAATAAACAAATAAAATTTAGAAGATCTCTATGAAAGTAGCATCATTTAAAGGTAGCAGTGAAATCACAGCAGTGAATGTACACATGCCTATGAAGAAAAGTGAAGTCCTGAAATTAAGATGCTCATCAATCACTCTAAGCTTTAGCAAGCATAGACTCTCAATGTAACCTAAGCTCACCAATTCAGGTAGTCGAGCTGGCTAACTTTCTTCAAGACACTCTGTTCTGCCTCAGGAGTTTTGAGATTACAGGTGGGCTTTTGAGTGAGTTCTTCACATTAGAACCCAGTTCTCATATTGGGACATCAGGGGACGATTTACTGACTCAACTACCTCCTTATTCCCTCAGATTTAATGATTTAATGTTTTAAAAATTATAATTTAAATGAACTCTTTCAAGGGTAATGAAGAAAAAATGATCTTGATCCCCTAGTTACTGGACACACACACACACACACACACACACACACACACACACGCATGCATGCACGCACACACGCACGCACGCACCCACGCACATGCACACAGGCAGACATGAATGCATACAAACACATACACACATGCGTGTACACTCACAGACTCAGACAGACAGACAGACAGACAGACACACACACATATGCACGGACAGTGGCACAGACACACAGACACACACACAAACACATAGTCAGAGTCACAGAGAAAATGCTCACAGGAAATTTTTTTCTAAGAATGGTTTGCCTTCATGTATGTTAAGATCATGTGATTGTAGTCCCTACAGCAGGCAGACAAGGTTTGAATCTCATGGAACTTGAGTCACAGATGGATATGAGCCACAATATGAGCAATGAGACTAAAAATCCAGGTCTCTGCCGAGAGAGCAACCAGTGCTCTGAACCACTGAGTCTCCTCTTGTAGTGAGATGTAAAGTGAAACCTTTAGTGTCTGGTTTTAGTGAAATGCTTCAGCCTAGTGTTTGCTGTGCTGAGACATTAGAGACTGCTTGAACCTTGAAAAAATGGTGTCTCCATGGAAAGTCTGCAATTGGTGGAATATGAGAGTTTACAGCAGCACAAACCTACATCCTAAGACACTCATGGTAAACTTGGAATTTTTATTTTTCATTATGATTAGCCATGATCAAATGGGACTAAGAGTTGTGTGGGTTGTCTGCTCTCTCAGACAGCAAGGGCAAGATAACCTGGGTAGTTGGAATCTTTCCCAGTCTTAATTAATTTTGTCTAATGATTGAATAAAAGTAATTGGAGTGAGCTAGTCAAAGTGAGTCTTTTTTTCTTCTAAGGCTGAACCCCTCTGCTCCTTTGGAAAATAAAGGTTTATCATCTTGGTGTGCTCTCCACTGTTGGACCTATGAACAACATCAATTTTTGATTTCTCTACCCCTCAAGGCTACATTACATTCTCAACTTTAGAAAAACATATTTTCAAAAAGGGTAGCTGATCTTACAACTGCCTGTTGGGACTTCAAAACACGGAGAAGCAAAATGTTCTGCGGTATTTTTAAATGATTTTGTTTTGATGTGCTATGGGATTAAACCCATGGATCTGCTTGGCCCAATGCACAAGCCTTCAGCTTTGGTAGAGGACTTCCATAATGTCTGAGTGCCGAGAATCAAACCAGGCTAGTGAAATTTTAAATGATGACATGAATCGATGGCTTCACCTTCTCATATTATATCTTTATAAAATTTACAAACCGCAACAGAAAATCATGTTTGAAAACAATGCAGAGTGTTCTTTGTCACTGCATCTCTGATTATTGTGAATGTGAACCAACAAAACTCAACAAATAGTGTATGAGTATTTGCAAAGCATGAATTAAATGACATATCCATTTGATCAAAAATAATACTTTAAAAATATGGCACTCAGGCAAAGGAAGACATTAAACAGAACTAGAAAATTAAGCTGTTTTAGTGTTAGAAATTAGCCTGAGCATCTACTTCTGTGGAAGCAAGCCTAACTCTGCCAAGTCCATCACATAAGCACATCCAGCAAGGGGCCCATGAGGACTATGGATATAAAGAATAAGGGGCTGGTATTTGAATGGCCATCCCAGACACTTATAACAGTTGCTAAGTCAAAATAATTCAGTTTACAACTAGAATATATTTTTGAGAACCAAAAGGAAACCTTCAGTCCAGGGGATATATTATTCTCTTCTGGCTTCTGTGAGCACTGCATATAGATGGACCACAGACTAACATAGGGACAAAACACACACTCACAAAATAAAAACAAATACACGTTCTTTGAAAGTGTTGAATGGAACCATTTCTGTTGATGTAATCCATCCCTGTATCCACATCTAGTAAAAGAGAAAGAGATGGTTTCCTTTACCTAGATTTAAGAGATAACACCTGAGATCAGCACAATGTTGTCATGATTTTAAAGTGACCAACCTAACCTAACCTAGCCTGCTGCACATCAGTTTTTAGTGTTACTAATGGTTTATTCTGCAGTCCTGGGAGTCAACCCCAGTTTCATACATTCTTGGCAAGTGCTTTGTAACCCAGCTACATCACTAGTCCTGCTAGCTACCCTTGAAGCCTTTGCTTGTGTCCTGTGATGTACAGTGAAAGCACTAGGCTCACTGGAATCAGGAGGAAATGAAGAACACACAGAGAACGCAGAGCATCCTTCTCTGTATAATCGCTACAGAGTAGAAATTAGGAAAGCTTCCAGTAGGAAGGAATGGAGCATAGATTTGAAGAGAAAAATTCGTATTCTGCAAGAATGGAATGTGGTGGGAGTTGGGAACTGGGAATGATGTCTCAGTGGTTAAGAGAATAAATTGTTCTTCCAAAAAACTTGGGTTCAGTTCCAAGCTCCCTCATACTGGTTCACAGAATCTGGCAACCCCAGTTTCATGGATCCAGGGCCCTCTTGTGGCCTCCAGGTACACCATGTATGCATGTCACGCACAAACAGATATAAAGACAAAACACCCATAAGTTTGTTTAATAAAGAAGGGAATGCAGAGAATGATCATGGCGTGTGTAAGAACAGAAAGCACAAGGAACTTGAGACATTTAAACTTACTTATTACCATCTCCCTACCCCTCTCTTCCACTCTGGTCTCTCATTCCTTTTTATTTTATTTTATTTTATTTCTCCTTTATTAATTTATTCTTGTTACATCTCAATGGTTATCCCATCCCTTGTATCCTCCCATTCTTCCCTCCCTCCCATTTTCCTCTTATTCGCCTCCCCTATGACTGTTCCTGAGGGGGATTACCTCCCCTGTATATGTTCATAGGGTATCAAGTCTCTTCTTGGTAACCTGCTGTCCTTCCTCTGAGTGCCACCAGGTCTCCCCCTCCAGGGGACATGGTCAAAGGTGAGGCACCAGAGTACGTGAGAAAGTAATATCCCACTCTTCACTCTACTGTGGAGAATGTTCTGTCCCTTGTCTAGATCTGGGTAGGGGTTTAAGGTTTACTGCCTGTATTGTCCTTGGCTGGTGCCTTAGTTTGAGCGGGACCCCTGGGCCCAAATCTGCCTATCATAATGTTCTACTTGTAGGATTCTAGGACCCTCTGGATCCTTCTACTTTGCCATTCTCCCATGCTTCTCTCATCTAAAGTCCCACTGGAATGTCCTCCCCTCTTTCTCAGTTTCCTGGCAAGTGAAGGCTTTCGTGGGACATGCCCCTTGTGCTAATATGCAGATATAAGTGAGTATATACCATTTGAGTCTTTCTGCTTCTGGGTCATTCCTTAAAATAACCAGACAGCCTGGGCTGAGGAGATAGCTCCAAGGTTACAAAATTCAAGGGGATCTGGAATAAGGACCCAACACTCCATGCAGGCACAGCAGCCTGCCTGTAACTCAGAGAAAGGGGATCCCAAAGCAAACCAATTTGCAAGACTCTCTGCTTCTGTAAGCTCTGGTTTCATTTAAATGCATTTGAACGTTTGTTTTCCTGGAGGGAGCACTGTCTTAGAAGAATTAGAAAGTGTGGGTTATTGGAGAAGATGTGTCACAGAGGATGGCCTTTGAAATTTCAGAGGATCACACTGTTCCCAGTTTGTTCTTTTTCTGTCTTGTTCCTGTGGAGAAAATTTTAGCTATCAGATACAGTTAAATTTCCATCCTTGCTTGCCTGCTGCCATGCTCTCTAACATTACTCTAACCCCTTCAAATTCAATGCTTCCTCTAAGAGTTGTCTTTGCCAGGGTGTCTTGTCATGGTAATAAAAAGTAAGACAGAGCCTCTATCAGTGAATGTATAATAAAGAACAATGTTAGACTTCTACTCACACAAGAATACATGTACACACCTACCCAATCAAACACATGCACATACACAGATGAAACTATGTACACACATCAACGCACAGAAAAACACCCAGAAAACCAAGTTGCTTTTCCCCATTCTGATTCCTATTTTCACTGGGCACATGGCTGTCTATGCTGGGTAGTAGACACCAGTTGTGAGGGAGAGGATGTGGAATAAAAGAACTCGGCAAAACCAGACCTACCTCTCCATCTTTGGCTTTATGGTCTTAATCAACTGTGAACCCTGGGGCAGTGTGCACCCCTTCTGACCACACCCTGCCCTTGCCTTGTGAAGCCAAGGCAGGCAGTGTGATCTCATAGACATCCTGGTGTACCTCTCTCCCACTTTGCTCCTCCTGGTCCTGGCTGGGCCTCTTCTTCCTGTTCCCAGGTAAAGTTGTCAACATCACTAATTAGCCTCATTAAAGGCACTTGCAACGATGGATGTAAATGGCCCTAAATGTTGGGATACCCACAGGTCCTTTGATCTGAACTCTCACCCACCTCGGTAAAGAAGAATTTGCTACAAGAACCCTGTGGCCTGGTTGGTAACAAGACACCATCAAAGATTTGCAGCGTTGTCATCGACATGGGTACTGGCACCTGTAGATAGGCTTTGCTGTACAGACTCAACCCACCTACATTGTGGCCAACATTGTGGGGTTCTAGTCCAAGAAACAAACCACCATGGGACAGTCCAAAGAGTACACATTTAATGGTGAGGCAGCCCATGCTTGCCCAGAGTTAACCCTGATGCAACCAGTTCGTAATGGGATTGTGGTGGACTGGGAAGCTGCTGATCTCCTCTGTCGCCACATCCTGGAAAATGACCTCCAAGTGGCCATCCAGGACCATCCTCTGCTGTTCACCGATCCACCCTTCAACCCTGCCTGCAACCATGAGAAGCTGGTGGAAGTGGCTTTCGAGTTTCTGCACTCCCCTGCCATGTATGTTGCCTCCCAATCTGTGCTGTCAGTCTGTGCTAACGTGTATGTTAATGGACTGGTGGAAGACACTGGCCATGGGGTCAGCTACACAGTTCCAGTCTTTCAAGGCTACAATCTACCCAATGGCATCCAGCGCCTGGACCTAGCTGGCCACTACTTGATTACCTTCTTGGCAGAGAAAATCGTGAGATCTAGCTTCCCGCTTAAGAAGGAAGACAGGGACATTGTGGAGAGCATCAAGCTCCAAATCTGCTATATGGCCTCAGATTTCCAGAAGGAGCAAAGGCACCCTGATGCCAAATTTCAGTGATGCCTGAAGCTGCCAGATAGACAGATTATCACAGTGGGGAAGGAGCTCGTCCAGTGTCCTGAGCTATTTTTCCATCCCCCAGAGACCTTGGGACCTTCACCTTTGGGCCTCTCCAAGAGCCTCTGTTCTGTGCCTCAGGAGTTGCAGGCCGATATGGAACAAATGTGCTGTTGTGCGGAGGCTCCTCTGTGTTCCCTGGATTTGGAAGTCGTTTCAAGGCTGAGATGCAGCGCTGTCTTCGTCCGGAGGCCCACGTGGTTGTGGCGGCCCAGTCCAATGGGAACCTCTCGAGGTGGATTGGGGGGGGGTCTATTCTGGCCTTGTTGTGTGCTTTGCAGTCCCACTGGATCCTGTGTGAGCAGTATGATGAACCAGGTCCTGATATAGTGCACCACACGTGCTCTTGGTTCAGCACAGGGTGGGGAGGTTTGTGGGAATAAAGTTTCTGTAGGAAGCCAGTTGTGTCTTAACAAATGTTCCATTCTCCACCGTCCTACCCAGGAACCGCATAGAGAAAGTCACTTGCAGACCAAGGCCACTGGGACTCAAACCTCACACCTTCCTCTATGAAATCTGACCTGAAGCACCTCTCATAAGCCACTCTCTAGACACCCTAATTCTCACTCATTCCTCACAACAATCCCTAACGCCATACTTTTCTCTACTCTCATCAAACCACCCTCCTGGGATCATTCCCTCACTTGCCGACCCAAGGTGGACTGTAGCATTTGACACTAATTTTCCTTTCCTTTCCCCTCCCTCCCTTCCTTATTTTCATCTATCTTTATTTCCTTACTTTTTTTGAGACAGGGTTTCTCTGTGGAGCCATGGCTGTCCTGGACTCACTATGCAGACCAGGTTGGCCTTGAATTTGTAGAGTCTGCTTGCTTCTGCCTCCTCAGTGCTGGGGTTATAGGCATGTGCCTCCGCATTGGCTGTTTTAGTTTTCTTAACTGTCTTCCTGACTGGTATTTGTTGGAAACAAAATGATTTGCATTACATCTTTTGAGAACTGTTAGTACTTTAGCCTGCTTAGGGGCCAGAATATCTGACTTTTAAAGAAATTATTGTTTAGTCTTCTGAGTTCTTTATATTCAAGGCAGTAGTCCTCTTTTAGATGTATAGGGTGCAAAAACTTTCTTCTATTCTGAGGAGGTACTTATTGACTTAATTTGCTTTTTTTGCTATTTTGATATGCAAGAGACTTTGTAATTTCATGAAGCTTTAATTGATAGTTTTTGGCCTTATTTCCGTAATTACTGGAGTCCTGCTGAGCAAGTCTTCCCCTATGCCTATATTAAATATCTTTTGCTTTATTTATTTTTTATGACTGTGCTGCCTGCATATTTTGTGTCCATTACATATACATCTCATGTCCATGAATTTCAGGAGAGAGCATAAACTGCACAAGTATTAAATTTATAGATAGTTGCAAGCTACCATATGGGTACTGAAAACTGATGCTAGTTCCTCAGTAAGAACAACAATTGCTCTCAACCTGAGTTTTCCTTTATCAGGGTAAGGCTGTCAGCTCTCCAGTGAAGGTCTTTGGTGGCCTTTGGTGGTCAGAGCTAAAAAGCATCTAATTTAAATCTTGTAATATGCTTATTTAGTATTGTTGCCAGATATCTTTTATTTTATGTGTATGAGTGTTTTGCTTGCATATATGTATGTACACCATGACAGTCCCTGGTGTCCATAAAAGATAGAAGAAGTAGTCAGATCCCCTGGAATTGGAGTTATGAGCCATCTATGTGAGTGCTGAAAATTAATCTCTGATCTTCTTAACAAATGCTCTTTATCTCTTAGCATCTCTCTATGTTTCACCTCTTCTTTGGGACATGGTTTCACTGCTCACACCTGCCTGACATAGAAACTGCCTTTGTAGATCAGGATGATCTGAAACTCACAAGAGATCCATGATCATCTGCCTCCTTACTGTTGGAAGTAAAGCTCCATTCTACCACACCTGATTCAGTTATCCGGTTTCAATCTTTTGTTAGAGAGGCTGTCACAGAGATGGGTGTTATTTGCAGTGAAACACCATCTACACACTGTGAACTGAGCCAATGTACACATGAACTCACAGCAGCTGTGAGTGCATGCACAAGACTTGCACAAGATACAACCATAATGAGAATAGAAAAAAAAAATCTTACCGGGAAATAGAATAAGTTCACACATTAAACCAGTAATATTTCCAGCTAGTATTATGTTCTAGGTATTAGATACAGGGATGCTTCTAAGTCCCAACTGTCTTCTTAGATGAGCATGAACAGAAGAGGAAATCCATAATATAGATGAAGAAATGGATCACCACAGGATATTGATTTGTTGGAAGTACAGGACAGGGAAGAAAGTCATGTTTTATAACTCAAATAATAGTTTCTCATGGTTAACAATGGATTGGATGTTAATAGATTCAGCAGAGTCAGGAAATCTCTGCATTTTGCTTGATTATTGGTTCTCCCCTCAATGCTGAGCACAGGCCCTGGTTGAGTAGTCTGTATCTGTATCATGGATCATGCTGTAATATTCTCTCTGGATGATGGATGCTCTTCAAATGAGGCTGTTTCTCCCTTACTTGGATTTTGTATACAGAGTCTACACATGAGTCCTGACTGTCATGGTCCTCCCAGAACCCTAGCTCACATCTTCCTATGGTTCTTCTGAAACACACCACTGATAGCATTTTTAATGGTGGTCACACAAGTAGCTTGTTGATAGTGGTCTGGGAACCAAATATGTCCAACACAGCTTCCTGCCAGGAGCCTTAATGTATGGGGATGTGGGTAGCATTATTATACCTGAGGCTGAGATGTGCTCAGACCTGAATTTTGCAGCTTTTATCACTTGGACAGAAGATCTGAAATGCAGAGTAGTGAGGCAGAGAATATCCAGACTTTTACAGGGGAGTAGATCCTCCTGGAAAGAAAGGAGTTGGGGATAAAGGAGTGAGTGCTCCAGTGAGCAACAATAATTAAATCATGTTACAACAATTTTGTTATAATAATAAGAACAATAAATAAAAATAATAAACTAAGTTCCAATATTGCACAGAGGTTGATTGGTGCTGCATACTGTGACTGCCAATGTTATACAGGGAAGATTGGCAAACTGGGCTGCTTTTGACCTAATTTAAGATGTGTCTCTGCTATTTTCAAGTCTTTCTCTTTTTTTGTACTTTTACACTACAACTAACTTTCTTTCCCTTCACTAAGAAACTTGTCTAGTTAGAGTGTGGCTTCTTAATGTCTATGGCCCCTGCTACAGAGAGGTGTTGCTAGAGTCCCTCTCTTATTTCTCTGGAAACGAAGCCTGGATTAGTTCTCCAGATTATCACAGAGATATCCCATCCCACAATTTATCTTCTCTTCAGACAGTTCATCCGCCAATCCCCACCCTCCAAAGTCCTGGTCTTCACCTTTATATCTCTGTTTCCTCTTCTACATTGTTCTCTTTCTCACCCACTACCTTTGTCTATTTTATTTCCCCTTCTGATGAAGATTTACAGCATCCTCACTTGGATTCTCCTTGTCACTTTTCTTCTTTTGTTCTATGCATTATACTATGTTTATCCAGTATGATATGGCTAAACTCCACTTATAAGTGAGTATATATACTATGTATATCTTGCTGGGTCTTGGTTACCTCACTCAAGATGACCTTTTGTGGATCCATCTATTTGTCTGAAATTTTCATGATTTTTTTAAAAAAATATCTGAGTAATATTTTATTGTGTAAATGTACCACAATTTCTTTATCCATTCTTCAGTTGAAGTACATCTAGGTTGTTTCCACATTCTGGTTATTACAAATAAAGCTGCTATGGTCATAGCTGGTCAAATGTCCTTACATGGTGGAGCATCTCTTGAGTATATACTCAGGAGTGGTATAGTTGGGTCTTTGTGCTGTTTAGGTAATAGGGTGACTGTGGCTTCAAAGAATGAGTTCTGAGTTTGGTAATTTCATTCTGTTTCTATTTTTTGGAATAGTTTGAGGAGTATTGGTATTAGCTTTTTTTTGAATGTCTGGTAGAATTTTACACTAAAACAATCTGTCTCTGGACATTTTTTTTTTGATTGGGAGATGTTGATAATAGGTTCTATATCCTAGGTGGTCATAGGACAGTTTGAAGTGTTTGCCCAGTCTTGATTTATCTTTGGCAAGTAAAATGTATTAAGAAAACCATGCATTTCTTCTATATTTTACAATTTTGTGAAATATAGGCCTTTGAAGTAAGACCTATTGATTTTTTTGGGTTTCCTGTGTCTGTTTTTATGTCCCCTTTTACACTTCTGATTTTTATTCATTCAAAGACTCTCCATCTGATTTTAAGTTAATTTGGCAAAGGGTTTGTATAGCTTGTTGATTTTCTCAAAGTACCATCTCTTGGTTTCATTGATTATTTTTATTGTTCTTTTGGTGTCTAATTTATTGATTTCAGCCCTGACTGTGATGATTTAATGTCATCTATTCCTCTTTGGTGTGTTTGTTTCTTTTTGCCCTAGAGGTTTCATATATGCTGTTAAATTGCTAGTACGGAATAAATCCAATTTCTTCATGTGCTTAGTGCTATGACCATTCCTCTTAGCATGGCTTTCATTGTGTCCCACAAGTTTGGGTATGTTATGCCTTCATTTTCACTGAATTCTCTAAATTTAATTTCTTTCTTTATTCCGTTCAAATTCAGTGGTCATTGAGTAGGGAGTTGTTCATTTTCCGTGAGTTTGTAGACTTCCTGTTGTTTCTGTTGTTATGTCTAGCTCTAATCCCTGGTGGTATGATAATATGAAAGTGGCATTTTAATCTTCTTGTATTTGTTGAGGTTTGCTTTGTGACTGAGTGTTAGCAGCCATGCTGAAGAAACAGCAAAACAGCTCTAGAACTCATGGAATATGACCCACTAGTTATCATACCCGATTTGGGTGTGTGTCTGTGAGGTGTGACCTCAATAACTATGTGTCCTGTGGACTTCATGCTGTTATGGAGCATAGGTCTGCCTTTTGACTTTGTTTTCCTCATAATCCTCCTAATATATGAATCGTGTGAGTACTATGACCCCTCACTGTCCAGTGTCATTGGCCTATGCAATAACATAGCTCGATCTCTTTCTGGCATTGCTGCTGGAGCAGATATTAATGAGTCAACCACAACCTTTGCAAATAACCTGCAGATGTAGATTGCTAACAATGACCATTACCCTTAGAACTTGGAAAAATAGATTGTTCAGCAAGTTTACATAAAGATGCTTTTGCTAGTGGCTCTTATATAGAAAGTCTTAGGGTAGTTTTTTTCACTTCTTTTACTGTTATGTAACAAAATGAAAGTTAGTAGAAGACATTTGTGTCCCTTGTAAAAGCTCAGTAGTTGAATCTCATGCTGCTATGGCTGATGGCTTTTCATCCTAATGACCTAACTTCTACATGATGTCTCTGAGAAGGTAACCAACACATAGATGATGTCTACTAATATCTATGCACTCAAAGTAATTAAAGAAAGTTTAGTAAAATCTTCTCTACCCATCACACAAATGGCAGCTACCAATCATTTTACTGGAAGATATTTGGATTAAAATCTGTTTTCTAGTTTCTGTGTCACTGAAAGTGTAATACAAATCATTCTTATATAGGAAATGAAAATAAAATATGTATTTAAATACGGAAATCTAATCCTTATAACCTGGAACCAGTGGAATGCTGCTGTTTTAGAACCATGTTTTCCTTCAATAGAAATATGACAACTGAGGAGAGTATTGATCATCATAGTCATCTAAAACTCAAACACTCTAAAAAATATCATTTTAATAATATTTTATTCTCTCGTCAATTGTTCAACTTTGTCTCTCATAGTAGATTTAACATAGAAAGTTATTATGTGATATTCATAAAGAGAACCCCAGTCATCTCTTCTCAAATGTAATTTTCTATGTGTAGGTTCTTCTAAGTCTGACATCTTAACTGTACATAAAAAAGCAGAATCCTAATGCAGAGTTTAAAAATATTTTCCTGTAGTTTTTAAAATATTATGCATCGTTAGTTATTTATATTTCAGTGTGGGTATGCATGTGTGTGTTTGTGTCTTGTTTTGTGTACCTGTGAGTTCAGGTAACCATGTAACCCAGAAAACAACACCTTATGCTTTGGAATATTGTTACATGGGGTTGTTGATATCATCTTTTCCAGGGCTGAGTATTAAATCAGGTCTTATTAAAGAGCAGGGTATAACATTAACTGATGAGACATCAATCCACCTTCTTTAGTAGTCTTTTTGTATACTGAGCCATCACTATGTAAGTTCAAGTCTTCTATGTCCTTGGATAATGTCAGGATTCCTTTGCCTTCCCCCCTGCAAGGAGGACCATTGTTTTAACTTCAAGTGAAAACCTGAGTTCATTCTCCCACAAACATCCTCGAAATTTTAATCACCATTCAGCAGGCATCAAAGTCATTCACCGAGATATTAAAAGAAGAACTTTGATTTTATTTTGAATGTTTTTTATTTAGAGAATAAAAGAACATTTGCACTCTGCACAGTGCTCCAATAGTGATAAATTGTGATATATAAGTGGATGGGTGCTGTATTATATCAACGATATAGACAATTTTAGTATCCATGATATTTCTATAAAACATCATTAGAGAAGACTGTGAGAATCATTGTAAAAACAAATAGATCTTGTACTATAACCCAATATTTGTTGGTTATGCACCAACTTTATATTTGTTGGTTAAAATTAATTGACTAGTCAGAATACCTGGCCCATATCATGATCCAGGCCATGAGAGAGAGCCAACCTCCAACACTGTTAATGATACTCTGCTCTGTTGCAGACAGGAGCCCAGATGAGTTGTTCTCTGAAAGACTTCACCACCAGCAGTGACTCATAAACGATTGCTGAGACTCACAGCCAAACAATGAGTTATACATAAAGAGTCTTGTAGAACAGTGGAGTGAAAAAGAAAAGGGCCTTCAGGTAACAGGAGCTCCAATAGAAGATCAACAGAGGCAGCTAACCAGAGCCCAGAGGGGTTTGTGAGACTGAAGCAACAACCTAGTACCATGTATGAACTGGATCTAGGGTTCCTACATAGAAGTATATGATGGGCAAATCAGATTCCATGTAGGTCTTCAAGTTAGAGGCCTGGGGGCTGTCCCTGACATGGACACTTTTGCCAGACATTTGATCACTTCCTCTTGATATGACTGCCTTTGTAGGCCATAGATGAGAAGGACATGACCAGTCCTGATGCAACTTGGTGAGCTAGCGTGGATGGGAAAGGGATCTTCACTTATCTGAGGAATAGAGGAGAAGTGATGGAAGAGAGGTAGGAAGGGTGGGACTGGAAGAAGAGAAGGGATCGGTTCTATAGCCAGGATGTAATGTGAATAAATAAATCAATTTCAAAAAATTTTTATGATGTATGATTTTAGGAATATGACTTCACCCTGATCTTTGGAAGAGAAATTGTGTGTGGTCTGAATACAATTGTGTAACACTTGGGAACAAAGATGCACCCCAGCAACCCAGCACTGGAAGACAAGATGGAAAATATCTCCACAGCCTCCATGACCTTGCCCTTGGCGCTATGGTAGACAGGGAGGAAAGTGATCCAAACAGCGCAAAACACCAGCATGCTGAATGTCAAGAACTTGGCTTCATTGAATGTGTCAGGCAGGTTCCTGGCCAAGAAAGCCAAAATGAAGCTTCCCAGGGCCAGGAAGCCTAGGTATCCTAGGACACAGTAAAATGATATAACTGAACACTTGTCGCAGACAATAATAATCTGGCCATGCTCAGAGTGTGCATCAATATCAACAGAGGGAGGAGAAGCTCCTAGCCAGATTGAACAGAGAATAATTTGGATGAGTGTACAGAGAGGAATGATGTTGTTAAGAGTTCCTGAAACCAGAATGTACCTCATCCTTCTTGCAGGAGCTGTGACTTTGAAAGCCAGAAGCACTGTGATTGTTTTTGCCAACACAGTGGAAATAGCCACAGTGAATACAATCCCAAATGTGATTTGCTGCAGGATGCAGGATACTGAGTTTGGATGGCCAATGAAGAGCAAGGAGCAGAGGAAACAGAACATGAGTGACACGAGTAAGATGTAGCTGAGACCACGGTTATTGGTCTTCACAATGGCTGTGTCATTGTGCTTCAAAAATACCCCAAGAACCAGAGCTGTGAAGTCAGAGAAGCACAAGGCCATTAAACCCAGAGTCATCCCCAAGGGGTCTTCATAGCTCAGAAAGACCACAGCTTTGTGGATGCAGTGATTCTTCTCAATGTTGGTGTACTGGTCCTCTGGACACTTCACACACTGTTCCATGTCTGATTGAAAAAAGGACAGATTTGTTGGTACAGCTTTAGGATTTTATTGATAAGACATTTCAATGCTTCTGTTGGAGAATCTTTGAAATACTTGGATTTGCTTGCTCATAGCATAATTGAAGGACATTGCTGTACAGCAAATCTTATATTCATTAGTTCTTATATTTACAGAGAACCAAACCAAACCATCATTTGTCTAACTGTGTTGATGAGAACATTTACATATTTTCATAAAACACAGATTTCTTTCATTATTCTGAATGCTGTCATGAAGTGACTTAGTCTGGTAAATTCATAAAATCTAAAATCACTAACCACAGTGTGGCTGAGTGTATTTTAAAATCACCAATCCCATACATTCTTTGCCTCCTAAGTTCATTGTTCAATTAATGCTGTCTTTATGAGAGATCAAGACTGTCTTCTACTTGGACAAGACCTATGGTAGCCTTTCTTGTTCCAGTTAGCCCAACCTGAACATATTGATATAAAAGAAACAGTAAAATAAATCATCAGGGTTGAGTTTTATGTTTCTGTTTTGTGTGTGTGTGTGTGTGTGTGTGTGTGTGTGTGTGTGTGTGTGTACGTGCGTGCGTGTGTGTGTGTGTGTTTGTGTGTGTGTGTATGTGTTTCTATTGGTGTGTCCATATAAAAGAGATGAGTTCATAAATTTGGCAATGATTTGATTTATATGGGGGAAGTAGGAATGTGAGTGTAAGAAGTAAAATTTATATAAATGTAATATTAATGTTTGAAAATTATAAAAAAATACTTTATATCTCCTTATTTATGTTATTATCTGGCAGTACAGAGAAAGAATTCAGAATCTTGATCATGGGAAGATTTAACTCTAACATTGAAGGTAGTTACCTCTACAGACTGAGCAGTACAATGCCCTTCATTTTGATCCCTTCATCATCAGAAACATCCTGCACCTTCCTATTTCCCTAATTTCAATCTGTATGAGACCCAGACTCTAATTTATTATTTCATGAAATTCTTAGGTTTGTGTTATTTAAATTTTTCACATAAGACCCCTTAGATTTTGTAGATCATGTATCAACACTTATCCCTACTTTACTAGAAGCAAATGCACCAGACACTTGAAAATGGGCTTCTGGATATTCAATGAATTCTGTTTCATATTTATCACTTTCTGATTATTTTACAGGTAATTCTTTTTACCGCGACACTAATTTCCCTAAAGATACAGATTTGTTTTCCATGCCCTCATTACCCTGTGCATTGGTCATTTGCCCTATCTGTTCTACCTGGGGCTATGTACATACATGGTGCACATAGACATATGTAGTGACACATACATATGTTCAAAAAGAGTAAGTGCATATTTGAAATATTAGTGACTGCAATCTTCCCTACATGTAGTTTTAGAGATGAATGAGTAGGAAAGATCTTGTGTAGAATTTCTCACTGCAGCTTGATTACAAATATTGTTCTCATTTGTAAACATTTGTAAATGAAAATTCATTAAATTTTCAATGAATCAAAAATGTAGGTTTAGGCATAAGAGTTTTTTGTTATTATGTTGTTAATGTTTGTATCTCTATATAGACTGATGGAGGAAATGGTATATTTTATTTTTGCAGTTGCATTTTATACTCCTTCAGCATCCCTTTGTTGGTGGATAGGAATACCAATGTGAATGCTTTATGAGAGCAGCAAACACTCACTTGTTCCATTAGAAATTTCATTTTCTGGGCAAGGTATACAAATAAAACAGCAGGCTGACATTCCCTCCTGCCTGAATTGTCTGAATCCAGGACCACAATCAGAACTGTATACAGAGGGCAGCATCTGAGAAAATAATATACATGCTAATACCAGGAGTTTTATCCATTTCTACCATAGCTATATCATATTAGAATGTTAAGATATCGATAAGATTATTTTATACACAGAAACTGAAGTACCATGTGTCACTTAGCACTTTGTATAATGCCAAACATATGAATCTATTAAAGCAAATGAATGAAAAGTGAGAATATTATCAAATCTTGGAAATTCTAGAAAAGTAACTTTTAGCTTCCTTTGTGTGAGCAGTACATAAATTGTAACCTCGTTTTCTAACTAACTTTCATTGAGCTAATACAAAGTACAGTAAAAACACAGAATTGAGTAGAGGAACCTTAATTAAGGAAATTTCTCTAACAGACTAGCCTGTCTTTATATCTGTGAGATTTTTTATTAATTGGTATGTGTTGTAGGCATACTTATTTACTATGGAGAGTACTATTCCTAGGCACATATGCATGAGAAATGAAACAGAGCAAGACAGTAAGAAATGTTCCTTCAAGTTTTTATGCTTTTGTTTTCAAATTTCCTCCTTTTCTGCCCTTGGCTGTAATCAGTGGGCCAAATCAATCATTTTTCCTCAGTTTTTTATGGTTAATGTTTACTCACAGCAATGGATTGTCAAGTTATGAGTAAAGAATATCTGAAACAGGTAAACTATCTTCTCAAACCTCAGATAACAAACATCTCCAATAAATCTTGACAAACTCAGTTTAAAGAAAAAATATCTGAAAACACAGATCCTGGTATAGAGGTAGTGACAAAGTGCTGAGTTACTGTGTAGGAAGCTAGAATTTGAATTGTTTCCTGAAATATGAACACTTTACAAAGCCTGTGAATACTGGGAGAGCCTGAGTAAAACTTAGTTTATGTAAAGTCAATTGAATGATTTCCTAACTTAAAAGAAAAATTTTCTATTACACTGAAGATGATGATGGGGCTATATATGCTTCATCAGAAATTTGCTGATTATTGCATGCTCACTTCAAATCCTTAATTCAATATTAAGGTCTATGTAAAAGCAACACTGTTGCTGGGTATGGTGGTGCATGCCTTTATTCCCAGCACTAGGAAGGCAGAGGCACAGGAATCACTGTAAGTTGCAGTTCACCCTGTTGTACAAAGTGAGTCTAGGACAGCCAAGGCTAACACAGAGAGAGACCTTGTCTCCAAAAACCAAATAAAAACAAAAAGAAAGCCAAAAAACAGAAAACGAAAACAAGTAAACCAACAAAAAAACACACACTGCCATTTTCATGCATAGTCTTCCCATATACAGTTAACTAGAACTCTTCTTGTGGTTGAGTAAGAAGGGTCTCACTGTGTAGAATTTGGGACCTCAACTCCCTATGTAGAATAGAAACATTTCTTTCTCTCTCTTTCCGTATATTTTCATTTTCATTTTGGCACTTTTGGTAATATTTTAATGACTATTTCAGAGAAGAGTGGAGACTGTACATAATGCTGCCCAATTTCCATTCAATATTTTAAGGCATGGTCTCTATGTTATGCTGCCTGCCTTGAACTGGCTATATAGGTCAGATTGGCCACATAAGGATAGAGAATTTCCTGCCTCTGTCTACAAAGGGCTTGGATTAAAGACATGCACTACACACACCTGGCTTCTTTCTGATTTTAATTGATGTTTTAAATTTTTCTCTCCAACTAGTACAGTGCTGTCAATCTGTTTGCCATAGAAAATCCTATTTTGCCAAGATATATTCTTTCTGTTCCATCAGTTTTTGTTTTTAAACACTGAATGGATAATGGGCTCCTTTAAAAGTCTTTTATACTTTTTTTTATAATCATGTTATTGCACCCTAGATTGTATTTATGTGATGTATCTTATTTAGCTAACCTGTATGTTTTGAATCACACTTACATGCCTGATTTAAGTAGATGTAGGGGCACAGACTGATTATTCTGTTGTATTGTTCAGTACTCTTGGTGGGTTTTAGTGAAGAATTATTCGAATCCACGTCCATAAAAGGGACTGTTCTCACATTTTCAAAATTAGACTTCATTACAATATTTCCCCAAATTTTTATAGAAAGAATCGGCTCAGGTTTATAAATAACATTTTCTCCATGGAGGTAACACAAGTATCTTTGGGTTTTTTTTTGTTGTTGTTATTGTTGTTGTTTTATTAAACCAATCTTGTTTTCTGTTGATTTTTATTAAGTAATGTTATCATGAAGATTAAATTATTTTTGAAAATTTTTTGGTAAATATCGACTATTTGTTGTTAATACAGTAATTGATACTTTTCTAATAATTGTGTTTCTCTGTACTTTAATACTGTCTATGAGTTCCTTTAACATCTTGTGTTCAGTTGTGAAGGGGTTGCTATAGTGTCTTTCATTGTGCTGCTGCTTCAGTGGTTATGAACTCTTGTGATTGTGTCTGTTATTGGACTTTATTCTCCATCCTTCTATTATGAGTAATAATCTTGCTGAGCATAGTTACTGTGGTTGGCAGTTATCTCTAAATGCTTGAAAAACATCACTATTCTTCTTCTTCTTAAAAGAAAATGGACAAAGTCTCTATAACAATTGAGTTCTTCCATCCACTGTGTACCACTAAACTCTGTCCAGCTCGCAATGTTCTTATGCACCACATATACAAGTGTTGCATGAACATGCACACAGACAAAAGACCCGTATGCATATAAAAGAAAATACAAAGTTATAATTCACAGACTATCTAATATGTATAACAAAATGATAATTGATTATTAGAGGTGATGACAATTTAGGTTCTCTTTGTAAAATGGCATAAACAAAATTATAAAATAAAAATTATTTACTGTTTTTAAATGACTTTGTATATGTATTTATTCCATCCTTACAATCAGGCTCAGGCTCTTGAACATTTCTTTTATTGGTTCTCTTTAAGTGAGGAAATCACTATATAGTAATAACAATGGTAACTTGAGAATACTGCATATTTTATAGGAAATAATATCAATGAATGTTCAAACATCGTATTTTATTCATATTCACAACTAAACTTGCTCTGATAAAATAAAACATACTGTGTGCATTGCCTTTTTAAAATCCTTAAGGAATTAATAAAAATGTCACATCAAAATAGGAAAAAGAAGAAATGTGATATAGGAGGGCAGAAATAGGTTCTTTATATGACAGTTCACTACATTACAAGAAAGCATAAATGCAAATCAGTATGTTACGTCAAACTTACCTGTCTGCTTCCTGAGGCCCACTCTAGCATGTCTTCAGTTAAATAGAATTGTTGTCCATGTGGAAAATAGGGGTTAAATCTTCCTATCTTCACCTTAAGTCCAACACCATGTGGGGAATTCCTAATGTGAAAGATGTCACACTCTTTCTGGTTCATATACACTTTGTCACCAAAAGGATTAGTGAAGTGCCTCTTTCTCCGAAAGGAGTTCATCTGAAAGACGGGAAGGATTCCATAGTCAATATGCTCTTCCTCGATGTGAGAAAACCTATTCTGATTTCATCTGAAAGGCATTTTTTTCAAAGGTGTCTGGAGGGAAATCTCAATGAAAGCGAAATGTAATTTGACTTATCATAATGTTTGTTGAACTATAGTTATCTGGATGGAACCTAACAAAGAAAAGCATAGACATACATGTAGTCATCAAACATAGATGTACAACACATAAACATGTGCATACAGAGAGAGCCACATCCATCCAGAGATGCACACATAATATATCAACATATTTACTTACACGCACATCAACATACATGACCAGAAGGCAATATGAACATACAGACACAGTCAGACACACAAGTGAAGAAATGCAGAAAACACATACATAGGCACACACATGCATGCACAGATATATCAACACAAAAGACACAATGAAATACAAACACCCACACAGAGACATATTGACACAAAGACAGATTCATGAACACAGCATCCAAAGAAAGACAGACAGTCAAAATCACACACACACACACACACACACACACACACACACACACACAGCAACCTAGATATACAGATGTGCAATCCTATACACAGAAACACACAAAACATACAGTCAGGAAAACATAGAAACTTTCACTGTTATATTCCCCTAGAAAATCCACAAAGACAAAAACAAACAGACACTGACATTCAGACAAATTTATGCTATATTATACAGACAGACAGACAGACAGACAGACAGTGTCAGTTGGACAGAAACACACACACACACACATACGTAAAGTGAGAAACATAAATTCAAATATATGAACAGACGTGTGTGTAGTAAACAGAGTCACAGCATTATTTCTTGTGTTATTACTCTCAGCCTGTGAGGAAGGTCCCGAGAGACAAAAATTGGGAGACAATAAGTTGATCAAACTTGAGAAACACATCCTAGCACTTATTACTACAAATTTTACAGTTAATGCACAAACACTCATCTTCTCATGTATAATATTAATGAGGAAGGTCCAATTGTGTCACCAATATTAGAACAGTTATGACTATATTAAGGTACTCTGTGGCAAAATCACTGATTTTCACTAATAAAAAGTGTCCTCCACCCTAGTGCCTTTATACTGGAGATACATATAAATCTCTAGATTTACTTTGTCAGCATAAAACACGTTTAGAAATCAAAATTTTCAGGCAAACGTTTCCTAGTCCACTTCAACTCACATTGGGAATCTGAGCAATTCCTAAAAGCTATGATATTAATGACACAATTATCATCCAAGAAGAAACACTACCTTCAAGCAGCTATTATCATCTTCTTTCCCATTGTCGATTGGCTGATTTTTTACCTTTTGAAGAAGCATATCATGAAAGGAATGGGCCATAGCATACACGGCATTGTATATGTCATAACTGCTATCACTAAATGCCAGGTCAAAAGTCTGTGTCATTAGCCAGTCCGATGAGGCATTAGATAAGCAGTTCTTCATTGTCTTACAGTTAGATGCTGAGGCTTCACAGTTAAAGTACATCCACTCCTGGCTTGCCAGATATTTATCTGAGTATTTGAGAGGGTTCACTGTCTGCACAAAATCTTTAAAACCAGAAATCTTACCACGGTCATGTGCAAAAGCAAGGATCCCATGGAATGAGTCAAGTGTGGAGTCTCCCATTCCTGTAGTAACATCCCACTGAGATGTTGTGATCCATATTCTCTGTATCCCTTCAGATTCCCAACTTCTAAAACTCAAAGCTAGAGTACTGTCTGAGTTGCCATAAATGACAATAACATTTGTTGACGATGTAATGATTTGGTTGTAATATACTTCAGCTCTTGATATATATAACTCCATATTGACACGTATTATATTCACAAAGGCAAAGCACATTTTATTTTTTTCCATCTCTCTTCTCAAATATGAGAGAAATTGGTTGGCCTGATCATTGTCTGAGATGGCTAGATCAACCCAGTTCCAGCTGTAGTAAAGTAAGAAGGAGACCATGGCCAAGGCAAGAGATGTATCCTCATGGGCCATCTGATGCAGAGAAGGAAATTGTACATGGTCATTCAGGAGAGGATGAAAAGTGCCATAAGTAAGCTGAAGCATCTAGGACACAGGGATCAGCATGAGGTATGATGCACTTCTAAAATCTGTAAACATATTCTTGTTTGTAACAGTTCTGTATATCCCCCCTTTCCGTTACTTTCCCCCTTATCCCTATTTCATACAAATGAAATGTAGAATCCCTATTAAGACTTTGAATAAAACCTTTGAGCTACATAGATTGACATAAGGCCAGAAGGGCCAGTCTCTTCTTGGCACCCTTCTTTACACCTTGTTAATGCCACCAATAGATATACAATTTCATTAATTTTCACTGCACAAAATCACAAAATCTCACCTGACGATATTTGAAGACATAAAAGAATGTGTGAAATATCACAGATGTTTCCCAATTTGGTCCTGTAAGCATTGTGAAACATAAGGCCTTGTGGACACAGAAATAATTAGGAAAAATAATATGACTTTGTTCAGAAAGATGGATGATATCATATAATTCTGACACACTTAGACAAAGTGAATGATTAAACATTAAAGATGAATTGGGTAGAAGATCAGGGTTTCTGTTGATTTCATCCATTGAAAAAGCCAAGGCAAGAGCAAACATTTTGTATTCAGCTTCTGTTCTGTTAAAATAGTACAATATCTATTATAGACAAAGTTCTACACAGGGCCATTTTCAGTCAATACAATGGGTATTCTGTGATGCATGTACTTGTGCCCCACCCCTAAAGTTTGAAACAAATATCCAATGTAATGAGGTTGTGATGACATAAAAATCTGGAATGTTAGAAATCTATACATGTTCATGTGAGGTCATCTCACCAAAATAAGCTTTTTCTATATAAGGAAATTTCCATCTTTGGTTGTTTAGTGTTTGCTCAGATGGTAAAGGGAAGGCCAAATGCTTTGATCAAACTTCAAACCTGATCATGTTTTCATATTTTAATTATTGAGAAATACGAAAATTACAAATGCTGTGTGAGTTGGTGAATTTCTAGTATTTCCTTATGAAATCAACTGAAATGGCTGAGGTGCTGAAAGAATGACTGATGAATGAATAGGCAAGAGTGTTTCTGCGTCAGAATTTGGCTCCTGTGCTAAAAATTCATTATAACTAGTAGATGCATATTTAAAATATTTTCACACATCCATCTTCATAGAGTGTCTTGTTCTTTGTAGTTTGTTTTTTTAGGCTAAACACCTTTACACACACATACACACATATGTATCTGGTTCTCTCTTCACTGTTTTTATTATGTTTCTTTTTTTAAACATATGCACTTCTATTATTACACATCGATAAAATTAACTATATAAAGCAAGAAGAACCACAAGACAAAAGATTTATAAAAATCTTACATTCTTAATGATTTAGTTATTCATATTTGGCAAATGTGATGTAAACATCTTTTTTTATTAATTTATTCTTGTTACATCTCAATGGTTATCCCATACTTTATATCCTCCCATTCTTCCTTCCATCCCATTTTCCCCTTATTCCCCTCCCCTATGACTGTGCCTGAGGGGGATTCCCTCCTCCTGTATATGCTCATAGGGTATCAAGTCTCTTCTTGGTAACCTGTTGTCCATCCTCTGAGTGCCACCAGGTCTCCCCCTCCAGGGGGCATGGTCAAATGTGATTGTTATCTTGTTGGGTCAAAGTTTCTAAATGAAGGTCAATATCTATCATATTTCATCTCTATTAACTTGAAAAATTTATCTTGATCTAAAAACACCTTAACCCTAAACAATTAAGCTTAATTGTAAGACTAAACTATCTGGTCTTCAACCCTATCAGAGACTTGAGAAGTAATAAAACTTAATTATCTGAGTAAACTGGAAATGCAGGTTAGCAGCTTCCAAAATGAAAAAAACGACAGTTTGTTGCCTGAACAGTCCCCCAAAATTCTTAATAACGTTGAAGCATCATCTTCAACATTCTGTCCCAATATATCTGACAGACATAAATGTGAGGCAGGAACTATTGAGGACTTGCTTATAGTTTCTTGGCAGAGTTCAGCCATCGACTCTCCCTGCATCCAAACTTGGCCTATTTTTTGGCAGAATTCTGTCTGTGGCAGAAAGCAGGACATTTTGCCCAGTGACTGGTTTGTCACATTTGAAGTCAACTACATAGAGGGTTCTTTGATGCTCACCATCTCCTTTGATGCAGGCTGGTTGTTGCCAGGAGTTAGCTTACTGTGCCAAAGAATCTTTAGAATAATAAAATCACATTTTAATGCCATATTCTGTAGCTAGCAGATGCTTTTGAAGACCTTATTTAACTACTTTATCTTATATATCTATAGAATCATATCTATCTATGAGACCTAGAATATATATTCTTTTCATAGAATTAGCCTAGTATTTGATATGAACATAAATTACAACAAGGTACAAAATTCAACACAAGTGAATTAAAAAATAACTTATTTGTGAGTACCAAAAAAGGCCTTGATATGAGAAGTAGATTAAATATTCTTTTTGTTTTATCCTCTCTCTATATTTCTCTATCACTCTTTCATTCTTTCCAACTCATATCTTCTTACCTACAAA
This sequence comes from Acomys minous, assembly GCF_964271855.1. Classification (NCBI taxonomy): domain Eukaryota; kingdom Metazoa; phylum Chordata; class Mammalia; order Rodentia; family Muridae; genus Acomys; species Acomys minous. The sequence continues at coordinate 6,773,240 of NC_140502.1, forward strand.
AAGATAAACAAAAAGAGAGATGTCCCTGAGTCCAATCTTGTTTCTGATGAAAATAAGCATCTGTAGACAAAGAGAGTAAACAGAAATCTATCAAACCAGATTCTGGCTATTACAAACAAGAGTGCTATAAAAAATAGTTTAACAAATGTCCTAGTTGTCTGTTGGAGCGTCTTAGGGTATATATGCAGGAGTGGTATGGCTGGATCTTGAGGTAAACTTATTTTCAATTTCCTGAGATAGCACCAGATTGATTTTCATAGTGGTTGTACAAGTTTGCACACCCACCAGCAATGGAGAAGTGTTCCCCTTTCCCTGTATCCTCACCAGCTGGTGCCATCACTTGATTTTTTTACCTTAGCTATTCAGATAGGTGTAAGATGGACTCTCAGCCTTTTTATTTGCATTTCCCTGATGACCTGGGACGTTGAACATCTCTTTAGGGGCTTCTCAGCCATTCAATATTCTTTTGTTGAGATTTCTCTATTTAGCTCTGTCCCCCATTCTTTAATTAGGATATTACACTCAGTGCTGATAATTTCTTGAGTTCTTTATATATTTCAGATATTAGACCATTGCCAGATGTAGGGTTGGGAAGATCTTTTCCAAGTTTTGGAGGCTGTAGCTTTTGTTCTGTTGACTGTTCCCTTTGCCTTACAGAAGCTTTTCAGTTTCATGAGGTTTCATTTATTAATATTTGATTTAGAGCCCGGGTTGTTGGTGTTCTGTTCAGGAAGTTGTCTTCTGTGTCAATGAGGTCGAGGATCTTCCATACTTTTTTTTCTAACATATTTAAGGTGTCCAGTTTTAAATTCAAGTTTTTATTTCATTTGGCCTGTGGCTTTGTTCCTTTTTCTTTATAGTTTATTATTTAAGAAAAAAAACGTTTTAATGGTTTATTTTCAATTAAATTGACACAGCAGAGATGCATTTTAAAAAAAGATATATGTTTCACTTTGGAAACCAATCTGTCCCTTTATCAGAAAACTGGAAAAACTCTTCCTCAATACATAGCAGTACCATACCTGGGCATAAACCCAAGAACACATGCTTAACTATGTTCACAGCAGCATTATTTATGACATCCAGAATCCTGAAACAATCTTGACATCCCTCAATCAAAGAATGGATGATAAAACTGTGATGCATTTACACAATGAAGTTCTACTGAGATACTAAAACCAAAAATATCATGACATTTCCAAGTAAGAAGGTGTAACTAAAAAAGAATATCCTGAGTTTGGTGACCTGACCAAAAAAGACACACTTGGTATGTTATTACTTAGCTATACAGTACAGGATAAACATACTAACATTCATTGACAAAAGTAAATAAGTAAGAAGGATGACCCAAGAGAGGATGTTTAATTCTCACTCAGAAGTGGAAATAGAATAGACAGCAGAAGTGAAAGATAGAGATCAAGATAAGAGAGGGAGTGCAGAGAGAAATGAGAATATATATGAGACTTAGGGAAAGACTGTGCTGGAGGACAGAGGGCCTGAAGAAAAAAGAGAAAACATTGGTGGAGACATCTCTCTATCAAGATGGAGAACTAATACAGCATAGGTTCTGGGATAACATAGAACATGACTCCAGCTGAGTCTCATAGTATCAGGGTCATTGGATTTAGAGGATGACCTCTAACTAGACAGAATTCCCAGTAGAGGGAAGAGAACACCACTATAACCACAACAACTTTGACCACATTTTACTCTGCTTACAAGATATGCAGTAAAAAATATAGAGCAGAGACTGAGGGAATGTCCATCAAATGCCTGGCTTAAACTGAGACCCACCCTTGAGGAGAAAGCCAACTTCTGACACAATTACTTATAATCTGCTATGCTTGCAAACAAGAGCCTGGCTAAGCTGTTCCCTGAGGAGCTCCAGCTGTCAGTGAATCAAAACAGATGCTGAGAATCTCAGCCAAATGTTGAACAAAGTGTTGTGAGTTTTGTGGAAAAGTAAGGAGAAGGACGAAGGACTAAAGGACCAAGAAGTGACATAAACTCCACAACAAATCCAACAGAGTCAACCAAATCATGAGGGCACAGAGTGTCTTGTGGAAAATGAATCACCAACCAAGGACCATAAATAGACAGGATCTAGGTCCACTACACAGATATAGCCAATGGGCAGCTATGGCTTCTTGTAGGTCCCCTAGTATGGGTAGCCAGGGCTGCCACTAACATGGACCCTATTGCCTGTTTTTAAATCTTTGCCATGTTGGCACTTCAATTTCAGGCTACAGGGGAAGAGGACATGTTCTGTCCGGATGTGATTGATGAGTTTGGATGGGTTGGTAGTTTGGCTCCCCTTCTCTGAAGAAGAGAGGATGACATGGATTGAGAGGACTGGGCTAGGAGTATATGATGGAGGAGGCCATTGTTTAAAAGTAAAATATTAAAACAAATAGATTAATTAAAAAGATGTACGTCTTTATGCATCTCTGTGAATGGACCTAAGCATTGCTCACTTATTCTTATGAATGTAATTGATACCACAGCTTTAAATGAGGTTTTTCTCTAGACTACTTCATCTTTAAATACACAAGAATATATCTTCTCCAGATATGCATCCAGAGACTAAGTGTATGGACAATCATCCCAGTATCATTCACTTATTTTATTTCAAAGTTATGTGATTTACATTTGACAATTAGTGGAATATATTTTCTCTTCTAAAGAAACTTATTTTACCACATTTCCAGTTACATTAACAGAACACTAGCATGCTATTGAGAATTAGAAACATCTGGAAATTGCAGGTGATTTGTTTGTGCCAATATTCCACATTTGTAAAATAGCATATAAAGAGTAAAATATATGGGAGATCTTTATGATATACTTTTAATAACAAAATAAATTAATTTGGCCTACAATATCTTTTTTCTCTTTAAAAGAAGAATAATCACTCCTTTCTCTTACTAGTAATTTAATGTCATCTGAACAACAAACATCAGACATACTCCTTCATTCTGAAGGATTCACTCAGATTTAAATATAATTAGTTTTCCACTTGGAAATCGTATCTTTGTGGTTTCTTTGTCAACAAAAATGCCCCTTTTAGAATGCTGTTTATTAGCACAAAGGGAATTGCTATTGAAAATTTCAGTGCCACAAAATAGGAATTTAAGATTACAGTTTGTGTGACTCAAACACTAACTCATACATACTAAACAGAACAAACACTGGCTCCTTGCTATATCAAAGTTGCCCTGTAATGTAAAGTTCTGTGCTTGAAAACAAATAGCAGAAATCCATTAAGCCAAAGCAGGTGCAATATCCACATGGTAAAATATGCAATTATTCTTAGTAATCTTAATGAAAGAGAAACCTAAGTGGTAAGTGTGATAAAAGCATCAGAAAATAAATAACTTAGAAATAAAAAGAAGACACATAATTCTTAAGGAAATGCAGTGATGTGCTACTAGGAAACTCCTCTAATCATCTTCTCAAGTACTCTCAGGTACATATGCTAAAAATGTAACTCAGTCAAATGAGAAGGAACGAAAGTTGTCACCACTGTTAGTGATAGCCTCCCTTTTCAAACATAAAATTTACAGTCTGAGCATTCCTTCTTCATGGTAAAGAGAGAATAAATAACTGGGCTTTGTAACACATAAAGGCTAGTGATTGTGTCTGTACACAAGTTGTGATGGAGATATAAGGACTCCTTTAAAGTTCATATTGGAACAAAATCCTACTTATATTCTTGATGGAGGTTCAGAATTCATAAACTGACCAGATCCAGATAATTTCAGAGAGTAACTGATCATCTTTATGAAAGCTTTCTGTACCTAGGTGTAGTGCAAACACTAGGGGCCCTAGCACATGTACTGGTAGGTACACACTGTCAGAATAGTCATCAGCATACACTCTATGGCTATTTAATTGTGTCTTCTCAGGATGAAACATACTGAAATAATATGGGGTAATTTTTGATAATAAATCACTGCCTCTTATGCACTGAAAAATGTCAACAGGATGGCTATTTCTTATGGATCACGATAGAGGTCCATATGTTCACTCAACTTCTAGCCTTGAAATCAGGAGGCTAACTGGAAAAAGCATAAAACAGCAATTTAAATCATAAAATAGCATTGAAATCATAAATGAATTCTGGGTTGTTTTTTGGTGTGCATATTGGAAGAACAGGACAGAACACTCAAAGAATTGTTCTGTTTCTCATCTTCAGACCACTCCTGAAATACTTGTGATGAAATTTTCAAGAGAAACACAAAAGCACTTACAGCTTATTCAGGAGTATGTTTAAATCGTCTTTCTTCATAGGACTTTTCACTGCCTCAAGGGAGAACACACAAGCTGTCATTAAGTTTCCATCCTTTCTTTCAATCGGCTTCATTCTCCAAAAGCATTTGGAAGGAAAGAAACTGGTCATGAGAAGTGGAATGTTCAGAAACAAGTAGAACAAAATCAAAGTGAACATCATTGTCCTACTGTAGGCCTGGGTATTGTGGATTGCAAAGTGTCATACATATCAACCTATCATATGGGCACCCACGCGTTCTTTCCTTCTTTTATATATCTGGGCAATGGAAAGTGTACTTACACATTCTTGATTCCTTTTCTCCCCAAGGCCTTTGCTCATTCTTCGAGGAATCTTTCCTGGGGCTTGTCATCTGTGGTCCACAGTCCATGTGATAAATATGAGTTGATAAATATATATAGCAATGGTTTTTCTCTGGTTCCATGACATCATTCATGTTTGTGGCCAGTCAGATCCCTAGGCAGAGCAACATTTATAAAAAAAAAATTGGTTTCCAAACTATCTTACAGATTTGTTGATGTGAATACCATTAAAAATTATGTTACTACGTTTTTTTTCTTAGATGATTCACAGTGAAACATAAATTATTGATTCAGGAGGGATATACAAAAGGCCTCAGAACTACATGGTGAGGTTTCATCACCAATCTATGTGTTGGAGAGGTAGCCTCTTGTGTGAGGCATCTGAGACCCACAGAGCATTTACACTGTGGAATATGCCACACCAGTGACAAGTATGGAATATCTAACACAAAACTGTGTATACATTGTCAGGAGAATCAACAATCAGGTGAAATCCATTAATTTTATTTGACTTCTTCTGTATCCAAAATCATACACCTACTCACAAAATCTCAGACAGTTTACATATAAAATGTTGATTTTTAAGGTTAAACAAGATCTAGAGAGAACTCCAGACCTTTTATGTAATTTCAAATATCAAAAAATGTATCACTTCATTAACACCCACATTTTTAATGAGAAGCTAAGTTAAATATTTGAGTTCTTACACATGATCTACATCCTAGATTGTCAGTTCTCACAGATCAATAACTTGTGGTGACCCATTTCTTGTACTTCATCTTTGAGTTTCAACATTGAGTTTTGTTTTTTACATTCAGGTAATGTGTGTAAAGAATTATTATTCTGAATATCTTAGAAGTGAGTAAGAACTGGGAAACAAATATGGGTTTAATGTATAAACTTTTCCTATACCATTTTCCTAGTAACCTATTCTTTATTGGAGTTTAGAGTCTGTATTGCCAGTGGGATAATGATATTTTCTTCCCACTGGCTTTTCATAAAACTCCATCCTTAATTCTTCTATATCTTTGCAATTCTCAAATAATACTTGTCCTACTTTATTTGTGTAAAAATGCATATGTCACATATGCACACCAGCAGACACTTAATACACACACAGACACAACACATACACTAATGAAACTAGAGTCTATGAAAATGCTGAATTTCCCAAGTTTTACTGAATACCTTGACACGATGCCTTCCTATTTCTTCCCCAATTCCTGATAATGATATCATGACTTTTTCCAGGTTAGTAACAACTCCTTTATTTATACATAGACCACCATGTGCTTTTTATCTGAATTCAAATAGGTCTAGAAAAGTATGGACCTAATAGTTATGTTTGTTTAGTTTCATCTTTGATTTTGGGTTTTAACCAAAAATAAATTTAATCAAATAAAATAGAAGCTAATTTTAAAGTGTCTATATAATAGTTATGTTATTTAATTAAAAATAAGTTTGTAAATATGTAAGATGTAAGAGGTAATACATTTAATGAAACTTTCAAAATTCTAATAATGTTTCATGAATAGAAAAATGACTATGTATATGTGAAGGTAAAAAATCACACAATTTTGGATGATATATTTTTTTATTTCCCCATCTGTTAAGGTCATTAAATTTGATATCTTGTATATTATGAAATAAACAATGTGGACAAGTGTCTAAATGTTATGCTTACTCATGTACATACATCATATTTCATATGAGCTTTGGTGGTACAAAAATTATGCATACATTTGCCAGATAAAGAAGCTGTATCCTGCATTCCACACTGGAACCCTCAGTTTCAACTCACACTATAAACATTAGGCTGAACTTTCAAAATTCCCCTAGCCTCATTAAATTATTTGTTCATTATTTATCTACCCATCCTCATTGTGATGACAAACACTCCTACTGACTAGCGTTTCATGAGATGTGAGGTAGGGATGGCTTTATGACCCTGACTCTCAGACTTGGTTGGCAAAGAAGAGGCAGTGTTTTTAGATGGGCAAGTTTTAATGGTTCCTAAGCATTAGCAGACTATGCTTGTGATAGTAAAAAAACGGGGAAATGGTCTTTTCTCTCCTTGATTCTTTTTATTTTGGGTAAGAGCAGTGACTTGGGTACATCATTTAGGTAATAAATATTACCTATGGCCCTATGACATCCCATGTGGGAAGGAAATACTCCCAAACAAGATTTGTATTTGTCAAGTTTTATGCCACGCAATTTTAAGAGGGTTCACATCTCTTTAACATCAGGGTCTGTTCTATGTGGTGAATTGCTCCCCATGAAATATAAATATGGTAAATATTTCTGGTGATTATCAATGTTGTAGGGGCAATTTTGCCAAGAGGGATTGGCACACCCTGCCAACATAACTCTTTCAGCAGTTTTAAGAAGCTGGCAGCTATATTAATGATGACTATGTGGATTCTGAATTACCAGCTTTTTGAGAGGCTAAAAAAATCATTGCCTATGCCCAGGTTGGGCTCTTGGAGTCTAGAAACATTGCAGGGAAACCTTAGGCCAATATCAGGTAGTATAGCGACAAAGAGTCTTCAGCTGTTACACAAACCACATACAGTCTGTCAATAATGTGAAGATTAAAAAGAAAGTAGAAAAATAGATAAAATCGTTAGACAAGGTTTTCAAAGACCTCAGAGGCGTACAGAATATGTCATTTAAAATGTTTTAATTGTTTTAAAGATTCACTGACAATGAGAGAGGTTAACTCCTGGCAACACCCAGTCTAACTCAAAGAGGATGATGAGCATCAAAGTCCCTCTTTATTGAGAAGGCTTCAAATTTGGCAAGCAGGCCACTGGGAAAATGTCCTGTTTTCTACCACAGACAGAATTCTGCCTCAAAAAGGGCAAACTTGGATGCAGGCTGAGTCAACAGCCAAACTCTGCCAAGACAGGATACACAAGTCCTCCATAGTTTCTGCCTCACAAATATGTCTGTCAGATATATTGGGCCAGAAGGTTGAAGATGATGCTCCAATGTTATAGAGGATTTTGGTGACCATTCTGTTAGCAAATTGTCTCTGCTATCATCTTCTCATTTGGAAAGCTACTAACCTGCCCACTTTATATACACAGATAATAAATTTTATTCTTTCTCAAGCCTCATATGGAGTTGAAGACCAGGTAGCTTAGTTTTACAATGCAACTTAGTTGTTTAGGGGTTAAGATGTTTTTAGGTCTAGATATATGTTTTAAGTTGATAATGATGAGATATGATAGATATTGGTTATATTAGGAAATTTGGATGCACCAAGATTGGAAATATGTTTTCTTCAAGGCTGTCAAGTACAAATAGCCAAAAATCTAAGAATATAATTTTTTATGTAATTGCTGATTGTGTCATGGTTATTCTTGCTATAAGTAGTTTATTTTATGTATTGTATTTTAGTATTCTCTCCATCTAAAGAGATGATCATGTGTTTTTTTTTTATTTTCAGTTTGTTTTTATGGTGGATTACATTGATGGATTTCTGTATATTAAACCATCCCTGCATGCCTGGAATGAAGCCTACTTGGTCATGATGAATGATCTCTTTGATGTGTTCTTGTATTCGTTTTGCAAGTATTTTATTTTGTAATTTTGCATCGATATTCATAAGAGAAATTGGTCTGAAATTCTCTTTCTTTGTTGAGTCTTTGTGAGGTTTAGGTATCAATGAGACTATGGCATCATACAATGAATTTGGTAATGTTCCATCCCTTTCTATCTTTTAGAGTAGCTTGAAGAGTATCGGTATTAGCTCGCCCTTGAAGGTCTGGTAGAATTTTGCACTGAAACCATCTGGCCCTGGGCTTTTTTTGGTTGGGAGACTATCAATGATTGCTTCAATTTCTGTAAGGGAAATGGGACTATTTAGCTTGTTTATTTGTTCTTCACTCAACTTTGGCCAGTGAAATTGATCAAGAAAATCATCCATTCCCCTTAGATTTTCAAATTTTATGGCATATATGCCTTCAAAGTAGGATCTTATGATTCTTTGTATTTCTTCAGTGTCTGTTGTTATGTCTCCCATTTCATTTCTGATTTTATTGATTTCAATACTGTCTCTCTGCCTTTTAGTTAGTTTGGCTAATGGTCTGTCTATCTTGTTGATCTTCTCAAAGAACCAGCTCTTGGTTTTGTTGATTCTTTGGACTGTTTTCTTAGTTTCTATTTTGTTAATTTCACCTCTGAGTTTGATTATTTCCAGACGTCTACTTCTTTTGGGTGTTGTTGCTTCTTTTTTTTCTAGGGCTTCTAGTTGTGTCATTAAGATGCTTATGTGCAATGTTTCCAATTTCTTTTTAAAGGCACTAGTGCTATGAATTTTCCTCTTAGCACTGCTTTCAATGTATCCCACAAATTTGTGTATGTTGTTCCTCATTTTCATTGAATTTCAGAAACTCTTTGATTTCTTTCATTATTTCTTCCCTGACCCAGGTGTCATTTTGCAGAGAATTGTTTAGTATCCACATATGTGTAGGCTTTTGTTATTTCTGTTGTTGTTGAATTGCAGCCTAAGCCCATGGTGATCTGATAGGATACAAGGTATTTTTTCAATCCTCTTGTATCTGTTGAGGCTTGCTTTGTGACCTACGATGTGATCAATTTTGGAGAAGGTTCCATGGGGTGCAGAGAAGAAGGTATATTCTTTCTTGTTTGGGTGAAAGGTTCTATAGATATCTGTTAGATCCATTTGACCCATGGCATTGGTTAATGATGTTATTTCTCGGCTTGGTTTCTGTTTGAATGACTTATCCTTTCATGAGAGGGAGGTGTTGAAGTCTCCCACTATTATTGTGTGGGGATCCTTATGAGGTTTAAGCCTTTTTAGCAGATCTTTTACAAATGTGAGTGCCCTTGTATTGGGAGCATAGATGTTCAGAATTGTGATGTCATCTTGGTTGACTTTACCTTTGATGAGTAGGAAGTGTCTGTCCTCATCCCTTTTGACTATTTCTGGTTGAAAGTCTATTTTGTTCGATATTAATATAGCTACACCTGCTTGCTTCTTGTGACCATTTGCTTGGAATATTTTTTCTAACCTATTATCCTGAGGTAATGCCTATTGTTTTGGGTGAGATGTGTTTCTTGAATGCAGAAGAATGTTGTATCTTCTTTATGCACCCATTCATTTAGTCTGTGTCTTTTTATTGGAGAACTGAGGCCATTGTTGTTGAGAGATATTCATGACCACTGACTGTTAAGAGTCTTAATTTTGCTGTTGATTCCAGTCGAGACTTTGTGTCGTTGTGTTTTTGCCATGGTATAGTTATCTATTTCCTGAGTAGTTTTGGTTGTAGCTTGACTCTTTGGGATGGAGTTTTCCTTCTAGTACCTTCTGTAAAGCTGGATTTGTGGATAGGTACTGTTTGAATTTGTTTTTGTCATGGAATATTTTGTTTTCTCCATCAATGGTTATTGATAGTTTTGCTGGGTAATGTAGTCTGGCCTGGCATCTGATGTCTCTTAGGGTTAGCAGGATCTCTGTCCAGGCCCTTATGGCTTTGATGGTCTCTGCTGAGAAGTCGGGTATAATTCTGATAGGTTTGCCATTAAATGTTATTTGGCCCTTTTCCCTTGCAGCTTTTAATATTTTTCTTTGTTCTGTATGTTTGTGTTTTGATTATTATGTGATGGGCAGTTTTTCTTTTCTGGTCAATTCTATTTGTTGTTCTATAGGCCTCTTGTATATTTATTGGCATCTCGTTCTTTAGATTGGGGGAATTTTCTTCTATGATTTTGTTGAGAATAGTTTCTGGGCCTTGGAGTCTGATATCTTCTCTTTCTTCAATGCCTATTATCCTCAAATTTCTTCTTTTCATGGTGTCCTTAATTTCTTGGATGTTTTGTGTCCGGAGTTTTCCAGATTTGGCATTTTCTCTAATGGTTGCTTCAAGATCTGTGATTGTATCTTCTAGCCCTGAGATTCGTTCTTCCATCTCTTGGATTCTGTTAGAAAAGCTCACCTATGTGTCACTCTCCTTCTTTTCTGAAATCTCACCTTCTCATTTTTCATCTGTCTGTGTGTTTATCATTGAATCCATTTTCATCTTCAGATCTTGAACAGATTTTTTTTATTTCTTTCATCTGGTTGTTTGCATTTTTCTGAAATTTTTCCTTTTCCATTATATGTGCTTCTTTTATGTCTCTCACCTGTTTGGCTGCGTCTTCCTGCATTTGATTACAAATTTTATTCGTTTCCTCCATTATCATCCTCATTACCAAGGATTTGAGCTCATTTTCTTGTGTTTCTGTTGTATTTGAGTTCTCTGGGTTGTTTTCTTTGGGATAGCTGGAAACTGGAGATGCCATGTTATTTTGGGGTTTTTTGCAAATGCTTTTATGCTGCCATTTAGACATCTTGCCACCTCTGTTTTTGTTGGGTAACTTCCAGAGTTGAATGGAGAGAGTCTAATGATAGATTCACTTGTTTTCTCACAATTTCCATAGGCTGGAAGCTCTGATTCTTCACTGGTGTTGATGGCAGGAGGGTAGCCCTGTTGTTTTGGGCTTTCACAGCCAGTGATCCTCAGCTCCCGTTTGCTGTAGGTCCTGCAATCGTTCTGGGTCTCTGAATGAGCTTTGGGTCAGGCCAAGGTATCCACAGCCTTCCGGATCCCCTGCTAAGTCCAGCCAGGGACATTGGGCCCGAACCACGTGTCAAGCTCAGCTAGATTCTCAGGGCCTGAACCATCTGCCACAGCAGGATCACTGCGGCTGCGGTGAGCTTGTGCCTCTGGTGGGACTGAGTGCTCTGCCCAGCCTGCATCACAGCAGAAGAACTGGGGCTGTGCTGAGCTGGTGCCTAGGTTGGAACTGCGTGCTCTGCCCAGCCTGTGTCACAGCAGGGGAGCTGTGGCTGCACTGAGTTGTGCCTCAGGCAGAATTGCTTGCTGAGCTGAGCCAGCATCTCCACGGCACAGTGCACTGAGCAAATCCGGGACTCTGGGGTTGAACTGTCCACCCAGTCCAGTTTGGGTCACAAGGCACCACACAGCCCAAATCCTGTCCAGAGTCCCCTCTCTCGCAGAAACTCCCACCAGCCACCACTCCAGTCACCTCCACTGGAAGGCCCCAAGCTGTAAACCTCAGCCGCCGCTGCTGCTGCTGCCACTGCTGTCACTGTTGCCACTGTTGCTGCCGCTGCCACTGCCTCTGACGCTGCCGCTCTGATCCAAGAAAATCCGTGCTCCTCCCATGTGCAGGGGCATGCAAGTCCTCCACACCCTGGTCCCTCCGAACCATGAAACACTCCTGCTGCTGTGGTGTGGGGATCCTGGTGTTCCTGGCTCAGAAATCCATGCAATTCCCTGAACTGTTCACTGGAGCTTCCAAACACGGTCCACACTGCCCGCCGCCATCTTGGATCTGTACCACAGTTTCTTTATCCATTCTTCTATTGATGGACACTTAGGCTGTTTCCATCTTCTGGCTATTATGAATAAGGCTGCTATGAACATGGTTGAGCAAATTTTCTTGTTGTGTGCTGGAGCATCTTCTGGGTATATTCCAAGGAGTGGAATAGCTGGCTCTTGAGGAAGGCCTATTCCCAGTTTTCTGAGATAGCACCAGATAGATTTCCAAAGTGGCTGTACTATTTTGTATTCCCACCAGCAATGAAGGAGTGTTCCTCTCTCCCCACATCCTTGCCAGCATGTGATGTCGCTTGAATTTTTTATCTTAGCCATTCTGATGGGTGTAAGATGGAATCTCAGAGTTGTTTTGATCTGCATTTCCCTGATGATTAAGGAGGTTGAGCATTTCTTTAAGTGTTTCTCAGCCATTTGGTATTCCTCTGTTGAGAATTCTCTGTTTAGTTTCAAGCCCCATTTCTCAATTGGGTTATTTGGTTTGGTGGTGTTTAATTTCTTGAGTTCTTTATATATTTTGGATATTAGAACTTTGTCAGATGTAGAGTTGGTGAAGATCTTTTCCTGTTCTGTAGGCTATCACTTTGTTCTCTTTACAGTGTCTCCTGCCTTACAGAAGCTTCTCAGCCTCAAGGAGGTAATTTATATTGCTAATCCTACTCCATGGGAATAACTCTTAGACTGACTGAGATATGAATGTCTATGCATAAACAAGGGTTCATGTTGCTCACAGATTTCTGTGATTTATTACTTGAGATTGGTATGGCATGAAGGAAGGTTTGCAGCTGTCTTTCTCCTGCTCATACATGCGGTGAGCAGAGAACCAACCTTAATTGTTCTGTGCATCCCACACACACCTCAAACAATTATAATGTTAGAACTGTATAATGCTTGTGAGAAATTATGTTTTCAGAACAAAAGAAGCAGACACTGCTTCTGGATCAGACCTGACAGGTTTCATTCCTCTCAGCATGCTGGATGCTTACATCCTGAGTCCTCCATGTTCCAGGCCCAGGCTCTTCAGTTGCTCTTACTCATCAAACAGGACAGCACTGTAGAGACATTCTGATCCCAATCAGTCTAGCATTTCATACTGTCCCACACAGGATTCCTATTAAGCCTGGTATTTCTCCTCATTTAGAAAATGGAACACAAATGGTATCCATGGCCAGCTTAACCATTTTCCACAATAGTATTTGGGCTACTTCAAATGTTATTATTTTCTCTAAATCCACCTGAAGAAACTTTAAGAAAACGATGCCCTATTTCTGCTAAGAGGAGTTGGGTAGGTTTCTGTTTGCTCTCTTTGTCTACAGATGTTTATTATCAGCATGAGTTGGTTATAAGTTATTATTGTTCTTATACAGAGAGAAAACTAGATTGGACAAAGGGACATCTCTCTTTTCCTTCACCTTTTGTCATAGGGAAGGAGACAGGAGTTGAAAACAAAGAAAGGGGGATGTAGAAATCCAGAGGGAGGATAGAAAAAAAGGTAGATTATTGAATCTACTCCTCAACTCAAAGCCTTAATTGTTACTCACAAATACAGTTATTTTTAATACATTGGTAAAGAATTTTGTATATCAATGGAAAATAAATGTAATTCTGACACATTGGTATAGAATTTAAATCTAAGGTTATTCTTCATACACACACAGACACTATATATATTATTTCTACTCTAATATGAGGTATTATACACATCCAGATCAATTATAATACAAGGTTTACCTCTAATACCTTGAAAGTGTTTCTGTAACCTATTTAGGATAATTAAGTAATATAAGCTAAGTGTTAGTTGAACTAATCATGGTCATATCAAACACTAGTTTAATTTTATCACAAGAATATATATCCTAGTTCTAACAGGTAGATATGATTTTATATATATATGTGTATATATATATACACTAGCCTTGTTTGTCTTGTCTAAAATGTTAAATAAATTATATTACCACCCAAACCCAAGAATTTCATCCATTGATCTGTTTTCTCTGACTTTTATATCCACTGAGAGAGGCTCATGAGCACACAATCATTGGTAAATTCTTTGACTGCCAGTCCCAGCTGTAGAATGCAGCTACAAATACATAACTAGCAACACTGTATAAGAAGAGTTTACTTATTAAACACTGTGTCACTTCCCAGTTACTAGTTACCATTTCCTTCTAAGATATTCAAGACAATGCTTCTTTACAGCCACTATTGGTATATAAAATGAATGAAAACAATGTAGGAAAACAAAAACAGTGTAGAAGAAATGAGCCAGCACAGGGCTTTAAACTTTGAAAACTGAGGATCCCAGAAGAACATTATCATTTAATTCTCAAATATCCAGCTTACTTTCTCATTAATAAATGATTGGTTAGCAGGAGGAATAATAGGTTTTATGTAGCATTTGAAATGAGGTACACAAATCAGGAATCATCTCTCAGTCTTGCTGACCCTTTTAAACCATGCATTTACATGTAAATGAACAGTGGTTTTGTGACGAGCTTGATAATTTTGGATACATCAGGATTTACTAAGTCTCTAGATTCAGCCTGCCTATTGATTCTCAAGACAATGAAACCACAGGCTTTTGTTACATATTCTGGATCTGTCACTGGTACAGCATGGCATCCACTGTACAGAGTCGGAGGATCTCAGTTACATCTCCCTGATTTGGACTTGGTGATACAATGCCCAGTGTATCCCCATGACTTGGAGTGTTGTGAGTCCTTCTTGAACCATTACTGAATGTCTATCTGTGGATTATCTGACTAAAACCACTGACGTCATTCTAACTGTGTTTTCATAATGAACTTGTTGAGACATTCAAGGGTCAAATTTTGAACAAAATGGCTTCCTCTCAGGGCTTTAAAATTCACAAACACAAATGATGTCATATAAATTGAGACTGAACTATCCACATATGCATTTACCTACTCATGTTTATCACATGGACTATGGACGTCAGATGCATAGCCCCAGGGCAGAGAATGTTCAGTATTTCTCCAAGGGTCAGGATAAGTATGAATGAAAGAAAGAATCATAAACATAAAGCTAGCATCTCCTTTGGCCAGAAATATAAAAACAGTTTTAAGTACAGAGGTGCCTATCTGATGTGCTGATCTATGGTGGCACTTCTCAATCCACATTGCCCAGTCTTAAGCCAGGACAAATATGTTCACTTTGATTTTCCTCTATTTCCTCCTGAACATTCAACTCCTCGTGGCCAGTTTCATGTATCCAAGGTGCTTTTGGAGAATGAAACAAAGTGAAGACAAAGATGGGGACTTGGTGACAGATTGTGTCTTCTCCCTTGGAGCAATACAGTGGCCTGTGGAGAAAGAGTATTTCTACCACGTTCTGCATACAGAGTAAGTGGTTTTTTCCATGTAAATGTAATCACAAATATTTTATGCTGAGTATGAGGATGAAGGTGAAAGCAATGTTCAAAGTCTGCTGTTTTCTTCTCATAGCCTGAATACCAGGGAAAAACTGTTAATTCTTTACAGGCTCAATGTTATTTTTCTACTTTTACGTTATCTGGAGAGTGCACTGTTTTTCTTTCGGTCATCTGCTGATATACAAGGCTGAAACCTCAAGGAAGAAGGTAATATCAACCTTCATCCATCATATGTAGCCCTCCTATTAACAATTTCTACTGCACTGTAACCAATAACATCATACTGAAATAAATGTCACATGTATTTCAAGGAGTTTTATTCTAAGTACTTTCAAGAAAATTGCAATAGAGTCAGATGATGGTCCTTCCATCACATGGTAGCTGCTACTAAATGTGCTGAGGCCAATAATTTTTGTGGCACACACAGCTGTGTAAGTATTTCATATAGACACAGAGTTGCTCTCTCAAAATCCTTCTGAAGCTGCATCAAGAATGAAAATAGGAAATTTGTCCACTTGGAATGTCATATATGTTCCTGATGTGCCATAAATTATTTATGTATATGTACAAGCACTGGCTTAAGTACTACAAAACCATGTTCTTTCTTTTCTCTTTAGAGTAAAGAAGGTATTTATGGACTGTAAATTATATGCTTGCTTTCTTTAAACAGTGAGGCTACCGGCAAAAATTGTGTCAGCTTGCTTCCTTTGTCACTTGAGCCTGGGTGACAATTGTGACATATTATACTTGTCAGTACTTGAGAATAGGCACAGAGAAGTTACCTAATAGCTCCCCTTTTGTCATTATTTAACGTACATCTGCCTTCTTTTTCCTTGAGTAAGTTTGTATTTTCTAACACATCATATTTACTCCTTTGTTTCATTTTCAGTAAATTTAGTATAGATGCATATTTTACAGTGTGTGAACCATACTCCTTTTATGAGATTCAGAGTTGTTTTCAAATACAGCATTCTAAACAAATAAACTACTCTGAAAGCTCAAGTATTTGATGTTTCCTAATGTTTACTTATAGGAAGTAGATTTTTTACTTACACAGGTTAAAGTATGAAATTTCTGTTGTGTGTAACTGAAACTGTCAATGAATGTTTTCCTGTGTGTTCATAAAGAATATTTTAAAATAGCTTAGTTATATAAAACATAAAATAAAAACACCTCAGAAATACAAGTTTTAATTGAAAAGCAGACTGTATTTAACTTTGAGTGAATCATTCATAATGAAGGAGTTTTTCTTTATAGGTCAGATGATATGAAATAACTAGAAAGAGACAGTACTTATTTTTCTTCTCATCATCATAAACACAACATGGTATTATACTCTAACAGTCTTGGTGCCTACTTCGATTACAAAAAGAATCATAAAAATTTTTCATACATTTTACACCATATCTTCTTCTGTTTTACAAGCATGTTATAGTGCAACATTCAAATTTCATTGAAATTTTTTGATGTTCATACTTATTAGTGGGATGCTATTTTTATTATTGTAACTGGAAAGACAATAAAATGTTTTATGTTCTAGAAGAACGTTATAGTGCTAAAATGTATACTGTGGGAATAAAACTTATTCCTGTGTAAACAGTAAATATGTGAATAATACTGAGTTTTGAGTGCAGACCCTTAATCTCGTCACTAAAAACCCAAAGGAGGTTCTGTGCATCTGAAAAGCTCTAAGGACCTGTAAATTTGAGTACAGTCTTGTGTACAGCAAGACATCATTTTAAAACATTAAATCTATATGGGCATCTTGTGGCCTAAGTAACCATTGCTCACTTATAGACACTCTAATGCATACAGACCAACATCTTCTACCAAATATTTTTTTTAATTTTTGAATTCACTTAAAAATTAAACTTTAAGAAATGTTTTATTTCTACAATACATAAACTAGAAAGAAAATACAAACAAGATGGATATGAGGGCACATGTTAACTACACTGGGCACAAATTATAATTGTAAGGACAGGAACCAATTATTGTCCCAAAAAGCCTACTATGCAGTCATAAATCATTATTTCACTGCCTTAACCAGTTCAGTTATTTTCATTGGAAAATACCAAAAATCAATGTGCTCATACATCACAGGTATTTTTCATGTTGTTTACTAATTTTGCAATAAAAATATGATCAGGATTACCATTTGCTCAGAGTCTATTACATTGCTTTTGCCTTTTGATCTATCACTCAAAAATGAGTGATGAAAATGCTCTCTGTGGACAATGTCAATACTACATGCTATTTATGGGAGATATACTGTCATGAACTTTTAAAGCATTTGCCAGTTACCAGCTTCCTATGTCATCCCAATCACACAACACAGACCATTTGCTTCAATCTTTAGGAATCAAGGAGGCTGTAGTATGCAGTACAGGAAGTTCTTGTCTTGTCTGCAAATGATCATTTGTATAACTTTCTTCATAAGAAACATTGCATCCTTTTACAGGAAACCAACTAAAAACCTGCAGTTTGCTTTGGCGTTGGCTTTTTCAATGGACGAAGTCAACAGGAATCCTTCTCTTTTACCAAATATTTCACTAATATTTCATTACCCAGTAGGCGGTTGTAAGAGTATGTCACGAATAATCAATATCATTCGTTTATTTGTACAAAATTATGATATTGTCCCTAATTATATCTGTAACAAAGAAGTCAAATGTGCAGTGATACTTACAGGTCCAAAGTGGGAAACATCTGCCATACTTCAGACATACCTTGACCTCTTCTTGTATCAGCAGGTGAGACTTTATTGGGTAGACATTTATGAAATGATGTCTTTTAGGGAGCTATTCCCAGATGATATTAAAAGTTTAAGAATGAGACTGGTATTATGTGTTTGTTAATCTATATAATGCAAGGGTACTTACTATTCAGAGACATTATAGGGCTTCTGCTGGGGCTAGCCCCTAATCTTATATGCTATATACAAGATTAGTTTATAGTAGGAAGAGACTTTAAATCTGATCTAATGCCATCAACTTAAGACTGGCAAACTAATTTACCATTTTAAGTTAACTTTTTCTGATTATCTAATTCATGAGTAAGTACAAGGGTGGATATTCCTGGAGCCTGAGGCAAAGAGGATATGTCTGGCATTGTTATGTGAGTCACAACATCAAGGGCACAAGGGAAACCAAAATTAGGGTCAGACAAAGACTCTAAGACTCTAAGACTCTAAGACTCTAAGACTCTAAGACAAAGACTCTAAGAGTAGTAGGGGTAGGATGCTCAGAAACTTTCTCAGGATGCTTGGCAGCAAAATTCCTGAGAGAGGAAAATCCAATATCTCCAAGTTGTACAAATATTAAAAGCTTCCCAAGCACTCAACACATGGAGATGAAACAAAAGTGAAAGACAGAACAGTGTGGGTCATTGTATGTGGCCTCGTTTTCCTGGATATTTCTCTAACATTGTCCTTGCCTTATGACTTTCACTGATCCTCCTAGAAATGGATGTTCCAGGCTTCTACATTTTCTTATTTAAAACTGAGAAGAAATAACATGTAATGACCTTTTTGTGGAAAAATATGTTTATCTGCTTTTATAAATGCATTCTACCTCATGTTGCTCTCTGTGTTCTAGGTCCTTCAGATTACCTATGGAGCTTTCCATCATATACTCAGTGACCATGAACAATTCCCCAATCTGTATCAGATGGCCCCAGAGGACGCTTCTGTAGTTTTAGCCATGGTCTCTTTCATACTTCATTTCAGTTGGAACTGGGTTGGGCTGGTCATCTCAGACAATGATCAGGGTGTTCAATTTCTCACATATTTGAAAAGAGAGATGGAAAAAAATACAATCTGCTTTGCCTTTGTGAATATGATCCCAGTGAACATGGAGATATACATGTCAAGAGCTGAAGTGTATTACAACCAAATCATGACATCATCCACAAATGTTGTTATCATTTACGGTGACACAGACAGTACTCTAGCTGTGAGCCTGAGAATGTGGGAATCACTAGGTATACAGAAAATATGGGTTACCACCTCAGAGTGGGATGTCACTAGAAGTAAGAGAGATTTAATGCCTAACTCCTTCCATGGAGCTCTTTTGTTTACACATCACCATCCAGATATTTCTGGTTTGAAAAACTTTGTCCAGACATTGGACCCTCTCAAATATACAGTTGAATATCTGGCAAGACTGGAGTGGATGAACTTTAACTGTGAAGCCTCAGCATCTAACTGTAAGACAATGAAGAACTGCTCATCCAATGCCTCAATGGAATGGCTAATGGCACAAACTTTTGACATGGCCTTTAGTGATGGCAGTTATGACATATACAATGCTGTGTATGCTATGGCCCATGTACTTCATGAGATGACTCTTCAAAAGATAGATAATATGGACACAGATAACGGGAATGGACTAAATTCCCATTGCTTGAAGGTAGAGTATTATTCTATTGGATGATATTTGATGTCATCAGTATTTTAATCTTTAAGAATCTCTCTTATGCCTACAGTAGTGAACTAGGAAATATTTCCCAAACCAGGTAGGTTTTTGAACATTTTTACTACTGAGGCTGTACATCTAAAGGCAAGTATAAATGTGGAACGGAAAGGGAATGAAGTCAAAGACACAATTTATCAGTGAATCTCAGTGATTTTGCTACAACGCACTTGAATATCACAATGCCTCTTCTACTACTAGAAACATAAGCAATCAATTCTCTTCAACTGTCTGAATGATAAAAGGATGGGTCCTTATTTACTATTTTGTATTATATGAAAATCATTGTATTAGGTGTTTTTTTCAAGTCTTCTCAACTAATTCTGCCTCCACTAAAGGCTCTGGGGACTTTACTAGGATCTGAGAGTTACTACAAAGAAAATAGTACTGGTATTCATTTCAGCAGATACATTTTTTCTTGTCTGTGAATGTATATTTCTCTCTGAGTGTATGTGTATGGTTTATGTTTTGTGTATATTTGTTTATATGTATAAATATAGTTCTGTCTGCTTGCCTATTTGTCCATCTGTCTATTGAAGTGAGCACTAATTTGTTTCTGGATGTCTTTGTACATGGGTTTTTGAGTCTGTGTGTAACTTTATGCATGTATTTGTCACTGTATGTTTTTGCATATGTCTAATGTGTGTATTGTGTGTTTTAGTATATGTGCTTGTATGTGTGCATATCTTCATTGCTGTGTATGTGTGTCTTTCTATCCATCTGCCTCTTTTTTGTTTGCTTGTTATTGTTTTTGGAGACAGGTTTGCTTGGTGTTGTCTTGGTTGTCCTGGACTCATTTTTGTAAGCCAGGCTGCCTTGAAAACACAGAGTTCCACCTGCCTTTGCCTCCCAAATACTGGGAATAAAGGAATGTGCCACCATACCCAGCTCTACTCCTTGAATTTGGGTATATGAGCTTTAATTTGTTCATGTGTCAATGTCTCTCTGTGTGGATGTTTGTATCTGTGTATGTCTTTCTATGGGCATTTGTCAGGTCATGTGTTGTGCATATGTGTGCCTGTGAATGTGTTTTATGGGTTTCTAAGTTGTGTGTCTGGATGCATTTTTATCTTTCTGTTTATCTGGGTACGTATGTTTATTTGTATGAAAATAAGCATATGGATGTATTATGTGTCTAGCTCTGGGTGGATGTGAGTCTCTCTGTGTGTACATATTTATGTGTACATATTTCATAATTATTGTTTGTTTCTGCATATATGTCTGTGTTTGTATTTGTTTGGCCTCTCTGGCAGAACTAAAATTCTAGGAACTTTATGACAATTGTATTTATCCAATTGCTTTATTTGTGATTTATCCCATTCATTCACTCAATAAAATTTCATTCAGGATGAAATCGTACTGTATTTTATGACTTCAAGGAAAGTTATATACACTATAGAATGCTGCTTGACTTTCAGACACAGTCCTTTCTGAGGAAGAGCCACTTTACTAACCCTGTTGGGGACAGAGTGAACATGAATGAGAAACAAAAACTGCTGGAAGTGTACACCATTTTCTACACTTGGGATCTTTCAAATGGTGTTGGAGTTAAGGTGAAGATAGGACAGTTCAGTCCATTTTTTCCACATGGTAAACAGCTTCACTTATCTGAAGACATAATGGAGTGGGCCACAGGAAGTAGTAAGGTGGGTTTCCCCTAATGTACTGATTTACAATACACAGAAGTAAATTTGTGCAATGAAATAGATTGTCACATGAGAAACAAATATCTAGCCACCTGTATTGTTTCTTCTTTTCATTTTTGATGTGACATTTTTATTAATTTTTGAAAATTTCAAAAATCTGTGCCCTCTTCTTTTATTATGTCAAAATGTCTTTCTGGTTTTCAATATTGATATAAAAATGTTTTTGAACATTTATTGATATTATTTTCCTCAAAGTGAGCAATTTTTTTCTTGAAGTCATTCTTATTACTACACAGTGATTTTCTCCTTTATGTTGAACCTCTATCACAGGTGTTAATAATACTAAGTGAGAAAATATATGCAAAACATTCATTTTTATTACATAATTTTGTTTAAACTTTTTTACAAAGAGGTCTTAAATCATTAACATATCCACGATGCATGTTAGATTTTATGTAAATGGTAACCTTGTTTTTTCTTCTATATAGTTATGGAGATTTTGTCCGCATATATGGTTGTGTAGAAATCACGCATCTGATGCATAGGACACCAAAAAAAGTGAATCAGATTTATGGTGACTTCAGATAGTGGGTGTTAAAAATTAAAATTGGGTCATTTGCATGTGCAATGATTGCTATTGACAGCTGAGCAATCTGTATAGTTCTATATCATACCAATAAAGGTAATTTCTTAGGAGAAAAAAACAATGCATCCAGTGCTCTTTTCCAAGATATTTAAAAAATAAACCACCAAACATAAATATTTAAATACAAAAGCACAGTGATTCCCAATGTTACCATCATAGCCATAAGTTCACTGACATACTAAAATAAGAATTTTAAAATATGTTCATAAGAATGTCCCAAACATAAACCAAAGAGGAGAGAAATCATCACTGAGAGCATACAGTGAGACCATGAAGACTTCAAAACATTAAGACACTGAGTGAGAATGTGATAAAGGAATTCACACAAAATAGGTACAAAATAATGAAAAATTTCAAACTAAAATATGGAAAGGAAAAGGAAAAAATGAAATTAAAATGTCAGCTTAAAAGTTTCATTAACTGACCCAAAAAAATGTACCAAGAAATTCTTACAACTGATAAACACCTTCAGCAAAGTGCTTGGATATAAAATTAACTTTAAAAAAACCAACAGCTCTTCTTTATACAAAAAACAGACAGACTGAGAAGTAAATAAGGGAAACAACACTGTTCACAATAGCCACAAAAACATAAAATATCTTAGCACAACTCTAACCAAACACCTGAAAGATTTGTATGAAAAAACATTCAAGTCTCTGAAGAAAGAAATTAAGATGGAAGGGCTCCCACACTCATTTTAAAGTAGAATTAACATAGTAAAAATGGCCATATTACAAAAAGCAATCTACAGAGCCAATACAATTCCCATAAAATTTCCTACAAAATTCTTCACAGATCTTGAAAGAACAATTCTCAACTTTGTATTGAGCAATGAAAAACTTCAAATAGCTAAAATAATCTTGTACATTACAAGATCTTCTCAAGGTATCTACATCCCTGTTCAAGCTGTACTATAGTGCAACAAAAACTGCATGATACTGGCATAGAAAAAGACAAATGGATCATTGGAATCAAATTGAAGATGCAGAAATAAAACCATACACGACTGTCACTTAATTTTTAACAGAGAAGCCAAAACTATATAATAGAAAAAAAGATAGCATGATCAACAAATGGTGTTTATATAACTGTATGTCTACTTGTAGAAAAATGCAAATAGACCCTTATTTTTCATCCTGTACAAAATTCAAGTCCAAGAACATTAAAGACCTCAACATAAAACCAGGCACCATAAATCTTTTATAAATAAAATGGGAAGAATCCTTTAGCTTATTGGCACAGGAGACAACTTCCTGAAGAGAAAACCAACATCTCTGTCTCTAAGATCAACCATTAATAAATGGAACCTCACGAAACGGAAAATCTTCCGTAAGGCAAAAGAAACTGTCAACAGAACAAAATGACCAACCCTACATTTGACAAAAGGCTAATATCCAAAATATATAAAGTACTCAAGAAATTAAACACTAACAACCCAAATAATTCAATTAAAAAGTGGGGTACAGACCTCAACAGAAAATTCTCAGCAAAGGAATATCAAAAGGCAGAGAAACACTTAAAGAAATGCTCAGTGTCCCCAGTCATCAGGGGAATGAAATTCAAAACAACTCTGTGATTCAACCTTATATCATCAGAGTGCCTAATATAAAAAACTCTAATGACAGTACATGCTAAAGAAGATGTGGAGAAAAGGTAACACTCCTCCATTTCAAGTGGGAGTGCAAACTTGTACAACAACTTTTGAAATCAATCTGGTGCTTTCTCAGAAAATTGGGAACAATTCTATTTCAAGATCCAGTTATACCACTGACAGATGCTCTAGTGTACCACAGTGACATTTACTGAACTTTGTTCATAAGAACTTTATTCATTATAGCTAGAACCTAGAAATAACATAGATGTTGCTCAACTGAAGAATGTATATAGAAACTGTGGTGCACTTACGCAATGAAAGATGACTCAGCTATTAAAAACAAGGAAATCTTGAAATTTGCAAGCCAGTGGATGGAGCTGGAAATGATCATATTGAGTGTGGTAACCCAGGCTCAGAAGACATGCATGGTATATACTCACTTATAAGTGGATATTAGCCATATATTACATGATAACCACACTACAATAAATAGATCTAAGAAAACTCCCATAATTTCTGGCATATCAGATGAACCCCAACTTTCTCAGTTAAAATATAGAGTTTGGAATATACTGGACATATTAGACTACCCTTCTTCCAACACACAACCTGTGCAGAAGACTAAGACATGTGTCTATTTGCAGGCACAACACAGACAGCCAGGCACTTTATTAAATGCTGGCAGACAACCAGTTCTAGCCTACATTGCCACTTCAAGGTGCTCTCCTCACTCAACCTAAAGAGGCGCAGCCCTAGGAGTTGAATGGGTGGGTTCTCATGGAGAGCTAATCCATGCTCAAACTCTCCTTCTCAAGGTACAGGAAGATGTGTAGAGCTTGCTCCACCCTGCTTCATAGTCCCCTCACAGAGTCAAAAAAATCAGCCAAGGCACCTACCCACTATATGAGACAGACATATGAAGCAAGGTGAGGGAAGCTGCAGGTAACTATCAACATTTAAGATGGCCCCTGACTTGGGCAGAGATTTTTTGTGGGGGTTAAAAGTCATCTTCTATGGTGGAAATTATGGTAAATAACAGGGAGAACCCTAGGGAGAATGCTTAATTCTCATTCAGAAGGGGAATAGAATACACACCAAAAGCAATAGAAATGAAGCAATAAGATTAGGACTGGAGCCTCCCACAAAGATCCTCTGAAAGACTCCACCCAGTGGGGGATTGAAGAAGATCCTGAGACTCACAGACAAATTTTGGGGTGGAACATAAGGAGTGTTATTGAAGTGTTGAGTGATAGAAGTGCCTGGAGGGGAAAGGAGCTCCAGAAAGAGACCAATGGAGTTAGCAAATCTGGGTTGAGACATGGGGTATTGCATAGACTGATGCACCAACCAAGGACCATGTATGGTGAGGACCTACATCTGATCATATGTAGTAGATAGGCAACACAGTCTCTTTGTGGGTCATATAATATGGGGAGTAAGAACATGAATTCTCGTACTTGCCTGTTGATCATTTCCCCCCGGCATGTGGCCTTCCAGGCCCCAGAGAAAAAAAGAATACAGACCGTGCAGAAGAGACTTGATAATCAGAGGTCAGATGATAGTAGAGAAGGACTTTCCCTTTCCGAGAACTAGGGATGGGAAATGGGAGATGAGGGAAGGAGAGTGGGACTAGGAGGTGATGAAGAAGGAGGCCCACAATCAGCATGTAAAGGGAACACATTTTAAAATATGTTAACAATGCTCCATTAAGAAAATAAATACTTCAGGTTGAAAACAGGATAGACCATGAGTAAATAAAATAAGAGAAAATAAAATAAAAAAGATAAAATATGACAAAGATAAAACAATGAGGAAAAACAAAAAGCACAGGAGAAGAATGGGATAGGATTAAAAGATGAAATTTCAAAGCATGCTCAGTTGTGCATGCTTACTATCCCAACACTCTGGGAAATAGTGTTGTTGTTAATTTATAAGTATTGCCTTATAATGTTTGTTATTATCATTATAATTATTATTTCAGCAGTATTATATAACCTGCTAGCATTCAATGAAACAGACACCTATTATATTTTAAAATATCTGTAGTTAACTTGTGGCTGGGCAGATATGGATCCCATAAACTATCTCCCATACTGGGGCAGGAATCCTGTCCACTGCCCCAATCCCATGCCATCTGAATCTAATAATTTCTATCAAGCTATCTCCCATCTATAATGCCAAATAATTGCTAATGCTCTTCATCTGGGCCAAATTTCCATCCATGCTGACCATGTGCTTTTTCTTCCACAGAAACCATGACACCTGCCTCTCTTCTTCCCGTTCTTCTCCTTCATCCTCTCTCATCTCTTCTTGTCTCTCTTCAAAAAACCATTGAACCTTAGCCAAGCCTATCCCATTTTTTCTGCAGAGGTGTCTTGGCCTTTTATTGACCAAATAGGAATACGTTTTTAGGCAAGGATACATAGCAATCATTGGGCACAGTCATAACAACCAGTAATTGGCATCAAAATACATCAGACCAACCTCCAGCCTGGTTTATAAAATGAGTCCAGGACAGACAAGGCTACACAGAGACATCTTATTCTGAAAAAACACAAAAGTAATCAAACTTACAAACCATGAGCACAAAAGGAGTAGAAGGACACATTAAAGTCATCAATATTATATTCAATAAAATATAGATGTCACCATCTAGACGCAGTGATCATTTAAATACTCAACATCAGAAGAGATCCAGCCCTTGACAAATTTTATTTAAATTTATTTCATAATAAGGAGAGGAAATTTAAACCTTCAGAGGAGAAGCCCCTTTCTTTGAAGGGCTCCATATGGATAACATCAGATTCCACTAAGAAACTCTTAGAGCAGCAGAGTAACAGTGATGAAACACTTAGAGATATGAATGTCAAATCCAGTTACTATGCCCTTCAAAGTTACCCCTCATAATAGGAGAACTTAACAAATTTCAACAATTCACACAAAAAATTCATATCCACGGAAAGAGAACTCTGGATGATAACAAAAGAGCATCTTCACACTTATATGTAAGATGAACACAAGAGGTTAAAGAAACATGTAGACTGAATTAAAATAACAGATAAACAGCTATTTTTAAAGTATCAAATGTTGCAATAACAACAGGACAAAATTAACAAATAATTTCCCACTGTAATTGAGTGTTAGTGGTCAAGATCTCTAATCAAAACACACAGACAAACAGATTGGTTTATTAATAAAAGACCTTCCTTTGTTGCCTGCATGGGATGAGGATACTCATTCACATACATGAAGAGAGCTTTTCTACAAATATTGGAGGCCCTTTGTAATGAATTGCAATAGGAACTAAATATAGAAAAATAATTTTATATGATATTCATGGAATACTTTTGAATGAACACCTACCAAAAGAATGCAACAACACAACAGAAAGACCATTCTATATCCCAAGAAGATTTCTTTACAGGAATGCAAACATGGGTTCAACGTCTGCAGATTGGTTAATTGTAATACAGCATATAAATAGTCTCCAGCATATAATTACAGTATTGTTCAAAAATATGCAGAAATGTCTCCTAACAAAATACAGTATCCATTTAGTGTAAAAGAAAACATACACCTGACAAAAAGGAAGGACTAGATCACACCATAATAAGAATTTCTATAGCAAGTCTATTAACAGTATTTTACTACAAGCAGAAAAATTAGAAGCTGTCTACTCAAATCAGAAATGAGGCCATGTATGTTTAATGATTCATGTCTTTAATCCAAGCACTTACAGGCAGAATTCTGAAAATCTGTTTGCTGTCAGTCTGTTCTACACAGTGAGTTCCACCCAGCCAGTGGTGATAAGGAATTGCTGCCTTAAAAGAAATGAATGTAAAGTGTAAAGGGGTGTATGTTTTCTCACCTCTTCTTCAAAATAGTCTTTTTACTTTTACCAAGTATAAAAAGAAATATTTTTAAAATGGTAAAGAGAAGGAAAAACTGTGCCCTAGTGTATAATAGAAGTTTATGTCTACCACCACCGCACAGCGAGATATTCTTTTGATCAACACAAAGGAAGAGTTGTAGTTAAATGTACTTGTGGAAATTATGAGACGAAACTGTGCATAAGTGATTCTCAGGTATCTATAAAAACATAACAAAGAGCATTCAACTACAGGTGATACAAATCAGAATTTCTCCACGAAAACTACTCAGAATTAGAGCCAATCTGAGGGAGAGTCCCCTCCATCTTTTTACATTACTTTTGCCATGTGGAAAAAAACTAAGTAGAAAAATCAGGTTGCAGTCTCTGTAAGTGTTTTTAGACAGCACGTGATAATTTCTTCCTCCTGAAATTCTAGGAGTTGGGAAATAACAAATCTTCACCAACTTGTTCTCCTATATTGATATAATTGGTATTTTACAATCTACCAGGTATATAGTGGTCATTCAGTTGGGGAATGTAAAGTAAGCTTGACTATTGATATCTTAACATACTAATATAATGTACACTTATAGGAAAAGTAGGTAATAATCTTGATCATTGTTTGTCTAATTTTGCCCAGATGCCACCCTGTGTTTGCAGTGCTGATTGTGGTCCTGGATTCAGAAAATTCTGGCAGGAAGGAATGGCATCCTGTTGTTTTGATTGCAGCCCTTGCCCAGAAAATGAAATTTCTAATGAGACAAGTAAGTGTATGCTGCTGTGCTAAATTCATCACGTTGATCACGCTCTACCACCCACACTGGGTTGCTGATGTGGTCTAAAAGGCAACTACACAAATAAAATATATTATTTTCTCTAAAAAACTTATGTAAAAACCCCTGCCAATACAATGCTGAAGCAGCACTAACAAAGCTTTCCTTTCTACATCAGATATGGGTGACTGTGTGATGTGTCCAGAGAACCAGTATGCCAACATTGATCAGAACAAGTGCCTTAATAAAGCTGTGGTCTTTCTGAGCTATGAAGACACACTGGGTATGGCGTTTGCCTTAACATCGTTGTGCTTCTCAATATTCACAGTTGTGGTTTTTGTGATTTTTGTGAAGCACCATGACACTCCTATTGTGAAGGCCAATAACAGAACCCTAAGCTACCTCTTACTCATGTCACTCATGTCCTGTTTCCTCTGCTCCTTGCTTTTCATTGGCCGTCCAAACTCAGCAACTTGCATCCTGCAGCAAATCACATTTGGAATTGTATTCACTGTGGCCATTTCCACAGTTCTGGCCAAAACTATCACTGTAGTTCTGGCTTTCAAAGTCACTGTCCCCAGAAGAAGGATGAGGAACATCCTAGTATCAGGAGTACCTAACTACATCATTCCTATCAGCTCCCTATTGCAAGGTATTCTGTGTGCAATCTGGATAGGCACTTCTCCTCCATTTGTTAATATCGATGCACACTCTGAGAATAATCACATCATTATTGTCTGTAACAAGGGCTCAGTTACTGGATTCTACTGTGTCTTGGGATACTTGGCCTGCCTGGCCCTAGGAAGCTTCACTGTGGCTTTCTTAGCTAGAAACCTGCCTGACACCTTCAACGAAGCCAAGTACCTGACTTTCAGCATGCTGGTGTTCTGCAGTGTCTGGGTCACCTTCCTCCCAGTCTACCACAGCACCAAGGGCATGGTCATGGTTGCTGTGGAGATCTTCTCCATCTTGGTTTCAAGTGCTGGGATGCTGGGATGTATCTTTCTTCCAAAGTTCTACATAATTTTATTAAGACCAGACAGAAATTCTATCCAAAAGATAAGGGAAAGATCTTCTCTTTGAACTTATAATTCATGAATCCTAAGTAACAAAAGTAAATCAGGTGCATAACCATGAAATTTTGGGCTAAAGTGAAGGATTGAACTGTTTAAGAATGATTGTCACTGTTTCCTGGAAGGGTATTACTTAGCAGTATAATGTCTACTACTGTTGTCTACATTGTGCACATTATCTTGAAATTATCCACTTATTTCACAAGATTTGGCTATTGGGAAATATCGCACTGTGGAAATTCTCTGCAGTACAAAATGGTAAAAATAATTTCCATGTTCTAGCCTTAATACCTTGGTGACTAAATGACTTCATGGCAGTACAGCGGTGAAAGAAAAATAATGAAAGCATTTAGACTGTGAATTTTTGCTTGCAGATAGGTAAAACCACGTTTCTCTTTGCCAGGGTAAGGTAAAAGAATCATGATACTATTCTAGGAGCTATATGAGATGAACAAATATGGAAAATATAACAAAATGTATTTGATGACACAATAGTTAAAAATATGTCTTGCTCTTCTAGAGGACCTAATTCAATACCCAAACTTGACAAAAATTTGAATTTAATCACCACCTTTAATAAGAGCAAAAAAAATTAGATGACCTATACTGGCTCCAAGTTTATTTGAACTCAAATGGACACATAACTACATAGTAGCACTCACACACACACGTGCACGCGCGCGCACACACACACACACACACACACACACACACACACACACACACACACACACCTGAAGTTAAAACTTTAAAATATACAATAAGAAATGTACAAAAAACTCTGCATTGTAATTCTGGTTCTCCACGAGCTCTTAAGATGTCAGAATTCCAGAACCCTACAGTGGAAAGATGGAGTACAAAAAGAGATGAATAAGGCTCTCTTTATGCAGACCCCTTAAGAACTTTCAGCTTTAAATGCATCACAAGGGAAAATGAAAGAAGAGTATGTCAGCTTGTTAGAATGATCTCTTGATGTATGTTAGAATTTCAGTTGACTCTGAATATCAAATATTCTGTAGTTGTCAAATCTTGAAGAAAAACATATATCTTAATATTACAATAGGAACCACCAAGATAACTTTTTTGTAGGATAAATACCCCTAGGCGAAGGTTATAAATGATGTGTGTGTGTGTGTGTGTGTGTGTGTGTGTGTGTGTGTGTGTGTGCATCTAGTAACCACAGGGAGAAAAATACAGGTTTAAATCCCTAGAACTGGCTTTGAGATGATTGGTAGCTCTGATTTTTTAGTTAAAAACTTAACCCAGGTCTTCTGGATAAACAGGCAATGTTCTTGAGTGTCCTTATTTATATGTCACTTGTCTTTAATCCTATCTGCTGAAGACACACTTTTTTATAACCACTTTGAAAAGGGGAAATATAAAAGTGAACTCTGGCTTAAAAAGGGGGGAGGTGGACTTTCCACTCTTGTCATCATGAGTCATTTCCATCAATATTCTCTTCACAAATATACTCATACCAATAGAAAACATTACATCATCAGACATGTCATCAAGTATTCTGAAATTCTATTTTGTTCTCCAGCACCTCAAACTGTTATTCTGGAGATAAATGGATGGCTTAAAATTCAAGAGCTCTGGTTGTTATTGCAGAGGACCTATGTTTGGTTTCTAGAATCCATATCATGTCTCACAACTGAGTGTAAATCCAGTTCTCGGAGTTTTGTATTGCATAAGCAGAAGAATTGCATTGTCACACACATACATATGTAGGCAAATCATTCATATACATGAAAACAAATATATAAGTGTAAGGCGCGGCCGCACCCGATAATGGCGGCGACCATTACCACTTGGAGGCGACCGTTAATGCTCCCGCGCATACACAGACATAAACCCTCTCAATGCACCCCTCCCGAACAGGGGTATGCAAATTAGGCACTTCAACACGGCCCTTTAGACTGCGGGCATGCTAATAGGGCATGCTAATGAGGCATCCAAATGCAACCAATGAGACTTTGACATGCCAGGTACAGACAGTATTTAAACGACGTGCTCGTGGGCATTCGGGGTCTTTTGCTTCAGCTTCAAGGGCGCTCCCAATAAAGTGTGATTGAGAAGAATCCTGGTGTCTGAGTCATTCCTGCCGGAGGGAGGGCGCGGCATATAAGCACATCATATTTGGTGATTATAATAGCTGTTTGAAATGATTCATAATTAGTTAGAAACAGCTCTAGTGTGTCCAATATCAAGAGATCTAATTTTTGTTTTTAATTCTGTCAG
This sequence comes from Acomys minous, assembly GCF_964271855.1. Lineage (NCBI taxonomy): Eukaryota > Metazoa > Chordata > Mammalia > Rodentia > Muridae > Acomys > Acomys minous. The sequence goes on from NC_140502.1 coordinate 6,804,907, forward strand.
TTTACTCTTTTTATTGCACCTTCTTTTTCAGATATAATTTTGTGTTTTATAAACAAAACCCCAATAATTCTATTTTGCTGGAAAAGACTCAGGAGCCAGATGTTGGAGTGAATGGCTACCAGACAGGGAGTTAAAGAAATCAGCCAGCTTACCTTCCTTCTCAGCTCACCTCATATAGGAAAATTTGCCCATTTTCATTCTCCACACTGCCTTAAACGCTTTTATGTCAGTGTTTCTCCTTTATGTTTACTCCCTTTACTCCTTTCCAGCTATCTTCTTGCTCTGCCTCTTGACTTAGGGTTAACTTTATTTAGTACTGTTCATAGATAGCTCCCACATAAAGGGTGCTTGCTAGGGCTGAGCCACTTCACAACCAGAAACATGTTTTTTTCCTGTTACACAATCTCAGAGCTCACAATGTAGTCAACTGTCCTGCAACATTTCATCCTTTTGTCTAAATAAAAGAATATTTCTCTAACATAAATAATTATATATTACCTAGTAAGAATTATGTACATAATGTCCAGGTCATGTGTATTTAACAATGTGGGAAAAATATTTTACCACCTATCTTTTCTTGGTGAGTCCAAAGTCCTGTACATAAGTTACTTTTTATCATAACTTGTATTTATTAACCTAAAGATATCTTTAAAAACCTTAAACAATTTTCTTGAATACTAAGCATCTTAAGTTAAACTATGAGGCTATAAGTATCTAGTATTCCAACACCATTAGAGACACTAGAAGTATAAATATTATTTGAATAAAAAGGAGTTACAGAGGAAGCACCTTCCAAAACTATATAAGTGACAAAGACTGCTTGTCACAGGTACAGCCAACCAAGTGTTTCCTACAACACTGAAGTACACATCTCTTTGTAGTACTGGCTCAGAATATCAGAAAGACTTTTCTATGAACCAAGAATTATGAATGACTTCTCTATTTTCTGACAGAGTTCACCAATCAACTTTTGTTGTTCCTTACATGGCCACAACTTTGAAAGCAAAATGTCAATACTTGAAGAAAAGGTAGTTTCTTGTCCAATGGCAGCTTGCCATTGAAGCAAACTCCATAAGGAGGTTCTTTGATGCTCATCCTCTTTGAAATAGCATGCATATGCTTCCTAGACCTGTCTCAGTGTAAAAAAAAGCCTTAAATTAATGAAATATCTCTAAATGCCATATTCAATATATCTCTGAGATTTTAAAAGGTGATCTGTCTATCTCTGTATATTTGAATACTCAAGTCTTGCTTGTCTCTAGATATTTAATATCTGGTAACATAGAAAACACTTGTGATTAACTAAACTAGTACCTGATAAAATCAGAAGTTTGAATGCCTTACTATTAACTTACATCTTCTAATTAATTATTCTATACAGGGCCTACAACTTTCATGTAAGATTAACAAATTAAAAATTAATATTTAAACATTAAAATTAAAATTATAAAGATTTTCTACCTGAAAAGTCAAATTGCCAAGGTTAAAGGAGTACTATTTAGATGTATGTGAGGGAATACATTAAATTTGTTGCTCAATAATTATAATTACTTTTAAGTATAGGAGCCACATTATGTGCCAGAAACACCCTTGCATATTCATCAGTCATTCATTCACTACCTTCACCAATTCAGTTAATTTAATAGGAAAATAATGCAAACTCAGGGGTTCACAGATGTGTATTTATCATATTGCTCAATAATTTAAATGGATACATAATCAGGTTTTCATTTTGATCAAAGCCTTGTTTTTAATCTTTTGTGCCATCATGCAATAACCTCAGATGGAAATTGAGGTCTGTGAAAGATGCTTGTGTACAGGAGATGTACTCTCATTAAATTGTATAGCTTTTGAAATCTTCAAGATATGTATGTCACCCCAAACTCATTACATAGGAAATTTATTTTAAATTTGGAGATGGGGAACAACATCATTAAATGCAGGATCGTCATTGTATTGACTACAAATTAACATGGGTAGATATTTGTCCATAATAAATATTGTATCATTTTACAGACTTGCTGAAAATGAACGGTTTGCACTGGCTTTGGCTTTTTCAGTGGATGAAGTCAACAGAAACCCTGATCTTTTACCAAATAAGTCTTTAGTATTTCAACTACCAGTTTGTATAATTGTGTCACAATTATATGAGCTCTTTCCTTTATCCGAACAAAATGATTATATTCTTCCTAACTATGTTTGTCAAAAAGAGTTCGAGTGTACAGTAGCACTTACAGGACCAAATTGGGAAACATCTGTGATATTTCATAGACTCCTGGCCCACTACTCATCTCAGAAGGTGAGATTTTGTTCGGTGGGAATTCATGAAATTGTGTTTCCATTGGTGACATTACCATATAAGAAAAATATAAAGAGAAGACTGGACTTACTGTACTTTTGTAAATTTACTTAGTTCAAGTGTTTTATTCAGACACTTGATTGGGACTCCTACATTTCCTAGTGCAAAATGGGGATACTGGGAGAACTAGTAGGTAAGGGAGATTCCCAGAACCTTTTACAGATAAAACTGTGTTTACAAGTTCTTAACAATGCATGCTACCTCATATGGCTTCGTGTGTCCTAGGTACTTCATCTTACTTATGGGCCTTTCCAGCCTATCCTGGGTGACCATGTACAATTTCCCTATATTCATCAGATAGCCCATGAGGATACATCTCTCACACTTGCCATGTTCTCCTTCTTAAGTTATTTCAGCTGGAACTGGGTAGGGCTGGCTATCATAGACAATGATCAGGGTGAACAATTTCTCTCATATTTAAGAAGAGATATGGAAAAATATACAATCTGCTTTGCATTTGTGAACATGATCCCAGTGAACATGGAAGTATATGTGTCAAGAACTGAAGAGTATTACAACCAAGTTATTACTTCATCCACAAATATTGTTATCATTTATGGTGATGCAGATAGTACGCTTGCTGTGTGCCTTAGAATGTGGGAATCACTGGGCATACAAAAACTATGGGTCACCACCTCACAATGAGATGTCCCTACAAGTAAGAGAGATCTCACACTTGACTCACTCTATGGGACTCTTGCTTTTGCACAGCACCAGTGTAAGATTTCAGGTTTTAAAAATTTTGTCCAGACATTGAGCCCCTTCAAATACTCAGATAAATATTTGGCAAACCAAGAGTGGATGTACTTTAACTGTGAAGCCTCAGCATCTAACTGTAAGACAATGAAGAACTGCTCATCCAATGCCTCATTAGAATGGCTAATGGAACAGATTTTTGAAATGGCCTTTAGTGATAGCAGTTATGATATATACAATGCTGTGTATACTGTGGCCCATTCCTTTCATGAGATGCTTCTTCAACAAGTAGAAAATCAGCCAATTGACAATGGGAAAGAACATGATTATAGCTGCTTGAAGGTAGGATTGCTTCTTAGGTGATAATTGCATAATTAATACCATAGTTTTTAGGAATCTTTCAGATGCCCAAAATGAATGGACTAGGAACTGTTTATGTGAAAAATTAGGTTTCTAAACATGTCCTTTTATCCAAAAATAAATCTAGATACTTGTATATGTTTCTAAAGCAAAGGCACTGTAATTAGAAATACTTTTTATCAGTGAAAATCAGTGATTTAGGGACAGAGACCTTGAATAGGAACACACCTTTTCTAATATCGGAGTCATAATCAGCCTTTCCTCATTAATCCTCTCCATAATGGGAATATGAGTACTTGTTCATTAATTTTGAAATTGGAGATAACAAGTTCACCGGATGGCTTTCGCTAGCTTTATCAATTGATTTTGTTCCAAATATATTCCCTGGGGACTTTCCTCCTAGCAAGAGAGTAATCACATAGAAAATAGTGCTATGACTGACTTCAGTACATAGATGTATGTTCATGTGTTTGAATGTGTGCTTCTCACTGTACTCTTGTGTTTCTATTTGTGTTTCTGTGTATCTCTGTGTGTATACATATGTGCATTTGTCTGTGTATCTGTCTGTCTCTGTCTGAAGAAGTTAGAAGGAATTTGTCTATGTGTCAGTGTTTGTTTTTGTTTTGTGTATTTTTCTGAGGGTATTTGTCAGTGTGTACATCTCTGTGTACTGAGTGTATGTATTGTGTGCTTTTGTGTATGGTGTTGCACATATGTATATCTATTTTGATGTGTGTGTGTGTGTGTGTGTGTGTGTGTGTGCATATATGTCCTTGGATGTTGTGAGCATGAATTCACATGTCTTTGTTTAATTATGGCTCTGTGTGGGTGTTTGTTATTAATTACATCTCCTTGAGTATATACATCTGTGCATGCGTGTATGTTAACCTATGTATGTGTTTTATTGGTTTTGATACTTGTTTTTCAGTTTGGGTGCATATGTCTCTGTGTCTGTATGTTCACAGATGTGTCTGAATATGTATGTTGATATGTGTGTAATTAAATGTTTGGATATATTATGTTTGTATCTTTGTATGGATGTGGGTCTCTCTTTCTGCAAATGTGTGAGTTGTATATCTATGCTAGCTTTTTACATGTATATCTATGCTTCCTTTTGTTAAGTTCCTTTCATATAACTAAAATCTAGCAAACATTATGATACATTAACTTATCATTTGCTTTCTTTGAGATTTTCCTCCTGGATACCTTTAATAAAATTCCTTCTCTGAATACATTTCCTCACATCAAAGAAGGGCATAAAGACTCTAGAGTGCTTCCTGTCTTTCAGTTGCATTCCTTTCTGAGAAAGACGCGCTTCACTAATCCTGTTGGTGACAAAGTGAATATGAACCACAAAGAAAAACTACAGAAAGAGTATGATATCTTTCACATTAGGAATTTACCACAAGGTGTTGGAATTAAGGTGAAGATTGGAAAGGTTAGCCCATATTTTCCACATAGTCAACAGGTCTACTTATCTGAAGGCATGCTAGAGTGGGCCACAAGAAGTAGACAGGTGGGTTTGACATAACTGTACTGATTTAAATTACACAGCAGCAAATGCTTTGTGTTTTGAGGATCTATTTATGCTTTGTCATAACTTAGTAAAATGAAATAAACTGTCACAAAAGGAACTTACTTCTAACCTCATGTGTCAAATTTTCTCACTATTTTGATGTGACATTTTTATTACTTCCTTAAAGATATTAAACATGTAATGCATATAGTGTTTTTATTATATCACAACATGATTTGTTTTGAATATGAATATAAACCTATGCTTGACCAGTCATCGATACTGTTTTCCTATAAATTAAGCAATATTCTTGAGGTACCATTCTTATTACTATAAAGTGATTTCCTTCACTTATGCAGAAACTTTGAAAGAAATGTTGCAAAGACAGAAACTAATTGTGAGGATGGAGTAAATTAAAAATACAAAGTAGTTTTTAAAAACAGTCAATAATTATTATGTCATAATTTTGTTAAAACACTTTTACAAAGATGCTCTAAACTGTCAGCATCTCTAATCATAAATTAACATTTTGATATATATTAGATATTTTATAAAGTATAACTTTGTATTTTATTACTGTTTTTAATATATTACGGGTGTTTTATCTGTGTATTTGTTCATTCAACACTGGCATATGTAAGGCATAGGACAGTAGAGGAATAATATCCATATTTTGGAACTGGAGTCAGCTTAGTGGTACACAATGTGTTCAGGAAATTAATTGTTATAAAAAGTTTTTCTTTCTTTCAATCAGTAAATAATCCCACATAAAAATTGCTCACTACAGTATTCTAGATTGCTCCTCTTAATTCTTGCATAGTTCATTCAAACTAAGAAGACTATGGTTTGTTTGCTTCTCCATATGGGAAGATATAGGTAGTAATGCAAATTTAGCTTTGAGGAAAGTTGTAAACAAAATATCCCATCATGGCTCAGGGTATGCTAAAAGTATGAATTCTGATGTGGCTGGTGTTAAGGCATCCTATTTTAATTGTAAAACTATAAAGTTTTTTAAATGTTAAAGATATTACTTCAGAAATTCTTTAAGCTAGAATCTGGTGAATATCTTAAGTTGATCATATACTGTGATATTTAGAGTAGATATTCCTTCTCATTGTGATGAGTAAAGTCATTCTAATTTGAAGTACAAATGAGATGAAATTGTAGCTGCAGAGCAACCTATTCATTCAATGGCAGGAATGAAATATCATTGGTGTTCTAACTACACCTGGCAAGGGCATTAAAGAGCATACACTGAAATAACACACAAGATTTAAAAATATGCAACAATTGCTCTGCTCACGGACCTTCATAACAACATAGCTGCAGCATCAAGCAAACATAAAAATTTGCATATCAAAATTGCATAGACCAGAATGTTACAATCATGGACTGTAATGAGATTATGTTCAATGACATACTAAACAAAGAATTCAAAGAATGATTATAAGAATGTTGCCTGAAAAATCAAAAGATGAAACACAAATTACCTCTGAAAGTATACAATAAGGTTAAAGAATTTGCATACAATAAGACAGTGAAAGCATATTTGAAAAAGAAATCCCATAAAGACGCAAAACAAAAAAGATATTCAAACAAAAATATGTAAAGGAAAAACAAAATAAATAAAATAAAATTATTACAATAATGTCTCAGCGAAAGAAGACTTCAAGAAGAAGGCAGGATGGCCATACTTGAAGATGTTGCTCAGGTATTAGAAAATGTAACCTATGACAGAAATAAAACAGTACAGAAGATTAAAAATCAAGAGACCAAAACTTTATGATTCATAGAACAAGTTGACAAACCATGGAAAAAAGATAAGGAGGACACATTCAAGTCCTTAACACCAATTCCTGTAACATGTAATTGTAGGTATCTAGCAATATGTGTGGTCATCATGATACAATTGCCATTTAAATACTAAATAATAAACATCAGTAAAGAAATATCCATTTACATATTTAATTTAACAATTACTTTGTCCCAGCATTAGGCAGGCAGAGGTCGATGGATTGACATGAGTTCAAGGCCAACTTGGTCTACAAAGTAAGTCTAGGCCAGCCAAGGCTACACAGAAAAAACAAGAAACAAATTAATTTGTAACAAATATAAAAGTTGAAGGGCGCAGTACAAAAGATAATGTCATAGAAAGGCCCAATATGTGTAACAGCAGATTCCTCTATGGACATTCTTAAAGGAGGAGAGTAACAGTGATGTATTTAAAACATTTAGAGACACAAGATGCAACCACAGTAACTATTCTCAGCAGGATTATTATTCATAATAGAAGGACAGAGACTAACGTTCAAAGACGGACACAAACATAAGAGTTCTTAACCACTGATGCAGCACTGTGAGATACTAGAGGAACCACTTCATAAGATCAACATAAGATGTTAAAGGGACATATAGACAACAGTAAAATCCAGAGCAACAACTATTAGAAAACTATCAAATGTTGCAATAACAAAAAATAGATATACATATCAAGTAATATTAAAAAACAATTTAATGTTCATGATCATATTCCCTAATAAATATCCATGACTACAAGATTGGCTTAATAAACTTTTTTTAAAAAAACCAAACCTTTTTTGTTACCTCCATGGGAAAATGTTAATTTTAAACTTGGAGAAAATTCTTCTATAATAATTGAGGTAAAACATTGTAATATAGAGAAATTAAAAATGTGAGAACCATCCAATTGATGGACATGGATGAAATAGTTTTTATCTAATCACTTACCAAGAGCAGACTCTTCACCAAGTCTACCTCATTCCAGGTATGTTAGCATGATTCAACAAATGCAGATGAGTTAAAAGAGATATGTCATGTAAATATGCTCCAAGGTGTAATTCCATGATTATCCAAAAACATGCACAAAGAGTTTCTGAAGAATTCCATCACACATTCAGAGTTAAACAAAACAAAACAACCTGTCAGAAAAAAAACGCATCTTGACAGAATAGGATTTTCTATGGCAAACAGATTGACAACATCATACTAGTTCTACTGAGAGATAAAATGCCATTAACATCAGAAAGTTACAAGGTATATGTAGTGCATGTCTCTAATCCAAATACTTAGTATGCAAGTAAGGAAATTATTTCTTCATATGTGACCAGTCTGGTCTCTGTAGCTGTTCCAAGACAGGCAAGGAGACATAAGGAACATGCCTTTAAAAAATGAAAAGAAATAGGAAAGAAATGTGCATTTTCTCCACTATTCTTAAAAAGTAATCATTATAATCTTGATAAGTGCCAAAATGAAGGTGAAAATATATGTAAAAACAGTGAAAAAGAAATGTTCTCTGTTCTACATAGAGAATTTTGTTGTCTTAATGCTACACAGTAGCACAACCACAACCACAACAACAACAAATAGAAGAGATGTAGTTATCTTTACCTGTGATGGACAGGAGATATAAGCCTGTGCTCCAGGTACACTGAGGTTTTCACACAGAACTTAACACTAAATGATGGATTCAAATGAGCATGCAAGATTAGCAAATTTCTGATGCAATATATAGTGCCCCATCATCAGGTTCAGTGTAACCCAAAGATGGTTTTCTTTTAAGTTATGAAATTCATAAAGTAACATTTCCTCAGGCTCACCTAGTATTTACAAGCTCTGTAAGGTCCTCTCACTGCAGAAAGCACTTCACCTTCCTCATTCTTAGAAAAAAAAGACTCAGCACTTTGTCACTACTGACACACCAGATCTGTCTTTTGAGCTGGTGTTCTTTATACCTAGTCTGACAAGATTTGTAGTCTTAGTATGTTGAAGGACATATATGGTATCTAATGTTTCAGAAGATAGTTCCCTTGTTGTAGATGTGCTTTTGTCATAGCTTGCTAAGCCATTGCTGTGCTTAAACACTAACCAAAAATAAAGCGAAGAAGAATGGATGATTTTGCTCATAGATTATAGACAAGGGAAATCAGGGGAAAAAATGGAGACTAAAAATGAAGCATGGGCCCTTGAAGGAACACTGCTTACTGGCTTGCTCTGTTTGATTTCTCATACATCACTGTCTAAAAATTTCACTGCCCTTAGTAGACTGGTCCTACTCACAATGAATAGCAATTACTGAAATTCCTCACAGTCATAAAGAAAGGACAAACTGACACAGAGCATTGCTCATTTAAGCTTTTTTCTATCCTCTCTGTCTGTTTATTCTACTTTGTGTCAGCTTGATGAAAATTAACTAGAAAATCAGCTTGCAATGTCTGTAGTATTTGCACAAAGTAAACTACAAGTTATTTTTTCCAGAATTTCTAAGATTTGGTAAGGAGCACAACCTTTAATCAATTTGTTTCAATATATTAATATATTTGGCACTATATAAAGTGCTTATTGACATTGCGTACCTCAGTTTCTGAATATAAAATAAGTTTCTTGACATCTCAACTTGTTAATATTGTTATTAAATGAATAATAAAACTTCTGACATCAGCATGTTTTTTATTTTCTCAAATGCTTCCCTCAGTATGCAGTGTTGACTGTGGTCCTGGATTCAGAAAATTCAGGCAGGAGGGCATGTCAGCCTGCTGTTTTGATTGTATTCCCTGCACAGAAAATGAAATTTCTAATGAGACAAGTGAGTGTTGTCTGTCCTAATAAAGACTTCACATTGGTTCTGCTCAAATCACAAAGGGATACTGAAGCAGTATATAAAGGCAACAAGGAAAATATACCATTTGCTCCACTAGTCTTCCTAGTAATGCTGACTTTAATAATATTACAACCAAAATAAACCTGTATTTTTGTTTATTGAAAATTTATGTCATATATTTTATCAAAGAAACCATTTTCATAAACTGCAGTGTGACTGCCTTCTACATGAGATATTTCCTTATGATTAATCTCCTCTAAAACTACATGGAGGAAAAGTTCCAGTCATAAATTTTTAAAATATCCATTATTATATTTGCATGTATGTACAGAACCACACAGAAAACAGAATAGTGCAAACAATCCAATGGACTGTGTAATGTGTGTGCTGGAAACCAAATCTGTATCCTTAGAAAAATTATTATAGTCATCCAAAAATTACTTGTAACATTATCCAAAACTGTTAAATATGAGACAGAATTAGTGTAATATGTATTTTTAAATTTTTTATGTAATTTTAAAATTTGATGTGAAGGTGAGGATAAATGTTGACACATAATGCACAAAATATAAAGAGTATTGTATCAAATATTTTATATATAACACCAAATCAATTTCATAAAGTAATAAATTAGAGTGTTTTTGTATTGATAGTAATTACCATCTACAGAATCCATTTACCCACTGACTATAAATTTAATTTTGGCTAAATGGAAATGGCTAAAGCATAGCTTATCTCATATTTTGCCTTTCATACAATGTAATGAAATGAAAGACATTTCTAGCCAGTGAAGTGGCTCAACATTTGCCACTAAGGCTGATGACTTAAGTTCATCCCCAGGACCCATACAATAAGAGGAGGCAAATGACTTGTAGAAAATGGCATCTGACATTTATGCACTCCAATATACTCCAAAATTATTAAACAAATAGTAAAAAAATTTTGTTAAATGTAAAAATTAGTAAGAGTTAAGGGTAATTACGTCTGTAACCTATTACCTTATAGTGTAATTATCTCAAATAGGACATTGTAAGAAAGAGAAAGCTAATACATAGTGCAAAAAATCCAGAGTTATTACTCAAATGCAGCACATTATTATTCACTGTAGTCTCAGTTTTCTGATTGGTCCTTCCTACAAGTGAGTTGGATTAGTAGATTGTAACTATTGTCACAGAAAAACTTTCGCTGTGTGAGGTAGGGGATACATTAATTTTCTTCACCACATTACCATTTATATCTGTGTCACTGTACCATGTTCTCACTCTCAGTACATACAATAAAATTATTAAAATAAAATGAAACTAACTAAATAAAAATACTACAAAATATTTCTATTACTATTTATTTATTAGTGAATTTTGAGGGTATGTGTACTCAAGGGCAGGTGCAGGTGAGAGGAAATTAATAACCATATAGTTATAGTTGCAGGAAGTTGGAAAACCAAACATGGGTGCTGAGAACTGAATGCAGATTATCTACAAGAGCGGAACATCCTTTTCACGGTTGCATCAAATTTCCACTTTTTAAAGCAAATTAATTAATTAGAGCTGTACAAAAAGGTGTTGTTCTACATAAAATGAATTAAAAATCTGGGAGCACATTATAAATCTCTACAATTGTGTAATTTACTTACATAATTGCAACCAATTTTTATAGTCTCCATTTGGGAATAATATACTGTGAATGAGGTAGATTGTTCCATATAAAAATATCTGAGTTACCACATTTTCTTAAGGAGTCTTGTTTTATTTTGTTCATGATGTTTGTCAATATATATTTTACTTCAGATATATTCACTCCGTCTGTGTCCTGTAGAGATTGAAATGAGGGAATAGGATGGTTCTGGATGTTTCCCATGAAGATGGGATCAAGATGAAGGGCTTTGTAGTACACAGTCTGCAGAGGTATCTAAATTCAATAATAGCATGAGTGTTTCTTATGAACAAGCTCACACGTTCTTAGTCATACACCAAGATGACATAAATAAGGACAGAATGCTTATGGCTTTTAATTTTTCCAGTTTTCAAACATTAATATTACATTTATCTAAAGTCCACTTTTCACACTCACACTCACTTCCCACATATAACCAAATCATTACCAAATTTATGAGATCATCTGTTACCTTTATATGGACACACCAAGACACACACACACACACACACACACACACACACACACACACACACACCACCCTTGACTATTTCTATTACTGTTCTTCCTATATCAATATGTGAGAAATCTTGCTATCTAAAAACATGGTAAATGATCTCATCAAACTGTTAAATAGATAAATGATGGTTTGGTCTTGTTCCCTGTAAATGACCATCAATTATAGTATCAGCAACAAAATGCAGATATTTCAGACCTTCTCCAACAGTCTTCTTAGGGGAAATATTTGTCAATAACCTTCTAAAGCTGTGCTAACAAATCTGTCCTTTCTCCATCAAATATGGATCAGTGTGTGAAGTGTCCAGAGGACCAGTACACCAACACAGGGAAGAACAACTGCCTTCCAAAAGCTGTGATCTTTCTGAGCTATGAAGACCCTTCAGGGATAATTCTGGCCTTAATGGCCTTGTGCTTCTCTGCCTTCACAACTCTAGTTCTTTGGGTGTTTTTAAAGCACAATGACACTGCCATTGTGATGGCCAATAATCGGGCTCTCAGCTACATCTTACTCATGTCACTCATGTTCTGTTTTCTCTGCTCCTTGCTCTTCATTGGCCATCCAAACTCTGTCATCTGCATCCTGCAGCAAATCACATTTGGAATTGTATTCACTGTGGCCAAAACAATCACAGTGGTTCTGGCTTTCAAAATCACAGCTCCTGCAAGAAGGATGAGGTACATTCTGGTTTCAGGAATACTTAACTACATCATTCCTCTCTGAACACTCATCCAAATTATCCGCTGTTCAATCTGGCCAGGAGCTTCTTCTCCCTCTGTTGATATTGATGCACACTCCGAGCATGGCCACATTATTATTGTCTGCCACAAGGGTTCTGTTATAGCGTTTTACTGTGTCCTAGGATACTTAGGCTGCCTGGCCCTGGGAAGCTTCATTTTGGCTTTCCTGGCCAGGAACCTGCCTGACACATTCAATGAAGCCAAGTTCCTGACATTCAGCATGCTGATGTTTTGCACTGTGTGGATTTCTTTCCTCCCTGTCTACCATAGCACCAAGGGCAAGGTCATGGTGGCTGTGGAGATTTTTTCCATCTTGTCTTCCAGTCCAGGGATGCTGGGGTGCATCGTTGTGCCCAAGTGCTACATAATTTTATTAAGACCAGACAAAAATTATCTTCCAAAGATCAGGGAGAAATCATATTCCTAATGTCATATTTCATGAGTTATGTTTATTTTTAAATTTATTCACATTATATCCAGGTTGTAGACCTCATTCCTTCTCTCCTCTCAGTCCAATACTTCCTCCTTACTTCTCCCTCCCCATAAACTCTCCCATATTCCTCCAATAAGAGAAGACCTCCTTCCCATCCACCCTGATCACCAAGTTCCATCAGGACTAAGCATATCCTCTTACCCTGGAACCTACAAAGGCAGTCCCACCAGGAGGAAGTGATCAAAATCTGGCAACAGAGTCCATGTATGAGGCAGATCTGCTTGAGCCCATTGTCTAAATCTGTGTAGGGGGCTAAAAACCTAGTTCATACGTGGTCACTGGTTGTTGCTTCAGTTTCAGCAAGGCCCTCTGAGCACTGGTTAACTGGCTCTCTTGGTCTTTTTGTGGAGCTCCTGTCACTTCAATGTCATTTTCTATTTTCCCCCACTTTTCTACAAGACTTCCTGTGTATCATCCAGCATTTGGCTGTGAGTCTCAGAATTTTTTTTTTAGAAACACTGCTGCACAGAGCATCACAGAGGACAACATGGCTAGGCTCCTGTCTGGAAGCAGAGCAGAATATCACTAATAGTGATAGGGGTTGACTTTTCCCCGGGGGCTGGTTCTTTGTTGCACCAGTTAATCTGACTGATAAACTGACAAATATAGAGTTGATGCCTAACCACCAAATATTGGGTCCAAGATCCTTGTGTTTTTAGAATGATGCCCACTGTTTCATCTAATGATGTTCCATAGCAGTATCCTAGCTACTATAGTTACCTACATTGTCCAGAAAACCTTGCACTCACCCACTTATTTTACAGTTTATAACTATTGGCAGCATAGTGCACAGTGTAATTTTTCTTTTCATCTCTAAATTTAAAATGTTCAATATAAGATCAAAGATCTTATTTTAATATGTGAACCAATGTCTTTGATGCCAGTAAATTGGTGATTTAAAAAGTTAGAATGTTTGTGTGAGAATGAATTTGTTTTTACAGATGAAGATAAAACAATCTTCCTCATTGTAGGGGGAAGGTAAGGTAATTCTGATGATATCCAAACAGTTAGAAGATTTGACTTAGAAGAGTGAAAATTTGATAAACAGAAATAATACTAAAGAAGATGTACTGATGTCCCAGCAGCTAATGTCATAGCCTGCACTTGAATAATACCTAATTCAACATTCAATCATGAAAAATGACATTAATAATTTTATGTCACAAGAGCTCCAAACCATATCATGCCCTCTTCTTGGCCACATGGTTACCTGTCTTACATGGTTCACATAACAAAACACTAATACACACATACACATACACACATGCACACACACACACATATGCACAAAAGCACACACACATACATACATAAACACAGAGACATATAAATAACTGAAAACAATTTTTAAAAGATAAGACTATTTTAAAGACTGCAGAACAATGCTGCATTTTTTGATGAAGATGTAAGATGTCAGACTTATAATAATATACCTAAAAAGTATATTTGTGAAAAGATAAATGGGGTTCTCTTTATGCATACCACATAATATCCTTCTGGGTTAAATCTAACCTATCATAATTGTGTGTAACAGGGGCACAGTTACCACATTCTACTCTGTCCTGGGATACGATGCCTCACTGGCTCTAGGGTACTTCACTGTGGTTTTTGAGGGCAAGAATTTCTATGACACATCCAATGAATCCAAGTTCCTGACAACTAGCATGCTGTTGTTCTTTCATGCCTAGATCACCTTTCTCCCTGTCTATTACAGCACCAAGGGCAAGCTCATGGTAGCTGTGAAGGTCTTTTCCATCCTGACCTCCAGTGCAGGTCTGCAGGGATGCATCTTTATCCCCAAGTGCTACATAATTTCGTTAATATCAAAGAAAAATTCTATTAGAAAGCTAAGGAAGAAAACATCTTCCTGAACTCACATTTCATAAATTATACATGGCAAATGTAATGTAATTTCAGTACAATACCACCTCTTGGTATATGACATAAGATATAATCATTACATAATTACTCTCACTGTTTTTTCTATCAACAATGCCTACCGTGCCATGAATACTACTTTTCTGTGCATTGTCTTTTATTTTTTTATGTTGTCACCAAAATTTTAAGGGATAACTCTTGAAAATTAATGTAGAATGTCAGTTTTTCCTATCTTTAATGTATAGCCAGAGTTAAGATATCTATCTGAGTAAATGTGTGACTTTGACAGAAGTTCAGAACTAAGGGAAATCACAGGAAGTTTGTGAGAAAATGAATGAGTATTTGCAGATGAAGACAAAACAAAGTATTCCCTTGCAGGTGGAAAGTAACATAACCCTCACGCATCCTGGGAGTCCAAGGAGTAGAACTTAGTATATGGAAAGATTTTTAATGAATAGAAAGATTATTGCAGAAGTGGAAAAGATACCACAGCAATTAAGAACATGTGTTGCTTTTACTGAAGACGTGAGTTGAATATCCAGACCCACTTCAAGCAATTAACACTTACCAGTAATAGCTCCGAGGAGCAGACTCCCTTCTCTGGCTCATATAGGCACATACCAATACATTATAAAATGTACCACATATAATGAAATTAAATAAATTTTAATTGCAGTTTATAAAGTAACTGCAGTAGAAACATACTGGTTTGAATTTTTCTTTTTTCATTGTATATAGTTTTTCTCACATAATACACCCTAATTATGGTTTTGCTTCCTGTAATTCTCCTGCCTCCTTTTTCCATCCCTATTCATGTATATTCTCCTCATTTTCATCTTTCATTACAAAATAATCATTCATATACCCTGTGAAGGGATAACAGGAAAACCCCTTTTCACTTAAGTCCCTATCTTCCAACTCACACCAGTAAACTTTACCACAGACAGTGTGCTCCATTTCTTACTCCACAATTCTGCCCACTTTTCTGGAATCCTTCCAGACCCAGGGACACCAGGAGAGCCCCTCCAGAGTAACACATACCTATCAACACATCTAAAACACCCCCAACAGTGGCAAATTGCACCGCTTACTCTGTGCTACAGATCCACAACATAACTGCTTTCCATGAAGCCTACCAGACCCAGGGACATTATGCATGTGCTAATGAAAATTAAATCTCCTTCAGTGAAGTCTCAGTAAGGAAGTAAACTACTTTTGAAGGTAGACTGCAAGCCAGCCATATGTGGAGAAGAGAAAAGTGAACTTGATTTCAACTTTGGATGCCATTGCAGGGTTATCCCCTCCCTATATTTTTAGGTTCATCACATTATTTATATATTTATATGTGTTATATTATTTGATGGAAATATATTTTTCTTCCCTTTTTAAATCTAAAGGCTCTTTGTATATTATCATGGCTTCCAAGGTAGAGTATTTAAGTGATCCCTTAGTGCAAATGCATAGGTCTTAAGTACAATGCCTTCTCTTGAAAGATTTTTCATATATTTGTTTCTTTTGTCAATTTCTGATGCATTTTTATCTTAGCTTATTTTTATTTAATATATTCTATTTTATTATTATTCCAAAGAAGCTCAATTGTTTTCTAATGAGAGAAGGAAACCTTAGTAGATACAGATTGGAGGAGATATGAGCATGAGTTGAAATGATTCTAGGTATGAAGCAAACAAACAAAAATGAAAAGAAAAAAACAGTGTTTCTACAGGGAACCAAGGAGAAGGCTTGGTGTAAGCGCTTTGAGAAACATGTGTTGTAGGGTTTTTAGATTGCAGTCCATGCCTCCTAAAGCACAATGTGCCTTCCAATTCTGAGACACAGATGCACCCTCCTAGGCAGTAAGCATTCAACCCACATTGGGATGCTCTGTATGTTCTCTTAGGTGTTAATGAAGCATGGAATTATAAAAGGACAACTGGTCTTAGACATTAATTTGTGTAACTTGCAAAGGTAATTTTATCCTGACAATTGCAACTTTATTGCCCTTGGCAGTTTCCCTTAAATTCTATTAATGATAAAGGTATAAAAATTCTGATTGCTCTCAGTAAAATTATCACATCTTTAGTTGTGTTGTGGCCCTCCCAAACAGAATTATTTAATTTTGTGGCCATATCACGTGACCTTGACCTGGTAAATAAATGCAGGTGCTTGTAAGTGTAATCAGGAACACAACCTGAAATACTGGGGGTTGAAAAATAAAAAGGATAAAAAGATTAAGAGGTGATAAATCCTGGTAATTGTTTATAAAAAGAATAATAAGGCAGGAAGATTCATTGGAGGTAAAAAAAAGAAATGGAACTGTCTATATCTAAGGAGCAACAAAGTTCCCGTTAAAAAAGATAAAGCAGGATACCATCAGCTGATAAAGTTAATAGAGTTCATTAGTGAATGAATGTTATCCTTCATTCTCAGAAGTGGAGTCTCTTGATCCCAGGACATGGTCCAGTTTAGAAAGAGCAGTTCAGGGACAATCAATGCAAGTGTACGAGAGAACATTCTAATGATACTTTTCAGCTTTGGAAAAATATAAAATTGGGAATAGATAAAAAAAAAATGCCAGAGTTAAAAATAAAAATAAAATGATCTGAAAAAAAGCTAAACTAACATCTGAAATAGAGCAAAAATTAGTACCATGTGATACAGTATCTAGTGTTCTTTCTGTGATAAGGCTGAGGATTTCCCCCTCTTTGTGCTGATTTTGGACCTCTACCTGTAGCTTCTATTTCCTCATCTTTAAAAGCTACTGATCAAGTACAGTCCCTGATAGCATGGAAACTTTTTTTTTGCTGCTCTGCTTCATTTCTTTTTAGGGTTATTGGTGAGGCTTTCACCCTCCATAAGAGAACAACCTGTTGTGAATTCACCGAGCTGGTCTCCCATCCTAGAGATTGTATCAAGCATGGGAGATGGAGAAGACATAGAAGGATTATATCTCATACTTATGAATGACAAAGTGTGGTACATATTCCCAGTGGAATGCTATCCCACTATTTAAAACAAGGACATCATGAAATTTGCAGGCAAATGTAAGGATGTGGAAAAGATCATCCTGAGTGAAGTAGTCCAAACCTGTCATGACCCCTCCAGTGGAGTCTGTGTGACAAGCATTACTACAGAACCGGAAACTACAACCCCTACTCAAGGGAGAGCCTCCTGGAACAGATCTGATATCCATGACAGGAGTAACTGATTACAGCATTCATTGTTTTAGAACATACCGACTCTTTTTCTGACTGTTTTCTCTTTCTGCCTTTGTTTTTTATTTTCTTATCAAAGAACTTTTCAGACATAACTGTGTTGCTAGGTGAACCTTAACTTGAAAATGCAGCCAAGGGCCATTCAGACAAGTTTACCACTAAGTTGCATTCCACTTATTAATAAATATGTGGCTAAGAATTAATCATAGTTCATATTATGACTTACAAATAAAGTGTTTAAGAAAGCTCCAGATAGTGACAGAAGAGCTAAGAAAACAACCAGTCCTGACTCACAGGTCTTTGTCATAATGAGAAAACATTGACTTTTGATAAAGAGGGCATATTCACCAATACCAGTCTAATGACTTATGAATGATTGTTCAAGATTGATGACAACATTATTACACTGCATCCTGTATTTTGAATTGTATAGGAAAAATGTAACCAATAAAAAAAATCCTCATTTCAATATGTGTATAAGAACCTGACTTGTTTTTCTGTAAAATACACACAGACTCAAACTTCACCTGAATTGGTCTGTTTGGCAATTGGCCTATCTTCTGCCCACTGACATTTCAAGAGCTACCGACCCCAAAGACCTATACCCAACTGAGACAGTCCATGGCACAGACCAAGAAAGACACATATGTTATATACTCAACTGAGTATAAGCGGACATAAGACATACAATAAAGGATAACAATTCTACAGTCCACAGATCTAAAGAAGCTAAGTAAAAAGGAGGACCCTTGGGAGGATAGTTAATTCTAATTCAGAAGGGTAAATAGCACATTTTCTGGAAGCAGTTGAAGAGAATGAACAAGACATGAGCCTTTTATAGATGCCTTCTGTAAAACCCCACCCTGCACTGGATCAAATCAGTTACTGAGACTCACAGCCAAATCTTGGGCAGAACACAGGGAGTCTTATGGAAGAGTGTTGAGATAGAAGGACCAGAAGAGACAGGGGCTCCACAAGAATCAAAAAAGACAAGAAATCTGGGTGCCGCAAGTGCCTGTGGAGACTGATGTACCAAGCAAGGACCATGTATGGAGAGGACCCAGGCCTGTTGCTCAGTTGTAGCTGATAATTTGCTCTGTCTCCATGTATGTAACATAGTAATTAAACCAGAACTTTTCACCCAAACACAAAAGATTATACCTTCTTCTCATCCCCTCAAGGAACCTTCTCCAAATTTGACCATATAGTAGGTCATAAAGCAAGTCTCCGCAGACACAAGAAGATTGAAATAATACCTTATGTACTATCAGATCACAATTGACTAAACCTGGATTTCAATAACAATAGAATTAAAAAAAATCCTACACACACAGGGAAACTGAACAACTCTCTATTCAATGGCAACTGTGTCAGGGAAGAAACAAAGAAAGGAATTAAGGACTTCCTAAAATTCAATGGAAATGAAGGAGCAACATACTCAAATTTGTGGGACACACTCAAAGTGCTAAAAGGAAAATTCATAGCATTAAGTGCCTTCATAAAGAGATTGGAAACATCTCACATAGGCAACTTAATGACATATCTGGAAGCCCTACACAGAAGAAGAAGAAGAAGAAGGAGGAGGAGAAGGAGGAGGAGGAGGAGGAGGAGGAGAAGGAGAAGGAGAAGGAGAAGAAACAACAACAAAAAGTAGATGGCTGGAAATAATCTAACTCATGGCTGAAATCAATAAATTAGAAACAGAGAGAATAATTCAAAGAATCCAAAACAAACAAACAAACAAAAAAGAGCTAGATCATAAAGAAATCAACAAGATAGACAAACCAATAGACAAATTAACTAACAGGCAGAGAGACACTATCCAAATCAATAAAACTAGAAATGAAAAAGGAGACATAACAACAGACACTGAAGAAATTTTAAAAAATCATTATGTCCCACTTCAAAGGCTTATATGCCAAAAAATGAAAATATAAAGGAAATGGACAGTTTTCTTGATTGATTCCACTTGCCAAAGTCGAATCAAGATCAGATAAACAAATTAAATTGTCCTATTTTCTCCTACAGAAAAAGAAGCAGCTATCAAACGTTTCCCAACAAAAAATAGGGCCAGATGGTTTCAGGGAAGAATTATACCAGACCTTCAAAGATAAGCTAACACAGATACACTTCAAACTACTACACAAAGTAGAAACAAAAGAAACATTGCCAAACTCATTCTAAGAGGGTACAGTCACCTTGATACCTAAACCTCACAAAGAGACAACAAAGAAAGATAATTTGAGACCAGTTTCTCTAATGAACATTGGTGCAAAAATACTCAATATAATACATAAAAACAAATGCAAGAACACATTAAACATATCAATCACATGACCAAGTAGGCTTCATTCCAGGCATGTAGGAAGGGTTTAATATATGGAAATCCATCACTGTAATCCACCATATAAAAAAACTGAAAAAAAACCCTACATGTTCATATACTTAGATGCTGAAAAATCATTTGACAAAATCCAACATCCATTCATGTTTACAGTATTAGTGAGATCATGGATACAAGGCACATACCTAAAGAGAGTAAAGGTTATGTACAGCAAAGAAACAGCCAACACCAAATTAAATGGAGAGAAACTCAAAAATATTCCACTAAAATCATGGACTAGGCAAGGCTGCCCACTCTCTCCATATTTATTCAACATAGTCCTTAAAGTTCTAGCAAGAGCAATAAGACAACAAAAGGAGATCAATGGGAGGCACATGAGAATAGAAGAAGTCAAATTATCCCTATGCACAGATGACATGATATTTTACATAAGTGACCCCCATAAATTCCAGCAGAGAACTCCTACATCTGATAAACACCTTCAAAAAATGGGTGGATACAAAAATAACTCAAAAGTCAGTAGCCCTCCTTTATATAAATAAAAATCATACTGAGAAAGAAATTAGGGAAACTATACCCTTCACTATAGCCACAAGAAATATAAGGTATTGAGGAGTAACTCTAATCAAGAAAGTGAAAGAATTCTGTGAAAAAAAAACTTCAGGTCTCTAAAGAAGGAAATTGAAGATGATATCAGAAGATGGAAAGATCTCCCCTGTTCACGGATAAGAAGAATTCACATAGTAAAAATGGCCATCTTACCAAATGCAATTTATAAACTCAATGCAATCCCTATCAAACTACTTACACAATTTTAAAGACATTGAAAGATCAGTTCTCAAATTCATTTGGAAAAACAAAAACCACAGAATAGTTTAAACATTCCTGTACAATAGAAAATCCTCTGCAGGAATTTCAGTCCCTGATCTAATGCTGTACTATAGAGCAACAGTAATTAAAATGGCATGGTACTGGCATAGCAATAGGCAAGTTGGTCAATGGAATCAAATCAAAGACCTAGAAATAATCCACACACCGATGGACACTTGATTTCGGGGTGTGGGGGGTAGAAGATGACCTGACTTTTAATAGCATAGCTCCAGCCCCAGAAACCAAGATAGACAGCAAAGCTATGCAAAGCTGCCAGAGGTGCAATGGTATAAACAACTAGGAGAGTGCCCTTGTTCTCATTCATCCCCCAAGTGTATGAAGTGTCTCTATACCCAGGAACTTTGGTACCATGCAGCCTCCATGTCCAAGCCCTCAGTGTTCAAAGAAGCCTGGGCCAAGCTTTGCTTCTATGGCAGTTGAAAGAAGTAGCAGCAAGAAAAAAGCAGTGCAACTTGTGATCACAGAAACTGCCAGGCATTTGGTCCATATTTAGAAAAGTGAAGACTTGTATCGTCCCCAATTTGGTCCTTGTTTCTTTCCTATCCTGAGATTCCTTAGGAACTTACATCAACGTCCTTAGGTTCATACTTTCTGGGGCTCAGTGCAGGGCCCCTTGGCAAGTCTCACCTTCAGCCATGTAAGAATAAAATAAAAGGGCACCATCAGCAAATAGCAAGAGTTAGCAGCTACAGCAGAAAAGGAGACAGCAAAAGCTCAGGCAGTAACAAAGGAGACAAGAAACTGTGCAAGGAGACTGTATTTGGAGATTATTTTTCAATAAACACAGTGAACAGGCTCCAAGTAGCTGTCTATTCTTCTCCTTCATCCTCTTCCTCATAGGACTTGATGCCTACTTTCTCATAATCATTTTCTAGGGCAGCCATATGCTCTCAAGCCTCAGAGAACTCACCCACCTCTATGCCCTTACCCACATACCAGTGTACAAAAGCCCTCTTGGCATACTTCAAGTCAAACTCGTGATCTAGGTGGGCCCAGGCTTTAACAATGGCACTTGGGTTGCTCAGCATGCACACTGAATGCTGTACCTTGTTCAGGTCACCTCCAGGCACTGCAGTAAGTGGCTGGTAGTTCATACCTACCTTGAAGCCTGTGGGACACCAGTCCACAAACTGGATGCTGCGCTTAGTCTTGATGGCATCAATGGCAGCATTCACATCCTTAGGCACCACATCTCCTGTTACAGCAGGCAACAGGCCATGTACTTGCCATACCAAGGGTCACACTTCAACATCTTGTTGGCAGGCTCAAAGTAGGCATTGGTGATCTCTGCCACTGACCGCTGTTCATGGTAGGCCTCCTCTGCAGAAATGAGTGGTGCAAAGGTGACCAATGGGAAGTAGATTTGAGGTTAGGGCACCAGGTGGGTCTGGAACTCTGTCAGGTCTACGTTGAGAGCCCCATCAAAGTGCAAAGAAGATGTAATGGAGGAGACAATTTGACTGGCAAGGCAGTTGAGATTGTTATAGGTAGGGAACTCAATATCCAGGTTGCAGCGACAGATGTCATAAACAGCCACATTTTCCACCATGAAGGCCAAGTCTTAGTGTTCCAGGGTGGTATGGGTGGTCAGGAAGGAGTTGTAGGCCTCCATTACAGCTGTGGACACTTGTGGGGCTAGGTAGATGGAGAACTCCAGCTTGGACTTCTTGTCATAGCTGACAGAAAGTGGCTCCATCAGCAGAGAGGTGAATCCAGAGCTGGTGCCCCCTCCAAAGTTGTAGAATACTAGGAAGCCCTGAAGTCCTGTGCACTGATCAGATATCTGTCCCATCCAGTCCACTACCAGGTCAATGATCTCCTTGGCAATGGTGTAGTGGCCACCAGCATAGTTGTTGGCTGCATCTTCTTTCCCAGTGGGTGGAAGAGCTGGCATTATGGAACATTTCAGATCTCATCAATGACAGTAGGCTCCAGGTCCACAAAAACTGCCTGAGGCACATAGTTTCCAGCTCCAGTTTCACAGAAAGTGATGAAGGAGTCATCCCCTCCACCAATGATCTTATCGCTGGGCATCTACCTATCAGACTGAATACCATGTTCCAGGCAGTAGAGCTCCCAGCAAGCATTACCCATTAGAACACCAGCCTGCCCCACATGGACTAAAATGCACTCATGCATGATGAGTCTGGGCCATGTGCCTCCGATAGAGTCAGGGTCACTGGTCCCAGTAAGATCTTGACATTTGATTTTTGAAAAGAAGTCAAATCTTTTGAATGGGAAAAGAATAGCATCTTCAACAAATGGTGCTGGTCTAACCAGACATCTACATGTAGAAAAATGCAAGTAGATTCATATTCATCACCATACACAAAATTCAAGTCCAAGTGGATTAAAGACCTCCACATAAAACTAGAGAAACTTAATCTGTTAGAAGAAAAAGTGGGAAGAGCCTTAAACTCATAGGCACAGGAGACAGTGTTTCCCAGGCTCTAAGGTCAACTATCAATAAATGGGACCTCATGAGGCTGAAAGGTTTCTGTAAGGCAGAAGATACTGTCAACAGAAGAAAGAGATAGCCTACAGACTGGGAAAAGATCTTCACCAATCCTATATCTGACAAAGAGCTAATATCCAAAATATATAAGCAACTCAAGAAATTAAACACAACTAAAACAAATAACACAATTAAGAAATGAGTTTCTCTACACAGATCTAGCCAATGGATAGGACGCTCTTCACAGTTGAGTGGAGAGTGGGGTATGACTTTCACACAAACTCTGATGCCCCATATTTGACCACGTCCCCTGGATGGGGAGGCCTGGTGGCACTCAGAGGAAGAATAGCAGGCTACCAAGAAGAGACTTGATACCCTATGAACATATACAGGGGGAGGAAGTCCCCATCAGTCACAGTCTTAGGGGAGGGGAGTAAGGGGAAAGGGGGAAGGAGGGAGGAAGGGGAGGATACAAGGAATGGGATAACCATTGAGATGTAATATGAATAAATTAATAAAATATATTTTAAAAAAGAAATGACGGTCAGAGCTAAACAGAGAATTCTCAACAGAAAAATATAGAATGGCTGAGAAACATTTAAAGAAATGCTCAGTGTCCTTTGTCATCAGAGAAATACAAGTCAAAATGACTGTAAGATTCCATCTTACACCCATCAGAATGGCTAAGATCAAAAACTCAGGTGACAGCATATGCTGGCAAGGATGTGGAGAAAGGGGAACACTCCTTCATTGCTAGTGGGACTGCAAACTTGTACAACCACTTTGGAAATCAATCAGGTGCTTTCTCGGAAAACTGGCAATAGGGCTAACTCAAGACACAGTATTCCACTCCTTGGAATATACTCGAAAGATGCTCTACCACACAACAAAGAATTTGCTCAACCATGTTCATAGCTGCCTTATTCATAATAACCAGAATCTGGAAACAACCTAGATGTCCCTCAGTCAGAGAATAGATTCTGAAACTGTGGTACATTTACACTATGGAATGCTGCCTGTTTTTTTTTTTTGAGACAGGGTTTCTCTGTGTAGCCTTGGCTGTCCTGGACTCATATTGTATACCAGGCTGGCCTTGAACTTACAGGCATCCACCTGCCTCTGCCTCCCAAGCATTAGGATTAAAGGCATGTGTCACCACCACCCAGCTACTACCCAGTTATTAAAAACAAGGAAATCTTAAAAATTTTAGGCAAATGGGTAGAACTAGAAATGATCATCCTGAGTGAGATAACCCAGGCCCAGAAAGATACACATGGTATACACTCACTTATAATTGGATACTAGCTCAACATGAATATCCTCTGAGAGTCTTCACTTAGTGTGGGGGGGAATCAGACAGATGATGAGACTGTGAATTAGGTTTTTCCCCAAAGAAGCAACAAAGAAATGATTTTTTAAAATAAACCAATGTCATTGTCTATGTATTTTGATTAGACAATGTGACCATTAACATTGAGTTGTTATTGAAAAATCGTTTGATTATTATTATCTGACTATTGTTATTGGTATATTTGATACTTTTCTGATAACTGTTTTTCTGTTTGGTGTTCTACTGCTGTATATTTGTTCCATTGGCCACTTGTGTTCATCTTTCTTATAAGTATGATGGAGTTTCTTCAAGTGTCTTTTATAGTTCTCTTTCAGTAGTCAGAAAATCCTGTAATTGTATTCATTATAGATCTTTGTTTTCTTTCATTCTATTATGGGAGATAATTTGCTATGTATAGAAACTGGGATTGTCAGTTATGTCTTTAAGTGTTTGAAACACATCACTCCCCACTTTTAAGAGTGTCTATAGTGCAACCTGCGTTTTTCATATGTGGCCTTTGTATCACAAACACTTCTTTCATAAAGGTTTTAATTTACTTTCTTTGTTATAAAACAAATTTCAAGAAAAACATGTTAATGTCTGTTTCTTTTCTGATTGAGAGTGTTTTGTGTTTAAACGATGACTGCATCTACATGACCACAAGACCCACTGTATTTTGGAAATTTACAGCCATGTTTGTCTTGAGTCCTCTTCTTGTGCCCATGGTTAATAAATTTGGTGTTTTAATCATATCTCTTCTTTTGTCTATCTTTTTCATTCTTCATTATTGTTTTACCTCTGTCATATTTTAAATTTTTTGTTTTTACTCCTTATCTTTAAGTCGTGCCTATTTTCCTTCAACTTGACGCAATTTGTTGGTGAGATTTCTTACTAATATTTGAATTTAATTTATTTTAGTTTTTTCTTTACATATTTTTATTTGAATTTTTAAAAAGTATTTTGTACCTTTATTGGGGCTTTTTCATATACTTACTCAGTGTCATAATGTATGTAAATGTGCATGATCTCATTGTGTATACAGAGAAGATGCTTTCGGCCTTGCTTGAGTTTTTTAAAAATATTTTCATCATTCTATGGATTTTCTACTTAGTATGTCATTAAAAATACACTTATTTCAGTCTATGACTATAACATTTAGAGTGATTTGGCTTTGATATATTCATGTTGGTGTTTATTTCTACATTGACATTTGTATACCTGAGAGCAGAGCACTGCTCGTGTTGTTTTTATTCTTATGTTTTCCTCAAGTGGGTTTTTGCAATGCTCAAAAGAGGTGTGGTTAGAGCAAATGTGAGATTTCATTTCTTTTTACTCACTGGATACTTAACTCAGTAGCTATACGTTCAGCTGATATGTCCCCCTGAGAGAGTCTTTTCTCATTACTGTAAGAAGTAATGTTTACTGTAAATTTTATATGATCTGAGACATCTGAGATATCACCTCACATCACAGTCAGATAATAATAATCAAATGATTTTTCAATAACAATTCAATGTTAATGGTCACATTGTCTAATCAAAACACATAGACAATGACATTGGTTTATTTAAAAAAACCATTTCTTTGTTGCTTCTTTGGGGAAAAACCTAATTCACATGCATGAAGAGAGCTCTTCCATAGAAATGGGATAAAAGCATTGTGATGAAGTATAATAGAAAAAGAGTGAGAACAATCTCTCTGATGAATATGTATGAAATGACTATTGGTTAACCACCTACCCATACAACTCAGCAAGAAAAGAGAAAGAACATTCCCTGCACCCAAATTTACTTCATTTCAGGGATGCAAGTATTGTTCCACATCAGCATATCAGTGTATTATTATGCTGTTATGCAAAAATGTTCAGAAAGAATTTTAACAACATCTGGTTTCAGGTGACTTGACTACATTGCTCTCTATTCCAAAGTATTCTGTGCACAACCTAGCTAGGAGATACTCCTCTGCCTGTTCATATTGATCCACATTATAACCATGGTCATATCGCTGTGTGCAACCAGAACTCAATTATTGTATTCCATCATGTCCTGGGATATTTGGCCTTCACAGCCCTGAGAAGCTTCACGGTGGCTTTATTGGCAAAGAACCTGCCTAACAGATTCAATGAAGCCAAGTACTTGACAGTCAGCATGATGGTGTTCTTCTTGGTCTGGCACATCTTCCTCCATGAAAACCATAGTACCAAAGACAAGGTCATGGTCTCTGTGGTGATTCTCTCCATCTCGGTTCCACTGCAAAGAGGCAGTATGCATTTTTGTTCTCAAGTTCTACATAATTTTGTTAAGAACAAATTTAAATGCCATCTAAAACCTCAGGGATAAATCATATTCCTGAACTCACATTTCATGAATTCAAACTGAGAATGGTGCATAACCACAAACTATTTGGTTACAATGCGAGATCTGTTTTTAGAACGACTCTCACTGTTTATTCTAATGTTTTCCAGCAGTATCGTGTTAATTACTATTTTCTACATTGTCAGAATATTCTCACACTCATCCATTTACTTAAAAGACCTAGCTATCTGGCAATAGTTTAGTGTGCAAATATTATTTTATGTTCTACGATACAAAAGTGTTCAAAACAAATCCAAATATTGTGTTTCAGTTTCTAGGTAAATGAATACATTTCATGGCTGTTGAGTAGTGAGAGAAAACTGCAGGAGGGTCTTAATGAGTGAACTGCTGTTTACAGATTAAGTTGAAACAATGCTCCTGATTGCAGGGAGAAGGTAAAATAATCCTGATGTTATTCTAGCAAGTAGAGTAGTTGTATAGGAGTAGAATGTTTTGATAACCTTTTCTGGGCTTTGATGTTACTTGAATTAACAAGTGCACACAAAACACACTAAAACACACATTCAAGCACAAGCACACTTACACACACACACACACACACACACACACACACACACACACCACTCACACACACACAAATGAAATTACATAATTTTTAAAAATAAAGCATAGCATTACAAAGACTCTGAACTGGAATTCTGTTTTTCAGTGTGCTCATAGAGTGTCAGAATTACAAGAACCTACAGTGGAAGGATGGGAAATGAGAAGAATGGCTGGACATCTCTCCATGCATATCACATAAGAACTTTAAGTATACCATAAGAGACAGTCAAGAAATTGACACAGGAAGAGAAGCTTCTTTAAATGATCTTTTGTACTACGTTTGAAATTTAGATGACTCTGACTATCAGATTCTCTGCAGTTGTCATTTCTATTGAAGGAAAACCTAGGTCTCAGTACCACTGCACTAAAGTAAAAACCACCAAGATAAATTTTCTATTCTGCATTATAAATATCCCTAGGCACAGGTAATTAGAGTTAGATTTCTTTTCTAAAATATATTTATCTTCATTTCCTGTATAGGGGTATTTAATAATATGTGTACAGTGACCACTGAGACAAGAACACAGCTTTGCATTCCAATAACTGGCTTTGAGATGGTTGGTAGCTGCCATTTGGGAGTTCATAAGTAAGTACAGGTCCTTTTGATGAACAGAGAGTGTTCATAAGTGTCCTTGGTTAGATCTCACTTGTCTCTCAAGATTGATCTGCATAAGTATTAATTTTTTGTGTGTGACCATGTTAAAATTGTGGGATAACTAAACTGAACCCTCGAAGAAAGTGTGAGTTTCCTCTCTAGTCATTCCAAGTCCTTCCTCCTAACATTCTCTTCCCACATGTATGCTCACCATTAGAAAGTCACATATCATAACATATGTTATCAAACATTGTGAATCCTATTTGTATTTGCAGCATTTCAAACTCATATCTTGGAGATGAAGAGATGGTTTAGCATTTAATAACCTTAGCTGTTCTTGCAGAGGACCCAGAGTTGATTTCCAGCACCCATGTCATGAAGTGTAATTCCAATTCATGGGTATTTGACCTGCATAGACATTAGTACTAAATATGGTACACACATATATAGAGAGATAATGCATTCATACACACGAAAATGAATATATATGAAGGGTAACTTGATAATTATAAATGCTTTTGGAGTGCTTAATAATTAGTAACAAAACACTAGTGAATGTACTATCAAGAGAACTGGTTTTGTTTTTATTCTGTCAATTTACTTATATGATTAGCAAGTATGTTTAAGTCAAGAGCTAACAATAATACAATAAATAATGAATTATAGGGAGAGAAGGGGTGAAGGCATGGTTCCTATGAGGTACTCAAGGGGGTAAAGGGAGCAGGAAATCATGGAGTTATATTTTAGTATTTAAAACAAACAAAATAAAAGAATCAAGGTGATGTATAAAATAAATAAGTTTTCAAAATATTTACACTTGATTTTAATAGCTGAGTAGAACCCTATTGCATAAATCTACCACAATTTCCTTGTCCACTGTCAGTTGAGGGATACCTGTGTTGTTTCTAGTTTCTGGCTACTACCAAGAAATCTTCCATGTACATAGCTGGACAAATATCCTTCTTATATGAGGCAGCATTGTCACAAACATGAGGATAAGTCATAAAGGCTTTGCTTAACAAAGTTCCAGAGACCTCCAACTCTCCAGCATGATAACTACACATTTAGAATAGCTGTTGAGGCTTAGCTTGACAAAGTTCCAAAGATCTATGGTGGATCACCACTGCACTTACATATTATGTATGGTCCAGGTTAATTTTGTCTAAAAACTATTTTGAAATATACTTTTTCTTCTAAAACTGCCTTCCTATTTCTCAGCACTAATGAAATGAAATTCACACAGGGAAAATGTTTTCCCTGCAGAGGATGTTTAAAGAAGGCATGTGGCCAAAGACACAAGACAATAAGAGAATCTTGGCACTGACCATTGTGAACCCTCAGGCAGAAACTGCTTGAAAGAAAATTAGGATCTTGATATAATAGTACCTGGCTACATACTGTTAGGTGTAGCAAATCTTCTTTAGAATATGTTTTGAGAACAATAGAAGGAGGGCTTGGAATGCAATGCTTTACAGATATTTTACAAGAGAGGATCTCTTGACAGCCTGAGTTTGGATAGTATACCTGTTGGTTTGGGACTAAAAGTAAGTCAAGTTTTTTTTTTTTATTAGAGAACGTTTAACTAAAGCTATGTTGCTATGACAATAATGTAAACACAATAGCCTTAGCCATGGGAAATTTTTTATTAAACTTTCCTGAGTATTATTTAAGAAATAATAATTAAGTTATGCTCACCACTGCTTAGGTATTGACTAATTTTTGCTGTATGCTTTACTGTACCTTAAGCAGAATCATTTGTATTTCTTTGTTAGATTGTTTCTTTGCTCTGTTGATTTTTCAAAGGCTCTATTGATTATAAAAGATGAGAAAATCATGATGTAATTTGTAATGAAAAAATTGAACTTCACTTTAAATAAAATACTGGGGCTGGGCCAAGGAGGCAAGAAAAATGCAGAAGATAAATATAGTAGCCCTGGATGGCCTTTGAGTTTAAAGCACGTATATGTCTGGGCTGAAATTTATTTTCTCCTCTTTTTCTCAAGCTCTTCTCAACAACTAGTCCTCTGACTATTTGTTCAACCAGCAGTTGATTTCCCTTCACCAGCTGTTCCCTACATGCTCGCTTTACCCTACTGCGGAGCCACCAAGACTTTCTCTTATTTCTCCAATCCTGCAGTTGGTCTGAGGGAGAGTGAGTGGGTATGGGAGCTCACCTTTTCTGAGGAATATAGGAGGTGGATGGGAAAGATGGAGCAAGAGTGGGACTGGGAGGAGAGGAGGGTGGGGGATATTACCAGGATGTAAAATGAAGAAGGAAAGAAAGATGGAAAAAAGAAAGAGAAAGAAAGAAAGGAAGAAAGGAAGGAAGAAAGAAATAGAAAGTTGTGTCTTCTTAACTCAGGATACTGATTAAAGATGTGCTTTTTTCCAATTCAAAGGCTTGTCTGCCTACTTCAAATATCCAAATTAGAAGTTGCTTTACTTTCAGCCAAAACTCCTCCTAGGCAAGCCTGCCATTATGAGATTCAGTAAATCTAATATGTTGTTAACTTAATAACCCAGAATTGCCATCATGATATCATTCCATAATGAAAGATAACTTTGCTGGGTATAGTAACTTTGTGGGCAGCATTGTCTCTATCTGTCTGAATTAGATCATGGATACTCTTTCCCTTTAGGAGAGTCCATAAAATAATCTGTTGTCATCCAGAAGGGTCCTTTCTATGAAATGCTCTTCTCTCTGACAATCTTCAATTTCTGTCCTATGTCCTATAAATTTCAAATTTTAATGAAAATATGTCAGATGAGTTTCTTTTCTGAAAATCTCTGTTTGGTATTTATATGTTTCCTAGTTCTAAGTGGCCACAATTCCCACTCTATTTTGGGAATTGTGTTACATTTTATTAGATATACTCTAAATGACTGTGGTGAGTACATTTTGCCTTTCATGCCCATTGATTGTAAGTTTCAATTTTATTGTATACTTTTGGTGTCATGTATCTCTCATTTTTTATTTGACCTTTGTCATAGTTTGATTTTTCTAATTTTTCTACTTTGTCTTCATGTCTTGCCAATCTGTCTTCAGATTGCAGTATTCTCCTGATTAGACATTTCCATGAGCTTTTATTTTATTTATTTTATATTTCTTTTACATCTTTTAGTCTGATTTTTTAAAAAAATAATTCTGTAACTTTGTGAAATTTTTCTGTCACAGGCTAACTCTATTTTTTCATTGTATAGAAGGCTTTATGATCACATTGAATTCTTCTAGAGGTGATGCCTATACTCTACGATTTTCTGGAACATTCCTATCATTCTTGGAAGTAATTGTCTACTATGACATTTACCGTAAACTCTTCTAAGCCTAAGCCTGTACCATTTGGAATAATGTTACTTTGATGTTTATGTTGGTTTTGCATTGGAATTCACATATCTGGCAATGGAGCACTAGGTGTCTTTTTTACATTTAATGTATTCTTTCAGGGCATGTGTTATAGTGCTCATGTGAGGCCTAGTTTGAACAGACATGAGATATCAGTGCTGCTCTCTGAGTGGATGTATAGCTCAGCAACTACATCTTTAGTTCACATGACCTTATTCCTGAGATTTACTCTCCTCATCAATTTGAGGAAGAACAATATCTGTTGTTTTTATATCGACTGAGTGATCTGAGATATAATTTTAGGTCAAGCTGGAAGACTTTCTGAAGTTACAACCTCTAAAATTCAACCTACTCTGTCATTGGGCAGTTTGTAGTGGATACTTTGAAACCATTCACATCATAACTTATACATATCATGTACTTAGCCCTGTAATGGAACATACCATTTACAACCGTCCTATAGGCCAGTTTTTATTATATAAAAGCATCTCCAAAGAGAGAAGAAACCTACATGTACCCTTGTTTGCTTTTTGCTATAATTAAGGGGACCAAACAAGGTTCTCCTAGTACACACACTGATTCAGTACTGGAGATGTGGCTCAATCATCAATAGCAATTTCTGTGCATGAATGGACATAAAGTCTGATTGCTAGTGCCAACTGTGCAGTGCTAAGCTGTCTCCAATTTCCAAGGATCTGACTCATTCTTCTGGTATTTATATGCACCACATATACAGGGACTGCAGACATACAGTCAGAGAAGGCACCCAGATCTACATAAAAGTTAAAAGAAAGAAAGAAATATCAATATATCATAGAATATGTATCTTGGACTTCAAATAAGAGTAGACAGAATTGTCCTGTTCCTGATTTTAGAGGAATTGCTTTGAGTTTGTCTAGATCTGATTTGACATTGGCAGTAGAATTCCTGTAAATTGTCTTTATTATGATGAGATATGACCCCTGCCTTATAACCCATTTTAAGATGCTTATCATGAAGTGTTATTGCATTTTGTCAAAAAGCTTTTATAAATTTAATCAGTTATCATTTCACTTTTTCATTCACTTTGTTTATATGGTGGTTTGAATTGACAGATTTTTGTATGCATTTCTGGCAAAAAGCCTACTTGGTAGTCATAGTAGAGGATCCTTTTGATGAATTCTTGAATTCAGATTGCAAGTATTTTATAGAGCATGAGTGTATCACTGTTTATAAGGGGAACTGGTATGCAATTCTTTGACTTTGTTGAAACTTTTGTTTTGTTTGTTTGTTTCAGGGTTCCTTTGGCCTCTTAAAACCAATTTAGCAATGTTCCTTCTGTTTCTGTTTTGTGAAATAATTTTAAGAGTATCACAGTTAGCTCTTATTGGAAAACTTCTTAGAATTCTTTGCTTAAACGTTCCTGTTTGGGGCTTTTCTTATTGGGAGCTTTTAAATTATTGCTTCCATTTCATTAAGGATTGTAGGTTTATTGTTTGTTTATTTGATCTTGATTGAACTTTGCAAAGGATTATATATTGAGAAAATTATTCATTTCCTTTAGACTTTCCAATTTTGTTGAGCATTTTTAAAGTATACCCTGATGATACTTTAAATTTCCTTAGTATCTTATGTGGTGTTTCCCATTTTGTCTTTGATCCTGATAATTGGATATTCTCTCTGTGTTTTTAGTTTAGTTAAGAGTTTGGTTTGTTTACCTTGTTAATTTTATCAAAGAGTCAATTTTTTGTATCTTTGATTCTTTGTATTGTTCTCTTTCAGTTTGTTTTATTGTTTTACCCACACAGTTTCATTATTTCCTACCATTTACTCATATTTTGTTTGCTGACATTTTTTGTTTTATAGCTTTCTGGTGTTCTATTGAGTTTCTAATATGAGATCTCTGTTATAATTATGTAGGTACTCATTGCGATGAACTTTCCACTTACCACCACTTTCATTTTGTCTCACATATTCACATATGTTGTACATAATTTTCAATGTATTATAGGAAGTCCTTAATTTATTTGTTTATTTTTTTCTTGATTCAATAGTCACTCATTAGAGAATTGTTCAGGTTCTATGAGTTTCAAAGCTTTCTGTATTTTCCATTGTTGTTAAAATTCATTGTTCATCCATGATGATCTCATAGGCTAAATGTTCATTTCAAGTTTTCAGTATATGTTAGTACTTGTTTAGTGGCTAAGTATGTAGTCAATTTGGGCAAAATTCTATGGGGTGATAAGAAGAATGTATATACTTTTATAATATTTTGTAGATATTTGTTAGGTCCATTTTGTTGAATATGTCTGTCAGGTCTATTACTTCTTTATTTAGTTTTTGTTTGGATGACCTGTCCATTGGTAAGAGTTGTGTATTGAAGTCCCTCATTATCAATGGGTGAGTGTTAACATATAATATATGCTTTAGTACTGTTTCTTTTACAAAAGTTTATGCCCTAGCATTTGAGGCATACATGTTAATACCTGAAACATTATTTTGTTGGATTTTCCCATTGATTTCTATGTAGATTCCTTCCCTAGCTGTTACAATTAATTTTAGTTTGAAGTCTATTTTTTAACTATTGTAGTGGCCACACCATCTTGTTCTTTAGGTCCACGTGTGTGGAAATGTTCTTCTAGCCCTTTCTTCTGAGGTAATGTTAATTTTGGTATTGAAGCGTGTTTCTTGTATGCAGTAGAAGGATTGATATTGGTCTTTTCATTAGCTAATAAAAAGACTTTGGCAACATCCAACACCATTTCATAATAAAAGTAATGGAGACAATAGGAACATGTGGGAGATGCCTCAACATAATGACTGTTGTCTAGACCAAGAAAGTCACTAACAGTAAAAAAAAACTAGTAATGCTGACTTCTTTATAATCAGTATTTAATTTTACTTCATTCTTTTCAAATTATGAAAGACTACTTGAGTATAAAATGCATTCACTGGCTTAAGTTATCAAAAACTGAAACCATAGTTGTGATTTGGGTCCAGGCTCACAGTGAGAATGGATAGATAAATCATGATTAAATATAGTAATGGGCTTCTAGGTGTTGAGAGATCTCCCATGAAAGTTTATAGTGTGGTTAGAAGGTTAAGGAACAATTGCCCTTGGAACTCCTAAAGATACTAAATAAGAAATCAGAGGCCAGGCCATCAAGATGGCTAAATGAGTAAAGCTACTTCTTATTTTTTTCTTTCTTTCTTCCTTTTTTTTTTTTTTTAAAAATGTCAACACCTAGTAGATTCTGCGTATGTGCATGGATTAAACAAATCAGCTATTAACTCTACCACCAATAATACATCCCTGTCAAGTCAAGGAAAGACATGAAAGCATTTTACATTGGGATCATGTAACCAAGAGAAAGTCTAGACTGGAAGCTCTCTGTGTTCTGACAAGCACAGACATAGGACAGGGACAACACATGCAGATGAACAGAGATTCACAACACAACCTTTTAGGCAGGCACAGTTGAGACTCATGCAACAGACAGACAAAGGGTAGAAGACACAGGAAGCCTAAATTAGAGAATAAAATCTAGACTCTTGTGGGAGTTTTCTGAGCAGAGGTGTGAGGGTTTTGTTGTTTTGGTTGGTGGGTTTGGTGTTTTTTGGTTTTGCTTTTTGTTTTTGTTTTTGTTTGCTTGGTTGTTGTTGTCTCCCCCCAGAGAAGCCAGTTTCATCTGTGCAGGGATAAAAGAAAAGAAAAGAAAACAACAACAAAACTCCCTCTTTTTTGGGGCGAGGCGGTGGAATCTATAACATCTCATTTGGTAGAAAAGGTGTAATTATTCTGGCTCCTTGCATCTACTTCAAAAGATCCAGAGACAGGAGCCTTGGGTGATATCCTGGGGATACAAGGGAGAGGCTTTAAAAAAAAAACAGTGTCCAAATAAGAACTGGCTCACTCATCCCTTCCCTCTATCTCTCCCCAACTCATCACCCACCCCACACCAAGCTTTTCCCTTGTCTCATAAGCTTTTCTTTTCCAAACTAGATATAGAGGACTCTGTGAATGAATTAAAACATAGCTCTTTGTCTCCAGGCTGTTATTATTTTGACTAAGCAAGCTCCGCTGTCTGGTTCTCTCTTAAGAGTGCGGTTCCCTTCCCCTTGTGGAAGAGACTCAGTCCCCTGGTGTCTCATTTTGGATAAGTGTATGGCCACCCTGTGCCTTCTCAAGCCAGGAGATCAGACTTTATTCTGAGGGGTGGTGGGCAGGGCACTGAAATGGAGAGCTGCCTCCCTGTGGAGGAGGATGGGAAACTGGCCTTCCTCAGCCTGAGAATACCCAGGAGACTACATCCATTATCCATTCAATTCTCAGCCCCCTGAATGACCAGTTTGAAGAACAAGAACTCACAGACTCACTTTTGGCTGAATAAGTCCAAGAGAAGCTCTTTTCATAATTAATAGGCCTTGATCTGATTAAAATACACTGAACTTGCAAACGCAACAATGAGCTAATTGTGTTAACTGATTTAAACTGTTCTCAGAAACTATTTCTGGCAGCAATATCTTCTTCATTTCTTTCTCAAGAACACTCATGTCTACTGATTATGCTGTGCAGTTAGCTTGGGCATGTCACAAGGCACAGAACTCTCCAAATACAAATCTTGTTTTGGGAGCACGTCCTTCCCACGTGGGATGTCACATGGTCACAGGTAATAATTACTACCTGACTCATGGACCCAAGACATGTCTCTAACCTAAAATAAAAATAATCAAGGAGGGAAAAACCCTCTTGCTGTTTTTTCCTACCATAGCCACAGTCTGCCAATGCTTAGGAACCAATAAAGCAACCCCATCTAAAAACACTGCCTCTTCCTTGCCAGCCAAGTCTGAGATTTAGGACTTTAAAGCCATCCTTACCTGACATCTCCCACTCCTCATTGAATTCATAAGACAAATCAAAGTCAAGTACCACCCTTACCATCAATAACTTCTGGGAAGTCCCCATGGCACTTGGCCCTCTCATTCCTATTTTTTTTCAACCCAGTAGCCTAGTTTCCCAAAGAACTCCATGGGAAAAGTAGACAACCAGTGACATCCACACTCCCCTCCTCCTCCACCTAATCCATCTATTGGCAAAGTGAAGAAAGTGGTCCCTGAGTTTACTTCCCCTAACCAACAAAACTGCATCCTTCATAAACCATGTAAATCAACAGAAAAAAAGCTCATATGCACTCACAAGGACTTAAGCTGAAATCACAGGTCCTACTTGGTCTGAACCAGGTGCTTTGCATATATAGTATAGCTTTCAGATTAGTATTGGATAAAATACCTGTGTGTGTGAATGAGTGTGCATCTCATTCTTATGCCTTCTCTTGGGTGTTTTTCATTATTATTTTGCATTGTCCATCTTTGATGTGATGTACTTTGTTTTATGTTATTATACATAATTTTGTTAAAAATAACTCTGTGGTAAAATAGAAGTAAATGTTTTTGTTTGCATTAAATAAGTAGTAATGCAGACTTCTATCTTAAAAACAATTTAGTCATCTTATTCATATGAATGAACAGAGGCCAGAATAGATAAGCAGAGCCTCTAGAATTGGATTTATCAATGGTTGTGGGACTCTATGTGGATACTTGGAATAGTACCCTACATCTCTGTAAAAACAGTCACTGCCCTTACCTACTGTGTCATCACTCCAGGCCTGGTAGAACATACTTCCTCATATCTCAAATTATATTTTAAATTTTCATTTTATCTAATTATTAAAAATTTCAGCTTATGTTAGTTTAGGCATAAAAAATATGAAACACTAGTCAGAAGGACTTTCCCTAATCATAATGAGAATGGATAGATACATAACGACCAAATAAGTTAATGAGAATAGGGGACTTGTGAAAGTTCCCTTAGATATTTTTAGTGTGCATTAAAACTGAAGGTTCAAGAGTGGTAAACAGGATACAGCTTCACCAAACCTGTCATGAAATATGTGTATGTACATAAGTAAGCATAACACATAGACACTTGTCTGTAATGTTTATTTCAGAATACACAAGATATGACATCAAATTTAATGCCCTTTAACATATGGGTAAATAAATAAGACATATCCAAAATTGTATGATTTTACCTTCATATATATATAGTCACTTCTGCTATTTGCAAAACATTCTTAGAATATTGAAAGTTTCATTAAATGCATTATCTCATATATTACATATTTACAAAGCTATTTTAATTAAATAGTATAACTTCTTATATGGATGCTTTAAAATTAGCTTCTATTTAATTCATAAATGACTGAAACCAAAAATCCAAGATGAAACTAAACAAATACAATTTTTGAGTCCATACTTTTCTACACCTATCAAAATTCAGATGAAAAGCACATGATGGTCTATATATAAATAATGGAGTTGTTCTTAACCTGTAAAATAATGATATCATTATCAGCACTTGGAGATGAAACAAGAAGGCATCATGTTAAGCTACACAGTCAAATTTAGGAAATACAGAATTTTCATAGACTCTAGTTCCAATAGTATGTTTGTGCATGTGTATGTGTTTGTGTGTATATGTGTGTTGTGTCTGTGTATGTATAAATGTCTGTTGGTATGCATGTGTGACGTACACATTTTTATGCAAAAAATAGGACAAGTATTATTTGAGAATTGAAAAGGCCTGGAGGAATTAAGGATGGAGTGTTGTGTAAAGCCAGTGGGAAAGTCAAATATCATCATCACATTGGCAATGCAGATTATAGATTGCAACCAGAATAGATTACTAGGAAAATGGTACAGGGAGAGTTTACACATTAAAGCCATTGTTGTTTCCCAATTCTTGTTCACTTCTAAGATACTCAGTGTAAGAATTCTTTACAGACATCACTTGAATGTAAAAGATGAAAACTCACTGTTGGAAATCAAAGGTGAATTAAAAGAAATGGGTCACCACAAGTCATTGATCTGTGAGAACTGAGAATCTAGGATGAAGATCACGTGTTAGAACTCAAACATTTAAGTTAGTTTCTCATTAATAATGTAGGTGTTAATAGACTGATATGTCTTATTTAATAATTGAACCCATACAAAAAGGTCTGGAGTTCTCTCTAGATTTTGTTTAACCATTAAAAGTCAACATTTAACATGTAAATTGTCTGTCATTTTGTGAGTAGGTGGATGATTTTGGATACAGAAGAACTCAAGAAATTTCAGGATTTTACCTGATTGTTGATTCTCTAGACATTACATACACAAGTTTTGGTTAGATGTTCTCTATTTGTCACTGGTATGGCATACTCCACAGTGTAAATTCTCTGTAACTCTCAGATGCCTCACACAAGAGGCTGCCTCTCCAACTAATAGATTTAGTGACACAATGCTCACCATGTAATCATGAAGACTTTTCTATGTCCCTCCTGAATCAATAATTTACATTTCACTGTGAATCATCTAAAAATTTTCTAGTGACATAATATCTAATGGTATTCACAAAAACAGATTTTTAAGATACTTCTGAAACCAAAATTTTGTAAACGCTCCTCTGCCTAGGGATCTGACTGTCCATAAACATTAATGATGTCATGGAACCAGGGAAAGAACTATTCTCATATATATTTATTGACTCATATTTACCACATAGACTGTGGACCACACATGACAAGCCCCAGGGAAGACTCCTCCAGGAATGATCAAGGGCCTTGGGGAAAAAAGGAAGCATGGATGTGCAAGTAGACTTTTCTTTGTCCAGAAAAATAAAAGAAGATAGGAACACGTGGGTGCCCATATGATAGATAAATATGTATGAGTCTTCTCAACCCACAATAACCAGGTTTACAGTAGGACAAAGATGTTCACTTTGATTTTGTTCTTCTTGCTTCTGAACATTCCACTTCTCATGACCAGTTTCATTCCTTCCAGGTGCTTTTGGAGAATGAAGCAGAATGAAAAAAAGGATGGAAACTTAATGACAGCTTGTGTCTTCTCCCTTCATATGGTGGAAAGGCCTGTGAAGAAAGACTATTTCAACATCATTCTGAAAAAGCTGTAAGTGCTTTCATATTTTTCTTGTAGATTTTGTCACAGGTATTTCAGTCAGGAGTGATCCGAAGAAGAGAAAAAGAGCAATGCTTTGAGTGTTCTGTCTTGTTCTTCCAAGGTTCACATCAAGAAACAACTCTAAATTCTTTTATAAACTCAAAGCTATTTTATGATTTCAAATTGCCATTTTATGTTTTTTTCAGTTAGAGTTCTGATTTCACAGCTAGAATTTGAGTAAAAACAGGAATATTTACCCTGATCCACAGGAAATAGACCTCTTGTTGACAGTTTTCAGCGAAGAGTAGCCAGTGCTTTATCATCAAAAGAGACTCCATACTATTTCAATAAGTTTCATTCTGAGAAGGTACAATTATATAACTATACAGGGTATGCTGATAACAATTCTATCAGTGTGCAGCTACCAGTACAAGTAAGTGCTGGGGCCCCTATTGTTTGTGCTACATCCAGCTATAGAAAGCTTTCACACAGGTGTTTTACTGTCTGAAATTCTATGGATGTGGTCACTCTATGATTTCTGAACCTGCATCAAGAACGTAAGTATGATTTCTGTCCAATGTGAATTAAAAGTAGCCCTTTATCTCCATCATAACTTGTATACATACACAACCACTGGTTTTCATGTATTACATATCCTAGATCTTTACTCCCACTTTAGCATAAAGAAAGAATGCTTATACTGTAAATTTTATATTTGAAAATTGAGGTTATCACTAATCGTGGTGACTACTTACTTTCCTGTCACTTGTCCAAGTAGCATATATTGTTGACAGTACTTGAGCACATGATTAGAGGAGTTTCCTAGTAGCTCATCTCTTCAATTATTTAAGAATTATATATCTTCTTTTTTATGTTTAAGTTGTTTATTTTCTGAGACTTTTATCATATTTGCCACTTATATTTCTCTTTCAGTAATTTACTAAGTATAATTGCATATTTTACCACGTGGTTACTGTACATATTTTGGCTTTATGGATTTCTGACAGTTGTTTTCAAGTACATCACTTTATACTAATAGGCTACTCTGATAGTTCAAATAACTGGTGTTTCTTTTTTTTTCATTTTTTTATTAATTTATTCTTGTTACATCTCAATGGTTATCCCATCCCTTGTATCCTCCCATTCTTCCCTCCCTCCATTTGCCCTTTATTCCCCTCCCCTATGACTGTTCCTGAGGGGGATTACCTCCCCCTCTATATGCTCATAGGGTATCAACTCTCTTCTTGGTAACCTGCTGTCCTTCCTCTGAGTGCCACCAGGTCTCCCCCTCCAGGGGACATGGTCAAATATGAGGCACCAGAGTACGTGTGAAAGTCATACTCCACTATCCACTCAACTGTGGAGAATGTTCTGCCCATTGGCTAGATCTGGGTAGGGGTTTAAGGTTTACCGCCTGTATTGTCCTCGGCTGGTGCCTTAGTTTGAGTGTTTAGTATGCATGAGTTAGTGTTTTCGTCACAAAAATTTTAGTCTTGAATTCCAATTGTGTGGCTCTGAAATTTTCAATGGCAAGTTTTCTATAGTAATAAAGGGTATTCTAAAAGGGATTATTTTTGTAGACAAAGATACCACAAAAGTACAATTTCTAAGTGGAAAACTAATTATATTTAAATCTGAGCGAATCTTTCAGAATGAAGAAGTATGACTGAGGTTTGTTGTTCAGATATGAAATGACTAGGAGGGGACAGGAGAGATTATTCTTCCCATCAAGAGAAACAAAAAGATATTATATTCCAAATTAACTTTTGGCCCATTTTATTAGAAGCATATCGTAAACATTCCCCATATGATTTAATCTTTATGTTCTATTTCATAAACATGTAATATTGGCACAAACAAATCACAGTACAATTTCCAGATGTTTCTAATTCTCAGTATAATGCCAATGTTCTGTTAGTGTAATTGGAAATGTGGTCATAATGTGTGTCAATTATTGGTCCTTTTATCTTTCTCCTTGATTTCCCACAAATCTCCCAACACCTTGTTTGTAATTGCCAGAATCTGGTAACAACCTAGATGTACCTCCACTGAAGAATGGATAAAGGAACTATGGTTTGTTTACACAATGGAACACTATTCAGCTATCAAAAACAAAGAAATTTTGAAAATTTCAGGGAGTAAGATGGAACTAGAGACAATCAACCTGAGTAAGGTAACTCAGACCCAGAAAGATACACATGGAATATTCTTATTCATAAGCAGATGTTAGCCACTTAATTCAGGTTAGCCATATTACAATAAAGAGACTGATGTGCCAACCAAGATCCATGTGGGATGTGGACCTAAACCTCCTGCTCAGATGTAGTAGATAGGCAGCACAGTCTTCTTGTGAGTCCCAGAATATAGAGAATAGGGACTACTTCTGAAATGGACTCAGGCCTCCTAATGTTCACTTCCATCCTGGTGGGGTGGCTTTGCATGGCGACTGAGGAAGAGGTTACCAGTAGTTCAGAAGACACTGGAAAAGCTGAGGACAGACATTAAGGGAGGAACACTTCCGTTTTTAAGGACTACAGGAAGGAAGGAAAGGGAATGAAGGAAGGGATAGGAAAAGGAAGTGATGAGGAAGGGAGTGGGTTCCAGAGGTGATGAGGGAGAGGGCTTCAATTGGGATGTAAAGAATTCAAACTGCAGAACATGCAAGTAACTAATATTTCTAATCCCACTATATGGGAATAGCTCTGATGCTGGCTGAGACATAAAGGTCTATGCATAGACAAGGCTTCATGTCTGTCAGATATATTGGGCCAGAAGGCTGAAGATGATGCTCCAAAGATCTAGAGTGCAGGGAGACTGTTCAGGCAGTAAACTGTCATTCATTTTTTCATTTTGGAAGCTGCTAACCTGCACTTCTGGCTCACTCAGATACTTAAGTTTTATTCCTTCTCAAATCTCTGATGGGGCTGAAAACCAAGTAGTTTAGTCTTTCAGTTAATGTTAGTAGATTAGGCGTTAAGATGTTTTTAGATCAATAAAGGTATTTTAAATGAATAGATATGAGACATGGTAGACACTGATCTTCATTCAGAAATTTTGACCCAACATGATAGGAAACACGTTTACATCAAGTTTGACAAATACAAATAGACTAATCATTAATAATGTAACACATGTATAACTCATGATTGTCCTGTGGTTCTTGCTGTATAAAGTTTATTTTATTCATGTCTAATATTATAAATATATATGTTAAAAAAGAAACATAATAAAAGAACAGTGAAGGCAGAACCAGGTGTGTGTGTGTGTGTGTGTGTGTGTGTGTGTGTGTATCTTCTACCTGAAAACAAACTACAAAAACCAAGGAACAATGTGAAGATGGATGTGTGAGAATATGTTAAATATATGTCCACTAATTGTAATGAATTTTTAGTATAGTAGACAAATGTTGCTCAGAAACATTTCTGCCCATTCATTCATCATTCATCCATTCAGTACCGCAGCCACTTCAATCAATTTCATAAGAAAATGCCACAAAGTCAGGGTCTCACACATTATGTGTAATTTTAATATTTCTCAATAATTAAAAAGTGAATTCTTGATCAGGTTTGAAGTTTGATCAAAGCATGTGGTCTTGTCTTTACATTATGAGCAAGTATGAAACAACCACAGTGGAAAATGACTTCTATAAAAAATGCTTATTTTGGTGAGATGAACTCACATAAACATGTATAAATTTTCCAACATTCCAAATTCTTATGTCATCCCAACCTCATTACAATGAATGTTTGTCTCAAACATTAAGGGTGGGGCAGAGTTACATCAAGTACAGCATAGCCATGTATTGACTGAAAATTACCCTGTGTAGAACTTTGTCTATAATACATATTATACCCTTTTACAGAACAAAAGCTGAAAACAAAAGGTTTGTTCTGACCTTGGCTTTTTCAATGGATGAAATCAACAGAAACCCTGATCTTCTACCAAATGCATCTTTAGTATTTAAATCTCCACTTTGTCTAAGTATGCCAGAATTATACAATCTCATTCATTTATCTAAACAAATACATATATTTGTGCCTAATTATGTTTGTGGCCACAAGGTCTTATGTAACATAATGCTTACAGGACCAAACTGGGAAACATCTCTGATACTTCACACATTCTTTTACATCTTAAAATATCATCAGGTGAGATTTTGTGACATGAAAATTGGTGAAATTGTGTATCCATCAGTGCAATTGACAAGATGTTAAGAAAGGTGTAAAGACAAGACTGGTTTTATTGGCCCTATATCAATCTATGTATTTCAATGGTTTTATACAAAGATGTGATGGGATCCTACATTTATTTGTAAGAAATAGGGATAAGGGGAGAAGTAACAAGTAAGGGAAATTTATTGAGCTTTTACAAATAAGAATATGTTTACATGTTCTTAGAAGTGTATCCTACCTCATGCTGCTCCCTGTGTCCTAGGTACTTCAGCTTACTTATGGCACTTTTCATCCTCTCCTGAATGACCATGTACAATTTCCCTATCTGCATCAGATGGCCCATGAGGATACATCTCTAGCCATGGCCATGGTCTCCTTCTTAGTTTACTACAGCTGGAATTGGGTCGGTCTAGCCATCTCAGACAATGATCAAGGCATACAATTTCTCTCATATTTGAGAAGAGAGATGGAAAAAATACAGTCTGTTTTGCCTTTGTGAATGTAATCCCT
Organism: Acomys minous; assembly: GCF_964271855.1. Classification (NCBI taxonomy): domain Eukaryota; kingdom Metazoa; phylum Chordata; class Mammalia; order Rodentia; family Muridae; genus Acomys; species Acomys minous. The sequence continues at coordinate 6,849,484 of NC_140502.1, forward strand.
GTCAATATGCAGTTATACAAGTCAAGAGCTGAAGTGTATTACAACCAAATTCTGACATCGTCTACAAATGTTGTTATCATTTATGGCAACTCAGACAGTACCCTAGCTTTGAGTTTTAGAATTTGGGAATTTGTAGGGATACAGAAAATATGGATCACCACCTCAGAGTGGGATGTTATTACAGAAAAGGGAGATTCTACACTTGTCTCATTCCATGGGATTCTTGCTTTTGCACATGGCCATGGTAAGATTTCTGGTTTTAAAAATTTTGTGCAGACATTGAACCCTCTCAAATACTCAGATAAATATCTGGCAAGCCAGGACTGGATGGACTTTAACTGTGAAGCAGCAGCATCTAACTGTAAGACAATGAAGAACTGCTTATCCAATGCTTCATTGGAATGGCTAAAAGCACAGTCTAGTGATGTGGCCTTTAGTGACAGCAGTTATGACATATACAATGCTGTGTATGTTATGGCCCATTCCCTTCATGAGATGCTTCTTCAACAGGTAGAAAATCAGCCAACTGACAATGGGAATGAACACAATCATAAATGTTTGAAGGTAGTGTTTCTTCTTTTGGATGATAATTGTGCATTACTATCGTAGTTTGTAGGAATCTCTCAGCTGCCCAAACAGAGTGGGAGACACTATTTATTAGTGAAAATCAGTGATTTTGTCACAGAGCACCTTAATATAATCACACTTGTTCTAATACTGGAGACATAATTGAGCCTTCCTCATTAACTCTATACATGATGAAGAGATGAGTGTCTGTTCATTAACTGTAAAATTTCAGGTTATAAATGCTAGGATGTGTTTCTCAAGTTTTATCAACCGATGTTGTCCAACTTTAATCTCTTGGGCTCTTCCTCACAGGATAAGAGTAATTACACAAAAAATGGTGCTGCGAATCAGTTCAGCACATAAATGTATGTTTATGTGCTTGAATGTATGCTTCTCGCTGTACATTTGTACATGTGTGTATGTGTGTGTGTGTGTGTGTGTGTGTGTGTGTGTACGGCCAAATGACTCTCTCTGTCAGTCTGTGTAAATTACCATAAATTTGTCTGTATTTCAGTGTCTCTCTGTTTTTGGCTTAGTGTATTTTCTGAGGGTATATGTCAGTGCATGTCTATGTGTTCCTGACTCTGTTTTGTGTGTTTCTGTGTTTGGGATTGCACATATGTTTATCTGTGTTTCTGTGTGTTTGTGTTTGTGTGTATGCGTGTGTGTCTCTGACTTTAGATGTTATGATAATGAATCTCTATTTGTGTCAATATGTCTCTGTGTGGGTGTTTGTATTTCATTATGTCTTTTTGTGTTTATATCTCTGTGTGTGCATGTGTGTGCCTATATATGTGTGCTGTGCATTTCTGTACTTCTGTGTCTGTTTCTGTCTGTATATTCATATCTCTGTCTGGGTGTGTATATTGATGTGTGTGTAAGTAAGTGTGCTGATATATTATGTTTGCATCTCTGTATGGATGTGGGTCTCTCTAAATGCACATGTTTGTGTGTTGTACATCTATGTTTGATGTCTACATGTAAGTCTATGCTTTTGTTTGTTAGTCCTTTCAGTTAACTAAAATTCAGCAAAGATTGTAATTTATAATTTCACTTTCATTGACATTTCCCTCCAGGTACCTTTGAAAAAATGCCTTTTAGATGAAAATCTGAACACATTTTCTCACATCAATCAAAGGCATATAGATTGTAGAATTCTTCCTGTCTTTCAGATGCACTCCTTTCTGAGAAAGAACCACTTCACTAATACTGTTAGTGACATAGTGAATATAAACCATCAAGAGTGTGATATTTTTCACATTAGGAATTCCCCACACAGTGTTGTGCTTAAGGTGAAGATAGGAAAGTTTAGCCCCTATTTTCCATATGGACAACAGCTCCATTTATCTGAAGTCACACTAGAGTGGGCCTCAGGAAGTAGACAGGTAAGTTTGACATAACTGTACTGATTTGCACTTATCCTTTCTTGTAATGTCATGAAATTAAATAAACCATCACATAAGGAACCTATTTCTAGCCTCCCATATCATGTTTCTTATTTTCACTATTTTCATGTGACATTTCTATTAGTTCATTAAGGCTTTCAAACCTGCCATGTATGCCATATTTTTAATTTTATCAGGACCTGTTTTGTTTTTAATATGAATATAAAACTATGTTTAACAACTCAATGATATTATTTTCTATAAAATAAGCAATATTCTTGAGGTACCATTCTTATAACTAAATAGTTATTTCCTCACTTATGGAGAACCTCTGGAATAGATGCTGAAGAGCCTCAGGCTGATTGGAAAGATAGAGTAAATAAAAATACAAAGTCATTTAAAAACTATAAATAATTTTTATTATAAAATTTTGTTTAAGCCATTTTACAAGGAGGCTCTGAATTGCCAGCAACTCTAATAATTAATTACCATTTTGTTATAAATATTAGATATTCTGTGAATTATAACTGTGTATTTTCTTTCTTTCTATTTTCTTTTGTGTGTGATGGGGCTTTTGTCTGCATGCACGCCCATGCAACACTGGTATATGGGCTGCATAAGAATACCAGAGAGTGAAATGGATACCTGGGAACTGGAGAGAGAATAGTGGTACACAGTGTGCGCAAGAAATCAATTGTTATGGAGACTTCGTCCATTTTTCAAGCAATATTTTATCCTACATAAAAGAAAATGTTCACAAAAGTATCCTTCCTTGGTCCATAAATTTTTGCATAGTTCATTCAAGCTAACAAGGCTATGGCTAGTTTCCTTCTCTATATTGGGAGATACTGGTAGTAATACAAATTTGACTGTGAGAAAATTTGTAAGCTAAATATAATATCGTGGCTCCCGGGTACGATAGAAGTAAGAATTCTGATGTGGTTGGTGTTAAGACAGTCTATTTGTCCTATGAAACTACAAGTACAAAGCTCAGAAATTATATATGTTATATTCTAAGTGATATATTCAGTTGATCACATGCTATGAAATTTAAAGTAAATATTCCTTCTCTGAGTGATAAGGGGAGTCAAGCCAAGTCAATTAACATGTGAGTTAAAAGTGTCGCTACTCAGCTACAAATCCATTCAATGACACGAATAAAATGTTACCTGTGTTCTAACTACACCTTCCTACAACATTACAAAAACATCCACTGGAATAATAATTGAGAATAAAAAACATAGAGCTAGTGCTCTGATCCGGAGTATGCATAACAAGATACATGCAGCATCAAACAAACATAAAACTGATAATATCAAAGCAGCATACCTCAAAATGTTAGAATCATAGACTTAAAGGTTCAGTGACATACTAAACAAAGAGTTCAAAGAATGATTATAAGAATTTTCTCTAAAAATTGAAGAGACACAAATTACTTCTGGAAGGATACAATAAGGTCAAAAGTACTTGCGTACAATAAGGTAGTGAAAGAGTATGTGAAACAGGAATCCCATAAGGGTACAAAATAACAAAAATATTCACACAAAAGTATGTAAAGGAAAAGCAAAATAAGTGAAATTAAATTCCAAGAAAAAAGTCTCACCAAAAGAATACTTCAAGATGAAAACATGATGGTCAAGCATGAAGATTGTTGGTAAGTTTTGATAAACCAATTCAGAAGACTTAAAAGCATGGGAGACCAAAGTGTTATGATTAAAAGATCATATTTACAAACCATGGGCATGAGAAAAGAAGGACCCACTCATGTCATCAGCACCATTTCCAGAAAAAATGTAGTTGTAAATTTCCAGTGAGATGTGTGTCAATAAAGATAGAACAGATATGTAAATACCAAATACTTAATATCAATAAAGAAGCAGCCATTGACACATTTCACTTAAAATTGTTTTGTTACAATGAAATAAAATTGAAAGCTGCAGTGCAGAACACCATGTCATAGAAAGGCTGCATAACAGTAGATTCCTCTATGGACATTCTTGAAGAAGAAGAGTAACAGTGATATATATCAAACACTTAGAAACATAACTGCCAACCACAATACTATACTCAACAAGGTTATTACTCATACTAGGATAGAGAATAAAGTTCAATACCAGGCACAATCACAAGAGTTCATAACCATTTAAGCAGCGCTATGAAAATCACTAATGAACCCCACACAAGTTGAACACAAGATGTCAAAGGAACTCACAGACATCATGAAAATCCAGAGAAAATAACTATTAGAAAAAAATACCAATTATTGCAATAACAACAAATAAACAATATTTACCAAATAATTTTCAAAAATAAATTAATGTTCATGATAAGATTATCTAATAAAATACACAGAAAACAAGATTGGTTTAATAAAACAATAACAAAAAACCCAAAGCATCCTGTGTTACCTTCATGGATAAAATGTTATTTATAAACCTGAGCAGAATTCTCCTATAAGAATTGGGGGGAAATATTGTAATGAAGTATAATTTTTAGAAAATGTGAGAAATCCCCATTATGGATATTGTTTGGAATAATTCTTAACTAAAACCTACCAAGAGCATTCAACAAGGCAACAGAATGATCATTCTCTGCTCCTATGCCTACTTAAACCATGGATATAAGCATGATTCAACAAATACAGATCAACTAAATGAGATACATTGCATAAATACACGCGAGGGTGGAAGAACATGATTATCCAAAAACCAACATAAGTGCTTTTAAAGAAGTCCATTATCCATTCAATGTTTAAAAACAAAACTGATGGAGTAGAAAGGACACATCTCGATAGAATAGAATTTTTCTATGGCAAAAAGATTGACAGCACTATACATGTTGGAGAGAAAAAATTTAAAAATCCATTAAAATCAGAAAGAAGCCAGGTGTGTGTGGTGCATGTCTTTAATCCAAACTCTTTGCAGACAGAGGCAGGAAATTCTCTATCCTTATGTGGCCAGTCTGGCCTATATAGCTAATCAAACCAGGCAGCGCAACATAGAGACCATGCCTTAAAAAATTGAACAGAATTTGGAGACTGACACAAAAGCAGAGACACTTGAAGGAACATTGCTTACTGTCTTGCTTTGTTTGATTTCTCATGCATACTTTCCTAGGAATAGTACTTTCCATACTAAACAAGTATGCCTACAATACATACTAATTAATAAAATATCTCACAGATATAAATATAGGCTAGTCTGTTAGAGAAAATTCCTCAATTAAGGTTCTCCTAAACCTTTCTTTTCACCGTATTTTGTTTGAGCTCAGTGAAAATTAACTAGAAAACCAGGTTGCAATTTATATACTGTTTTCAAAAATGAGCTAAAGGTTTCTTTTCTTGAATTTCTAAGACATGGTAATAATCTCAACTTCTCAGCTATTTACTTCAGTAGATTCATATATTTGGCATTATACAAACTGGCAAGTGACATTGGGACCTCAGTTTCTGTATATAAAATAAACTTTTTGATATTTTAACATGCTAATATAATATAGTTATGGTAGAAGTAGATAAAACTCCTGATGTTAGCATGTATCTTATTTTCTCAGATGCTGCCCTCTGTATGCAGTGCTGATTGTGGTCCTGGATTCAGGAAATTCAGGCAGGAGGGAATGTCAGCCTGCTGTTTTATTTGCATCCGCTGCCCTGAAAATGAAATTTCTAATGGAACAAGTGAGTGTTTGATGCTGTCATAAAGCCTTCACATTGGTAAACCTCTCCACCACCAAAGGATGTTGAATGAGTCTAAAATGCAACTGCAAAAATAAATTATACAATTTTATCCATTAGTCTTTATAGGAATACAAACATTAATAACATTATAACAAAAAACTTATGCCTAGAACTACATTTTGATTCATTGAAAATTTAGGTCATATCACAATTTCTCAAAGAAATAATTTTCATTATTAAGGTGCAGTGTGAGCAATTCTACATAAGATCTTTCCTTATTCATCTCTAAAACTGCATGTAAGGCAAATTGCAGGCATTAATCTTTCCAATATACACTTATTCCTTTTAAACTTAAGTATGTTTATCTAGAGATGTTTATGCATACCATGTATGTACATACATCCAGGTAGAACACATAAGGCAAATGATCCATTGGACAGGGTAATGGAGGTGTGGAAACTAAATCTGTATCTTTAGGAAAATTAGTACAGAGGTAAAAGAAGTTACTAGTAAATTTATCAGAAAGAGAAAATATGAGACAGAATTCATATAATATCTAGGATCCCATTTTCAAGTGTCTGATGCCATTTGTTTCTAGTAAAGTAGGGGATAAGGGTTGACATATGATCTACAAAATACAAGGGGTCTTATATAAAATATTTTCTATACAGCAAACATAATAATTTCATGAAATAATAAATTAGGGTGGTTTTTGTATTGAAAGCAACTCGTCACAAATATTAAAGTTTTCTTGCCACCTACAGAGCCCCTTTAGTCAAATGAGTACATGTTTATTCTTGGCTAAATGAAATGGCCGGTGAACAGTTTTTCTCATATTTTGCTTTAATAATCTGAAATGAAAGTTCTTATCAACAAACTGCTGAAGCTGTACTAACAAATCTGCCCTTTCTCAATCAGACATGGGTCAGTGTGTGAAGTGTCCAGAGGACCAGTTTGCCAACACAGAGCAGAATCACTGCATCCACAAAGCTGTGGTCTTTCTGAGCTATGAAGACCCCTTCAGGATGGCTCTGGCCTTAATTGCCTTGTGCTGCTCTGCCCTCACAGCTTTGGTCCTTGGGGTATTTCTGAAGCATAATGACACAGCCATCGTGAAAGCAAATAACCGCGCTGTAAGCTACATCTTACTCATGTCACTTATGTTCTGTTTCCTCTGCTCCTTGCTCTTCATTGGCCATCCAAACTCTGTCATCTGCATCCTGCAGCAAATCACATTTGGAATTGTATTCACTGTGGCTATTTCCAGTGTGTTGGCCAAAACAATCACAGTACTTCTGGCTTTCAAAGTCACAGCTCCTGCAAGAAGGATGAGGTACATTCTGGTTTCAGGAACACTTAACTACATCATTCCTCTCTGTACACTCATCCAAATTATTCTCTGTTCAATCTGGCTAGGAGCTTCTCCTCCATTTGTTGATATTGATGTACACACTGAGCATGGCCACATCATCATTGTCTGCCACAAGGGTTCTGTTATAGCGTTTTACTGTGTCCTAGGATACTTAGGCTGCCTGGCCCTGGGAAGCTTCACTGTGGCTTTCTTGGCCAGGAACCTGCCTGACACATTCAATGAAGCCAAGTTCCTGATATTCAGCATGCTGGTGTTTTGCACTGTTTGGATCACTTTCCTCCCTGTCTACCACAGCACCAAGGGCAAGGTCATGGTGGCTGTGGAGATTTTTTCCATCTTGTCTTCCAGTGCAGGCATGCTGGGGTGCATCTTTGTTCCCAAGTGCTATATCATTTTATTGAGGCCAGACAAAAATTCTCTTCAAAAGATCAGAGAGAAATCAATTTCCTAAAAACATATTTTGTGAATCTTTTTGAAATTAATGTATTTACTTTATATCCTGTTTGGAAACTGGATCTCTTTTCTTCTTCAAGTTATATCCTCCCTCCCTCTCCCTAATCACTTCTCCCTTATTTCTCAGATAAGTGAAGATCCCCTTCCCATCCACTCTAGCTCACCAAGTTGCATCAGGACGGATCATGTCCTTTTCATCTATGGACTAGTAAGGCCAAGAGGAAGTGATCAAACTGTCAGGGACAGCCTCCAGGCCTCTAAATTGAGAACTTATATGAAACCTGAGTTTCCCATCATCTACATGTATGTAGGAACCCTAGGTCCAGTTCATATATCGTTCTTGGTCATTACTTCCTTCTCACTATGCCCCTCTGGGCCCTGGTAAGCCATCTCTGTTGATCTTCTATCAGATATCCTGTTACCTCAAGGTATTTTTCTCCTTTATTCCACTGTGAGTTCATGTGTACATTGGCTCAGTTCACAGCTGGTAGATGGTGTTTCATTGCAAATAACCCCCATCTCTGTGACAGCCTCTCTAACAAAAGATTGAAACTCAATAACTGAATCAGGTGTGGTAGAATGGAGCTTTACTTCCAGCAGTCAGGAGGCAGATGATCATGGATCTCTTGTGAGTTTCAGACCATCCTGATCTACAAAGGCCGTTTCTATGTCAGCCAGGTCTGTGCAGTGAAATCTTTTCCTAAAGAAGAGGTGAAACATAGAGAGATGCTCAGAGATAAAGAACATTTGTTAAGAAGATCAGAGATTAATTTTCAGCACTCACATAGATGGCTCATAACTCCAATTCCAGGGTATCTGACTACCTCTTCTATCTTTTATGGGCACCAGGGACTGTCATGGTGTACATACATTTATGCAAGCAAATCACTCATACACATAAAATAAAAGAAATCTGGCAATAATACTAAATAAGCATATTACAAGATGTAAATTAGATGCTTTATAACTCTGACCACCAACGGCCACCAAAGACCTTCACTGGAGAGCTGACATCCTTACCCTGATAAAGGAAAACTCAGGTTGAGAGCAATTGTTGCTCTTACTGAAGAACTGGCATCAGTTTCAAGTACCCATATGGTAGCTGGCAACTATCTATAAATTCAATACCTGTGGAGTTTATGCTCTCTCCTGAAATTCATGGGCATGAGATACATATGTAATGGACACAAAATATGCAGGCAGCACAGTCATAAAAAATAAATAAAGCAAAAGATATTTAATATAGGCATAGGGGAAGACTTGCTCAGCAGGACTCCAGTAATTAAGGAAATAAGGCCAAAAACTATCAATTAAAGCTTCATGAAATTACAAAGTCTCTTGCATATCAAAATAGCAAAAAAAGCAAATTAAGTCAATAAATACCTCCTCAGAATAGAAGAAAGTTTTTGCACCCTATACATCTAAAAGAGGACTACTGCCTTGAATATAAAGAACTCAGAAGACTAAACAATATTTTTTTAAAAAGTCAGATATTTTGGTCCCTAAGCAGGCTAAAGTACTAACAGTTCTCAAAATATGTAATGCAAATCATTTTGTTTCCATGAAATACCAGTCAGGAGGACAGTTAAGAAAACAAAAACTGCTAATGCAGTGGCCCATGCCTATAACCCCAGCAGTGAGGAGGTAGAAGCAGGCAGACTCTACAAATTCAAGGCCAGCCTGGTCTGCATAGCGAGTCCAGGACAGCCATGGCTCCACAGAGAAACCCTGTCTCAAAAAAAGGAAGGAAAGAAGGAAAGATGAAAAGAAGGGAGGGAGGGAGGGGAAAGGAAAGGAAAATTAGTATCAAATGTTACAGTCTGCCTTGGGTTGGCAAGTGAGGGAATGATCCCAGGAGGGTGGTTTGATGACAGTAGAGAAAGGTATTGTGTTAGGGATTCTTGTGAGGAATGAGTGAGAATTAGGGTGTCTAGAGAGTGGACTATGAGAGGTGCTTTAGATCATATGTCATAGAGGAAGGTGTGATGTTCGAGTCTCCGTGGCCTTGGTCTGCAAGTGAGTTTCTCTATGTGGCTACTGGGTAGGATGGAGGAGAATGGAACATTTGTTAAGACACAACTGGCTCCCTACAGAAACTTTATTCCCACACACCTCCCCAACCTGTGCTGAACCAAGAGCACTTGCAGTGCACTATATCAGGACCTTCTTCGTCATACTGCTCAGTCAGGATCCAGTGGGACTGGAAAGTGGACTGGAAAGCACACAACAAGGCCAGAATAGACGCCCCAATCCACCACGAGAGGTTCCCATTGGGCTGGGCCGCCACAACCATGAAGGCCTCCGGACGACGACAGCGTGGCAGTTCAGCCTTGAAACGATTTCCAAATCCAGGGAACAAGGAGGAGCCTCTGCACAACAGCACATTTTGTTCCATGTTGGCCTACAACTCCTGAAGCATGGAGCAGAGGCTCTGTTCCACCATGCTTTTGAGGCCCAAGGGTTAAGGTCCCGAGGTCTCTGGGGGATGGAATAATAGCTCAGGACACTGGAAGAGCTCCTTCCCCACTGTGATCATCTGTCCATCTGGCAGCTTCAGGCATCATTGGAATTTGGCATCAGAGCGCCCTTGCTTCTTCTGGAAAACTGACGCCACATAGCAGATTTGGAGCTTGATGCTCTCCACAATATCCATGTCTTCCTTCTTAAGCGGGAAGCTAGTTCTCACGATTTTCTCTGCCAAGAAAGTAGTTAAGTGGTGGCTAGCTAGATCCAGGCGCTGGATGTCATTTGGTAGAATGTAGCCTTGAAAGACTGGAACTGTGTAGCTGACCCCATGGCCAGTGTCTACCACCAGCCCATTAACACACCCGTTAGCACAGCCTCACAGCACGGATTGGGAGGCAACATACATGGCAGGGGGGTGTAGCGACTCGAAAGCCACTTCCACCAGTTTCTCACGGTTACAGGCAGGGTTAAAGGGTGGATCGGTGAAAAACAGAGGATGGTCCTAGGTGGCCACGTGGAGGTCATTTTATAGGATGTGGCAAAAGAGGAGATCAGCAGCTTCCCAGTCCACCACAATCCCATTATGAACTGGTTGCATCAGGGTTAACTCTGGGCAAGCATGGGCTGCCTCACCATTAAATGTTTCCTCTTTGGACTGTCCCATGGTGGTTTGTTTCTTGGACTGGAAGCCCACAACATTGATCACAATGTAGGTTGGTTGAGTCTGTCAGCAAGGCCTATCTTACATGTGCCAGTACCCATGTCGATGACAACACCGTACATATTTGATGGTATCTTGTTACCAGCCAGGCCACAGGGTTCTTGTAGCAAATTCTTCTTTACTGAGGTTGAGTGAGAGTTCAGATCAAAGGACCTGTGGGGATCCCAGCAGTTGGGGCCATTTTCATGCATCTTTGCAAGTGCCTTTAGTGAGGCTAATTAGTGATGTTGACAACTTTACCTGGGAGCAGGAAGAAGAGGCTCAGCTGGGACCAGGAGGAGCAAAGTGGGAGAGAGGTACACCAGGATGTCTATGAGATCACACTGCCTGTCTTGACTTCACAGTGCAAGGCCAGGGTGTGGTCAGAAAGGGTGCACACTGCCCCAGGGTTCACACTTGATTAAGACCATAAAGCCAAAGATGGAGAGGTAGGTCTGGTTTTGCCGAGTTCTTTTATTCAACATCCTCTCCCTCACAATTGGTGTCTACTACCCAGCCTAGACAGCCTTGTGCCCAGTGAAAATAGGAATCAGAATGTGGAAAAGCAACTTGGTTTTCTGTGTGTTGATGTGTGTACATAGTTTCACCTGTGTATGTGCGTGTGTTTGATTGGGTAGGTGTGTACATGTATTCTTGTGTGAGTAGAAGTCTAACATTGTTCCTTATTATACATTCATTGATAGAGGCTCTGTCTTAGTTACTTTTTATTACCATGACAAGACACCCTGGCAAAGACAACTCTACGAGAAAGCATTTAATTTGAAGGGTCAGGGTTCCAGGGGATTAGAGTCATGTTAGAGAGCATGGCAGCAGGCAAGCAAGGATGGAAATTTAACTGTATCTGATAGCAAACATTTTCTCCATAGGCACAAGACCGAAAATGAACAAACTTGGAACAGTGTGATCCTCTGAAATCTCAAAGGCCATCCTCTGTGACACACCTTCTCCAATAACCCACACTTTCTAATCCTTCTAAGACAGTGCTCCCTCCAGGAAAACAAACATTCAAATATGGAGCACTATTCTCGCAAGGCATTTAAATGAAACCAGAGCTTACAGAAGCAGTGAGTCTTGCAAATCAGTTTGCTTTGGGGTCCTCTTTCTCTGAGTTACAGGCAGGCTGCTGTGCCTGCATGAAGTGTTGGGTCCTTATTCCAGATCCCCTTGAATTTTGTAACCTTGGAGCCATCTCCTTAGCCCAGGCTATCTGGTTATTTTAAGGAATGAGAGACCAGACTGAGAGGGAGGGGTAGGGAGATGGGAATAAGTAGGGTTAAATGTCACAAGTTCTTTGTGCTTTCTGTCCCTACACCTGCCACGATCATTCTATCCATTCCCATCTTTATTAAACAAACTTATGGGTGTTTTGTCTTTATATCTGTTTGTGCATGACACGCATACATGGTGTACCTGGAGGCTACAAGAGGGCCCTGGATCCATGAAACTGGGGTTGCCAGAATCTGTGAACCAGTATGAGGGAGCTTAGAACTGAACCCAAGTTTTTTGGGAGAACAATAAATTCTCTTAAGCACTGAGACATCACTCCCTGCTCCCCACTCCCACCGCATTTCATTCTTGCAGAACAGGAATTTATCTCTTCAAATCTATGCTCCATTCCTTCCTACTGGAAGCTTTCCTAATTTCTACTCTGTAGTGATTGTATAGAGAAGGATGCTCTGCGTTCTCTGTGTGTTCTCCATTTCCTCCTGATTCCAGTAAGCCTGGTGTTTCCACTGTACATCACAGGACATAGGCAAGGCTTCAAGGGTAGCTAGCAGGACTAGTGATGTAGCTGGGTTACAAAGCACTTGCCAAGCGTGTATGAGCCTGAGGTTGACCCCTGGGACTGCAGAACAAACCATTAGTAACACTAAAAACTGATGTGCAGCGAGCTAGTTCAGGTTAGGTTAGTCACTTTAAAACCATGGCTACAGCATGCTGATCTCAGGTGTCATCTCTTAAATCTAAGTAAAGGAAACCATCTCTTACTTTCTTACTAGGTGTGATAAAGGGAGGGCTAAGATCAACAGAAATGGTTACACTTGACACTTTCAAAGATGTTTTTGTTTTGATTTTACCTATGGGCATTTTGCCCCTATGTTAGTCTGTGGTCCATCTATGTACTCACAGAAACCAGAGGAGAGCAATAGATCCCCTGGACTGGAGGTTTCCTTTTGGTGCTCAAAAAATTTGTTCTAGTTGTAAACTGCATTGTTTTGACTTAGTAACTGTTATAAGTGTCTGAGGTGACCATTAAAATACCAGCCTCTTTTGCTTTATAAACAAAGTCCTCATGGGACCTTTACTGGATGTGCTTATGTGATGGACTTGGCATAGTTATGCTTGCTTCCACAGAAGTAGAATTTTTGCCTTGCCTTTTTCATGAGATTCTCAGGCTCATTTCTAACACTAAAACAGCTTAATTTTCTACTTCTGTTTTAATGTCTTCCTTTGCCTGAGTGCCATATTTTTAAAGTATTATTTTTGATCAAATGGATATATGTCATTTAATCCATGCTTTGCAAATACTCAAACACTATTTGTTGGGTTTTGTTGGTTCACATTCACAATAATCAGGGGTGCAGTGAATAAGAACACTCTGCATTGTTTTCAAACATGATTTTCTGTTGTGGTTTGTAAATTCTATAAAGACATAACATGAGTAGGTGAAGCCATTGATTCATGTCATCATTTAAAATTTCATTAGCCAGCCTTGGTTCTACACACCTGAAATCCCAGCACTCAGACATTATGGAAATCCTCTATCAAAGCTGAAGGCTTGTGCATTGGGCCAAGCAGATCCATGGGTTCAATCCCAAAGCTCCTCAAAACAAAAACATTTAAAAATACTGCAGAACATTTAACTTCTCCCTGATTGGATGTCCCAACAGGCAACTGTACACTCAGCTACCCTTTTTGAAAATATGTTTTTCTAAAGATGAAAATGTAATGTAGCCTTGAGGTGTAGAGAAATCAAAAATTCATGTTATTCATAGGTGCAGCAGTGGATAGCACACCAAGATGGTAAACATTTATTTTCCAAAGGAGCAGAGGGGGTTCAGCCTTGGAAGAAAAAAAAGACTGACCTTGACTAGCTCACTCCAATTACTTTTATTCAATCATTAGACAAAATTAATTGAGACTGGGAAGGATTCCAACTACCAAGGTTATCTTGCCCTTGCTGCCTGAGAGAGCAGACAGCCCACACAACTCTTAGTCCCATTTGATCATGGCTAATCATAATGAAAAATAAAAATCCAAAGTTGACAAGGAGTGTCTTAGGACTAAGGTTTGTACAGCTGTAAGCTCTCACATTCCACCAAGTGCAGACTTTCCATGGAGACATTTTTTTCATGGTTCACGCAGTCTCTAAGTAATGTCTCAGCACAGCAAACACTAGACTGAAGCATTTCACGAAAACCAGACACTAAAGGCTTCACTTTACATGTCACTACAACAGGAAACTCAGTGGTTGAGAGCACTGGTTGCTCTCTCTGCAGAGACATGGATTTTGAGTCTCATTGCTCACATAGTGCCTCATAACCATCTGTGACTCAACTTCCATGAGATTCAAACCTTGTCTGCCTGCTGTAGGGTCTACAATAACATAATCTTAACATACATGAAGGCAAACCATTCTTAGAGAAAAATTTCCTGTGAGAATTTTCTCTGTGACTGTATGTGTGTGTGTGTGTGTGTGTGTGTGTGTGTGTGTGTGTGTGTGTATGCGTGCACGCATGCGCACAACTACCAGTGCCACTGTCTGTGCATGTATGTGTCTGTCTGTCTGTTTGTCTGAGTATGTGAGTATACATTCGTGTGTGTGTGTTTGTATGCATTCATATCTGCCTGTGTGCACGTGTGTGTGTGTGTATGTGTGTGTGTGTGTGTGTGTCCAGTAATTGGGGGATCAAGATCATTCTTTCTCCATTACATTTACAAGAGGTCATTTAAATTATAATTTTTAAAACATTAAATTATTAAATCTGAGGGAGTAAGGAGGTAGTTGAGTCCAAGGAGGTGGTTAAGTCAGTAAATCATCCCCTGCTGTCCAAATATGAAAACTGGGTTCTGATGTGAAGAACTCAATCAAAAACCCACCTGTAATCTCAAAACTCCTGAGGCAGAACAGAGTGTCCTGAAGAAAGTTAGCCAGATTGACTATCCGAATTGGTGAGCTTAGGTTACATTGAGAGTCTATGCTTGCTAAAGCAGAGAGTGATTGATGAGCATCTTAATTTCAGGTCTTCACATTCCTATATAGGCATGTGTACATTCACTGCTGTGATTTCACTGCTAACTCTAAATGATGCTACTTGCATAGAGATCTTCTAAAATTTATTTGTTTATTGTTTTGCATACCAACCATAATTCCTCCTTCCTCCTCTCTTCCGAATCCTTATCCAACTTCCTTTCCCCTCCCACATCCACACCTCCTCCATTTCACTTCACAAAGGGCGTGTGCCCCAAGGATAGAAAGTTGCCGTGAGACTAGAAGCCTCTTCTATTAAGGCTAGACAAGGAAACTCAGTAAGAGAAAAGTGTCGCCAGGCAGGCAACAGACCCTGCTCCCACTCTTAGGAGTCCCGCAAGGAGACCAAGCTACACAACTGAGTCTTGTAGAGGTCGTACAAAGGGAGACTGCAGCTCCCATGTTGGCGGTTCAGTCTCTGTGATCCCCTTTGAGTCCAGATTAGTGGATTCTGTGGGCTTTCTTGTGGTGCCCATGACTCTTCCGGCTCCTATAATCCTTCTGCCCCTCTTTCTCAGGATTCCCCAAGCTCTGCCTAGTATTTGCTTGTGAATCTCTGCATCTGTTTCCATCAATTTGTAGACGAACCATCTCTGATCTATGTGTATAACAGAATATCATTAAGAATAATTTCATTGACTTTTTTTCCATTCGTATTTGGCTCTATCATAAGCCTCTAGGCTATTCAGTCTCTGGCTCCCAAGTCTCCAGGCAGTGTCAGGGGTGGGCTCACTCTCATGGCATGGGTCCCAAGCTGGACTAGGCATTAATTAGCCACTCCCAAAATATCTGTGCCACCTTTACGCTAGCACATCTTGTAGCCAGGACAAATAGTAGCTCGCAGTCCCTCCATTGGAAGTCTTGTTGGGTTACAGGAGATACCCAGTTGATGCTTTATATCCTCTATTGCTAGGAATAGTAGCTGGGGTCACCCTCAGAGATTCATGGGAGTTTCCAATACACTAGGTTTCTAGCTCATTCCAGAAATCACTTCACCCCATTCCAAGATTCTAGTTGCCTCTGTCAGGACTCTCTCTTTCATCCTCCCCTGAACTGATCCATAAGCCCTTCTGTTCCCATCATTCCACATCCAAATCTCTTTCTTTATCAACACATGATATCTATTCAATTTTCCTTCATGGTGGGAGTCTAGTGTTTCCCTTCTAAGACTTCCTTGTTACTTATCTTCTCTGGGTCTGTGAATTGTAGCATGATTATTTTTACTTTCCTGATAATATCCACTTATAAATGAATACATACTCTATTTGGTTTTTTTGTTTTTTGTTTTTTTGGATCTGGGTTAGCTCACTGAGGAGAATCTTTTCCAGTTCCATCTACGAGACTTTCGTTTTAATTCCTTATTTTCTTTGACTGAACCATCCAACTCCTCTAACTCGTTTTCAAGTCATAATCTTCAGTATTCCACCTTATCTGCATTTTTTAATGATGATGATGGGCAGACTTTATTACAAAGCACAATGAAGGATTCCTGCTACACATATGTAGGTTGCCTAGGTCCAGCCCATGAATTCTCTTCAGTTGGTTGTTTAGACTCTGTGAGCTCCCCCCCAAGGCCTACATTATTTTCCTCTGTACATCTTGTGGCTCAATCAGTTTTTCCTGCCTTTCTTCCCCAAGACTCCCTGAGCTTCACCTATTATTTGGCTGTGGGTCTCTACATTTGTTTGCATCAGCTACTGGATGAAGCTTCTCAGAAAACATTTATGTTAGCCACATATCTGGAAGCATAGTAGAATATCATTAATAGTGTCAGGGATTGTCTTTCTTCCATGAGATGGACCCAATTTGGGACAATCATTACTTGGCCATTCCCTCAATCTCTGTTCCATCTTTATCCCTACACATCTTGTAGGGAAATACAAGGTTTTATGGAGGTGTTGGTGTCCCAATACCTCCACTAGAAGTGCTAGCTGACCTGTAGGGTTGTATTTTAGGCTCCATGTCTAGCACTGCTAAGAGTCTTGGTTAAGGTCCTTTATCATCACAGCAGAAATCATGGTGGTGTGCAGGTAGACACGATGCTAGAAAAGAAGCTAATAGTTCTACATCTGTACTTGAAGGCAGCAGGAAGAGAGAGTAACACTGGGCCTGGTTCAAGCTTCTTACACCTCAAATCTCAACCCCTAGTGGCATATTTCCTCCAACAAGGCCACATCTACTCCAACGAAGCTGTATGTAGTATTCCTTTCAAATATGCCACACCCTATGAGTGTATGGGAGCCATTTCTACTCGAACAACCACATAAACTTGAGGATGTGTCTCCTTTAAGGCAAAATGTTTGGGAACAAGAAAAAAGTAATTATCCTGTAAATTAATTTTTTATTTAAAGTTAGCATAGCTAAATAGTAAGTAATGATTTAGATAAGTATAAACAATACCCACTTTTAAAAAATTTTATCAATTAAATATTTGATGTTATTCCACAATATCTTGGCCCAGTATGTAGTAGATGATTTCGTAATGTTGGTAATATTAAAATTTCTCAAATAATTTGCTAGCATAAGTATTGTTAGTAATCAATTGTAATGAGAGTCCTAGAAATAAAATTTTTAAGAGCTATTTAACAAAGACAGTTTCCAAATGTGACACAATGGCATTTTCCTGGAGTCACCAGGGCCCCATCCTAGGCCTGGGACTATGCTTTATAGCTGACTACTTAGGAAAAGACATTATGCACTCTGAGCACAGAAAAGAAAGTTGCAACACAAACTGATGTAGTTTCAGATGTCAAGTCCATTCACTACCAGAAGCTTGGAATATTGTATAAAATAATATCTTTGTACTGTGTACAATAATAGAAGTTGGCTTTCATGAACCTTAACTGCCCCTTTTGCCAGAGTATGATCATATATCTGACTAAAGACAACCATAAGAAATGAGCAAACAAACAAAAAACACAAAACCTATTAAATCAAAAGTGTTCATCAACTTTAAACATTTAAACCTAAGTCTATAGTAGCTGAAGATTGGGCATCTTTAATTTTTTTTAAATTTTTTATTAATTTATTCTTATTACATCTCAATGGTTATCCCACCCCTTGTATCCTCCCATTTGTTCCTCCCTCCTATTTCCCCTTATTCCCCTCCCCTATGACTGTTCCTGAGGGGGACTTCCTCCCCCTTTATATGCTCATAGGGTATCAAGTCTCTTCTTGGTAACCTGCTGTCCTTCCTCTGAGTGCCATCAGGTTTCCCCCTCCAGGGGACATGGTCAAAGGTGAGGCACCAGAGTATGTGAGAAAGTCATATCCCACTCTCCACTGTACTGTACAAAACACAATTTTTAAAAAACTTGACATTTTAGTAATAATAATAATAATAATAATAATAATAGCAACAATAATAGAAAAATCTGGGAGTAAAAATGAGAAAATTTTTCCTTTTTAAGGACAAGACGAAAAAGGACAAGATGAAAAATTATTTAATAACATTGTGAGTATATCACTGGATTGATGTGTAGTTAGAGCAGGCAACAGAGAGAAAAGCATCGATAGTCTCCATAGAAACAATTCATTGCACCAACACATTGAAGCATCTTCTAGCAGCAACAGCCACAGCTGCTCCTGGTTTTCCCCCTAGACCGGTAGTTTTTTCTTTTTTCTGTTCTCTAGAGCTAAAAGTACTAGGACTTCAGTGTTGCTGTCATGCTTTAGTGTATATTATATATCTTTATATATTATATATTACATATTTAATATATACATAATGTTAAAATATCAATCTGGTGTATCCAATGGGAGGCAGGAATTCCTATATACATAATTTTTCACATATTCAGGGCCATGAAACAAACAAATGTAGCTTCCTCTCAACTGTGAATACAAATAAAGAAAGGGAAAATACATATATAGGTATAATGTAAATTTCTAAAATAAACATAGAGATGATGATTAAGTATTGCCAAAGTGGCATTAACTGTGTCTTTGCTGAAACTTGGTTGCATAATAAGTCATTAAGTCAAAAGAGGTCATTGAGGCAAAAATATTTAAGTGTGAAATGTCATTTGACATTAAGAATATCTTAAGATAGTTGTCCTTAAATGGAAAAATACTCTATTGGCATGAAAAATCCAAAATTCGCCTTCTAATGAAATGTTTAATGGAAAAGTTGTATAGCTTCAGGGATCAATTGTTACTTTGATAGGAATTACTGCATTGTCTCTTATGGTCTAGCAGACTTTTACAACTTACATGTTCAGAGGAGACACTTCATAACAGATGCTGTCCTGTTCCTTGTCTATGCATCTGTTCTGCCATATGAACAGCTCAGATATCAGTGTGCATTAGCATGAGTTCCTCTTCAGTGTCCTACAGTCTATACCTGGAAAGAACAAATTTACAGTTACATAGGATTTACATGGCTGACTTTTCCCAGTAAGTTCAAGACAGACAGTTTTATAGGAAGGTTTAACATGATACCAAGACAGAAATAAAACCAAAACAAATTTATGACTAGGAAAACATTGTTTTTTTTCTATGACAGATTAATTACCACATTTGACCCATGAAATACATTGTCAAAATATATTTTTATAGAGAACAGGCTTCATTGAGGGCACACATCCTTTAAGACCCACATACAGTTTTAATGCTTTTTACTATATATTTTACATAAGATTAATAGAATATGTGTGTACATTTGAAGGAAGTGCTGTTCTTTCTGCAGTGAAATTTCTTAACACTCTAAAAACAGCTGCATGAGCATATTTATCTTAAAATTATAACTCCAAAAGATCATGTCTGTAAGGATAGCATCATCTTCCATTACACTATTTTATAAGAATATTTTTGATGACTTTGGTTTTTGACATAATTAGTATGGTAGAAAATGAATATTTTGTTAGGTAGAGCATACATAACATGTATCTTTATGAATTATTTCAATTCTAATACTTTATGTTGAAGTATAAAATTACATGAATTTTCACTAATGCAAAATCTATCAATATTTTTTCTCTTTCTTATTTCATGCCATGTGTCCCCACAAACCATCATTTAAAAATATGTAAATTATATTTAAGCAAACTCATTTACAAATAACACAGATTTGGCACTAACAAAAGACCATGCATGGAATGGACCTAGGTCCTCTATAAAGATGTAGCCAATGGGTTGCTCAGGCTTCATGTGTGTCCTGTAGTAAGGAGAGCAGGGGATTGCTTTGACATGGACTGTGTTGCCTGCTTTTTATCACTTTCCATTGTCAGAATTACCTTGCCATGCCACAGAGAAAGAGGACAATATCAGTTCTGATGCATCTTGATGAGCTGGCATCAATAAGGGGGTTCCCATTTTTTGAGAATAGAGGAGGAGAGGGAAGGGATGGTGGGACTGGGAGGAGAGAAAGGAAGGGGCCATGACTATGGAGGTAAAGTGAATACATAGCTTTAAATGATAATTCAGAACTATAGGGATTTGATTTTCCTCAAAATCAGAAGATTAAGTAAATATCAAAGTATATAGTACATTACTTTCATGAATTGAAAAACTGCATAGTATATTACATTTCTTCTGCAACTGACTAGAAATTATAGGATGCAGGAAATACTAAGAAACCTACACACCATATGGTTTCCATGTTCTCCATATTTCCCTACTAACAAATCTGTGTTGTATCTTCTGTTACTGCTGATACCTCTTAGAATACCTTTACTAAATAACTCTCAAAACTATATTTTCTGATAATGGCTCCTTATACTACTTTTATCTTGACCTAATCCTGCTGACTTCTTAAAGTTTCATAGTGTCAGATTTATCAGTAATACTTATATATGTTCATTAAAATGAAGGTACCAGTTAAATATACTATTCATTATAACATCTGTATCTAGCCATGGGGTGACAGTTGATAATTTGCCATATGCATAGATGTACAATGGTGAAAATACCACATATAATATTCATCTTCCTTTTAAATTATTAATCATATATTAATTGTACATTTTATGACATGCCAAGTATTCTCATGAACAAGTGTGGTCGATCATGCTTGAACTTCTAGAATTTGAGAGGCAGAGGCAGAGGCAGATGAATCTCTGTGAATTCAAACTTACCCTGGTTTACATAGAAAGTTCCCAGTGAGCCAGAACTACACAGTGAGAATAACTACATTATTGAAACTATCTAGACTTCCTGTATATCCTTAAGTTTCAGATGAATTTCATAAGTAAAGTAAGCAAAATAGCAAATATTGTATATACTTTGTAAACACTCATATGAAATATTGTTTGAGGAGTTTAGCCAAACTTTACTTTAACTTGCCCATGGGATGTTATTTCCTGGTTCTTAAGAGGAAATGCAGACTCTAAGCCTGTATGCTACTCCAAGTGAAGCTGAAGACCACTGCCTGAAGTTGTTTTGCATTGCTAGGATCATACTGTATAGAAAACAAAGGAGTCCTAAGTTACATCTTCTGCTTTCTCTATATGTGAAAGCTACAAATACCCTTGGACCAGGTACTTAAAGTACATGAATCTACAATATGTTCAAATACAACTATCACCAACTCTCCTCAAAGTATTGCAGAACAATAGAAAGTCAAAGAACATTTCCAAGTTTCTTTTAGGAAAGCTTAGCATAGAAGACAAGTTGGGTGGGCTGCATGAGGCAAAGCCAATGAGATGCAGTTGATCAAGGCAACTGTAGCACAGGACACTGTGAGTGAATCTCAGATGAAGAACACTGAGCTACTGAGTCACATACTGTAGGCAGCACTGCTGTACTTTGTTTAGATTTTAGCTATTTCCTGGATTTTTTTTCTTGCAACAAGAAGTATGTTACTCATGTTACATTTTACAGTGTTGCTTTTATTTAAAATCCCAGCTCATTCCATTTTACCAATAAAGACTGAGGATCCAGATGTGAAAAACATGCTAGCTCAGAGAGGCAGAGAAAGCACCTAGCTGAATTTCCTACTGAGCTCATGTCATCTTAGAAAAAGCCCAGAGGCTCACTAGCTCAGCTGAAAGCCCAAGAGAAAAAGCCAAGATACCCAAAGCCAAAGCCTTGTTAGATCAATACCCAAAAACCTAAAGGCCAAGGAAGTAAGGAGCTCAAGAGCTAGAGAGCGAAGAGCCAAAGAGCTGAAGAGCTAAAGCTAAAATCCCAAGAGTAAAGCCCAAGAGCGAAAAGCACCATAGACCTCCTTCTACTTCTGTTTGCTGTCTGAAATATCCCTCAACTCAAAGTTCCTCTTATTCTGTAATCCCTGTCTGCTCATTTCTTGCTCTGTCTCTTGACATAGGGTTATTAAATCCTGTGCACAGATAGCTCTTGGATCTAAGGTGTGTATAAAGCTGGCTGAACCATACCTTATTCACCTGTTTGTAATAAACAGAAAGTCCTTTGATTAAGGGTGTGTTAGGTCTCAACAAGAAACAGGAATTTACAGTTGATTCTCAGAGATTACAATGGGATTTTTACAGTTCAAAATCTCATGGATCACATTGATATCAAATATCCTGCAATATTACAGACGCTAAAGTTACAAGAATCTAGATTGTTAGAAATTCTTCAGATATTTTTAAAAGACTAAACTTTTTGGTTGTTTTAAATTTTAAAGAGTGTGATTTACTTTAGTTAATTGGCTAATTGCATATTATTAATAACAACATGAAATTTTAGTAGCATACAAGAAAGAAAATAATATTGTTTAATAGTGGTATATTTTGTGTCAACTTGAAAAATAGAAGTAAAATTGTGCTAGCTGTTTTCTTACCAAATGGACACAAACCCAGACATATTTGAGAAGAGAAGATATCGATTGAGAAATTTCTTCAATCATATTGACCTATTGACCAGTATATGGAGAATTCTTTTAAAGACAGATCAATGTGGGAGGGCTACTGCTCCACAAACAGCTGATTTGTCCTGGGTTGTATAATAATTCAAACAGAGAAAGCAATGAGAAGCTAGCCAATAAACATTTTACTGCCATGTTCTCTGATTCTGTTCCTCTCTCCAGGTTCCTGCCATGGGTTCTTTTCTTGTATTGCTTGTTTGTTTCTTTTTGGTTTTGATGATGGACTGTAATCTGGAGTGCAAATAAACCACCGAGTTGCATTTTTGTCAGTTTGACAAAAAGGAAACAAAGACAAATGGTATGGGAATAAATAACTTCTATGTGATTAGATTTGCATCTTATTCAACAAGATGAAATTCATACCTTACACCAGTATTAGGCCAAGAACCTATGCCTGAGTCTCTGAGGATTTCCTTTTTCTCTGTTCCTCCACCTCTCCTCAACAACTGGTTTCTCTAGCCAGTTGTTCAATTAATGATTAGTTTCCCTGAACCACCATTTACTGCCTCATCAATTCTTCCTACCTCTTAGCCACATCTCTTCTCTGTTTGCCTTTCCCATAGCTAGTATGCAGGAGCAGCAAGTGATTTCTTCTCTTTTCGTGAGGTTGTAGGCTTTCTATTGTTTAAATTCAGTTTTAATAAATGGTAATCTGATAAAATACAAGGTGTTATTTCAATTCTCATGAGGCTACCTTTGTGACTGACTACATGCTCTGTTCTGGAGAAGCTTCTCTGAGGTACTGAGAAGATATATTCTTTTTTTGTTGTTGAAGAAAAGCTCCATAGATATGTTATGTCCATTTGACACATGATATCTACTTGTTTAATTATTTTTCTTTAGTGTCTGTCCCAAAATCCTGTCTTTTGGTGGGAATAGGGTGTTGATGTCTCCCACTATTAATGTGTGGGAATCCAGAATGTAAGATTGAAGCTTTAGAAATGTTTCCTTCACACATGTCGGTGCCCTTGTATTTATGGCATTGATCTTGATAATATGAGTCCTCTTTTTGTTTTTTTGGTGTTTTTTTGGTTTGTTTGTTTGTTTTGTTGTTGTTGTTGAGTATGAAGTGTCCTATACAATTTTTAATTTTATTTTTACTGAAATTCTATTTGTTAGACATTAAAATGGATACTTATGTTTCATTTTTGGGTAAAATTTGCTTGAAATACCTTTTTCCAGACCTTTATTCTTAGATCATGTCTATCTTAGTTGATGAGGTGTCTTTCTTACATGAAGCATCCTGTTTAAGCATTCCTTCTTTTTGGCTTCTGTCATTTTTAACTCCTAGAATTGCAAACTTTGTCTTTATTCTTCAAAAAGTTGTTTCATACTACAACAAAATACATACATATACATGAAGAATCTTTTGAACAAGTTAGCTTTTGAAACTCACACTGAACAAAAACAAATTCAATATTAAAAAAAAAAAGTCGGGTATAATGCATTAAAACATTGAAAAGGGCAGAGTCTCCCTGTGATTACAACCTGTGGCTGCAGAATCCACTTGACTTGAGAAAAAGCTACAGAAACCTTAGTTTGGGTTTACCATTCCTATGCAGATTTGTACAGTGAATTCATATAGGAAGTTGAGCCTTAAGCTGCTTTTAGAAACAACGATTTTTCTGGAGCCTGCTGGCTTGTTAACACTTGGTCTCTGCGTCTCCTGCAGATCATGTTCGCTGACAAGCACTGGATTCTACATGGTACTGATTAAGTAGAGCCCTCATCTGAAGTAAAGCACATCCCATGTTGTCTTATTGGGTATTACGTCTATCAAGTTTGGGAGATACTAATGACTAATGTTTGTTAGTTCCTGTTATTTTTATTTTAGTAGTGATTCTCTCTCTCTCTCTCTTTCTCTCTTTTCTCTCTTTCTCTCTTTCTCTCTCTCTGTCTCTGTCTGTCTGTCTGTCTGTCTGTCTGTCTGTCTCTCTCTCTCTCTCTCTCTCTCTCTCTCTCTCTGTGTGTGTGTGTGTGTGTGTGTGTGTGTGTGTGTGTGTGTATGCTTATGCTTCCTCCTTCTGCTTTTGCTGCAGTGGACTTATTTATATCCTGTGTTTTCTTTGTTTAACTAACCTTCTTATCTTGGTGTTATCCTTCTAGTATCTTTTTTAGGGCTGGGTGCTTGCACAGTTATAGCTTAACTTTGGTTTGAACAGGGAATACCTTGTTATCACCATTGACAGTCTGCCTTTGTAGGTTAGTTAGCCTTTGTCCTTAGTAGCTTTCATTGTTCTTTCTTTGTTCTGTACATTTAGTATTTTTATTATAATGTGGCAGTAGGACTTCCTTTTCCAGTCTAATCAATTTGGTGTTTGGTAGGCTTCTTGTATGTTTATAGGCTTCTCTTTCTTTAGGTTGGGGATATTTTCTTCTATGCTTTTGTTGAAACAATTTCTGTTCCATGCAGCTGGGAATGTTCTTTTTCTTTTACTTCTATTGTTCTTGAATTTTGTCTTTTCATAGCATCCCTAATGTCTTGGATGTTTTGTGTCAGGGGCTTTTTATATTTAACATTTTCTTTGACAGATGTATCAGTTTCTTCAATTCTATCTTTTACACTTGAGATTCTCTCCTCCTTCTCTTGTATTCCATTCATGATGCATGCATCTGTAGTTTGTATTCTTTTTCCTAAATTTTTGTGTCCTGGATTCTGTCAGTTTGTGTTTTCCTTTCTCTTTCTATTTACATTGTCAGAATTTGAGCCATTTGGGTCATTTTTCCCTTTTATGACTGTATTTTCCTATACTTCTTTAAGGGTTTTTACTTTTTTCCTCTATAAAGGTCTCTTTCATTTTCATAAGGATAGAATTAAGATAATTTTCCTGTTTCTGATGTTTAAGGATATCTAGGGCTTGTTGTAATATGATTCCTTGGTTCTGGTGGTGCAGTTTGGACATGGTTTTTGTTGACTGTGTTGGTCTGTTGCCCTTTAGCCATCTAGTTTTCCCTGTTTGGTGATGAATGTTTCTGCTACTTGCTGGGGTATTAGAAGGTGAGTGGAGTCCTGAGTCAAAGCCTGGGTGCTTCTGGAATCTTGTATCCCTACTCTTGGTAAGGTGTGAAGTTCCATGGGCTGGAGGGCAGAACTGTGTGTCTCTGGAGGCATGACTGCCTTCCTAGGCAAGGCAGGCAAAACCATGCTTCAGAGGCTGGATGATCCTGTGGCTCAGGAGCTCTCTTCAGGATGGCTGATAGAACTCTCAGATGGATTCTTCAGGGAGGCAGGTAGAGGCTTGGGGACAAAACTGTATGAACCAGATTCCCTGTAGCCACCATCAGGAGGACAGTTAGAGATTTGGTCCTCAGAGTTTGTCTTTCTATTTGCATTTTAGAGGGATTTTTTTAAATTGTCCTGTTTTTTCCTGTGTTCTGCTAAAAATTGATGAATTTTGGGCTGATTATTAGTATATTTTTCATAATATATGCATGCATTAATTTCAAACTACTTATTTTATCAACCCATAAGCCCTTCCCAAGACTGAGGTACCTAAAGAACTCATGACAACCTAGGAGGTGTGGCTGCTGTGTGAACAGGCAAAATGACATCTGGGACTGGGCTTAGTGTAGGGACATTCTGCTCTGAGGGTATGGAGTCTGCCATAGCTTGAGTTCTGAGCTGAATCTGGAAACACAAACCAGATAGTCATAGAAAGAAACACAGTGTTTAAATAACAAAAACAAGTCTCCATAAAGTGAGAAAACTAGAGAGATTAAAAGATAAAATATGTTACATATTAAAAATTGAAAAATGTTATAAATTGGGGGTTGTATGCTTTATAAATTTTATTGTCACCATACCAAAAATCATGTCCAATTATACCTAAATTTTATATATCATTTTAAAGAACATCAAAAGAAGTCAGGCTTAGAGAGAAAGGAGACTGAAAAACTGAATGCTAAAATAAAGGTTGTTAAAACAGACTAGAATATTCCTTAAACCACAATTAAAAATTTTCAGGGAAACCAGGCTTGAAAGCCCACATCTTTAATTTCAGCACTCTGGAGATAGAAGCAAGTGGATTTTTGTGAATTCAAAGCCAGCTTGGTCTACAAAGAGAGTCTAGGACAGCCTGGGCTGTTAAGCAGAGACACCCTGTCTCATTAAAATAAGGAGCTTCAGGTAAATCCAAAATAAGGCCTACAGTGCCACCTTGTGACAAAATTAAAGACTGCTATCCCATTGAAACAGTATGGGCTTCAGTGATAAACCATCATAATCAGAATATGTGTTATGTTGTCAAAATCAATTAATAGATGAAGATCAGTATGATGAATTTGGAATACAGGTCCTCAAGTCTAATACATGCAGTAAACATTGGCCCCTGCTCAGATCTGGCCAATGGACAGGACATCCACAGTTGTATGGGAAGAGAGGGCTGACACTGACATGCACACTGGTGCTCCATATTTGACCACTTCTCCTTGGAGGCACTCAGAAAAGGAATAAGCAGGCTACCAAAATGAGACTTGGTGGCCTATGACTGTACGGTGTGGGAGGAGGTTCCCTTCAGTCACAGACTTAGGGGAGGGGAATACAGTGCAAGTGGAAGGGAGGGAAAAATGGGAGGATACAAGTTAGGGGAAACAATTGAGATGCAATCTGAATAAATTAATTAAAAAAATTTAATATTTACAGGTTCTATTAATGTCACCTTAAAGCAATTGCTTACCATAGCTTAAGTGTTCCATTTTGCAGAGTTTATAAAAGCAAAACATGGTACCATTCCATAAAGTCCTATAGAGAATTTCAGGGGGCTTTTGTCTTGATCTCAATAGGATGATTCTGAGATTGCACATTAATTAGAGGTGACTGCTTACTTGCAGTGGCATTTAAAATTGAATCTGATGATTCCTCAACATATGTATCCTATAGAATCCAAGTATTTAGACACTGTAACATAGAAAATGTTACAAATATATCTTACACGCCTACAGGACAATCAATTATAGAAAAATCTAACGGGACATTTAAATTAAATGGTCATAGAACAGAAGGGATAAATGGGATCTTCTAGAAACCCCTTTTAAAAGGTTTGATGTCTTTTAAAAGTTGGACAAGTGTAGACAAATGTTGACATGTGATATGAAATATTGAGTAATCTTATAGTCAATGTTGTTACATATAACACCCGGTTAATAGAGTCATGAAATAGTACCTGGAATGGCTTAATACTGAAAGTTATTAGCCAAAATTACTCAAATTATATTACCCTCCCTACAGATGACATTACTCAAATGATTATTTATTTAGTGTTCCCTCAATACAAATGGCACACAGGCAGTTTTTCACTTCTTTTCCTGTCACCTTTTGTAATGAAATGAAAGTTCTTGAAGGACATTTGTGGCGTGTTTAATTGCTCAGTATTTAAGTCCCTTGCCACTAGGCTGATGGTCTTTTATCCTATTGATCAAACTCCTAGATTATGTCCTTGAGAAGGTGACCAACTTCTAGAAGATGTATACTGATATCCATGAACTAAAACATAAAACATGTTGAAAAGTAATTAAAGAACATATAATGAGATCTCTACCCAGCACCCAAGTGGCAGCGCTCAATCATTTTACTGGCAGATCATGGGACTGGAATCTGTTTTCAAGTCTCTGTGATCACTGCAAGCATATTATAAGACAGCCTTATACAGGAAATGAAAATAAAATATTTATTAAACGTGAAATCTAATCGTTATAACCTGAGTACAGGGATATGTATAAAACACACAAACAAATAAAGATTAAGCAAGCAAGCAAAAAAATGTTGTTTGGTAGTTCTGAGTGAAATGCTGCTGTTTAATATCCATGTTTTCCTTCAATAGAAATATAACAACTGCAGAGAGTTTTGATCATCATAGTCATCTAAAATTCAAACCTGCCAAAGAGACTATTGTAACAATATTTTATTCTCTTATCAGTAGTTCAACTGTGTCTCTTATGGTAGATTTAACATTGAAAGTTATTATGTGGTATGCATAAACAGAGTCTCAGTCATCTCTTCAAAAATCTCTTTAGTTAGGTACTTAGTCTGGCGTCTTAACTGTACATCGAAAGGCAGCATCCTTATGCAGAGTCATTAAAATATTTCCTCTAATTTTAAATATTATGAACTATCAGTTATTGGTGTGTGTGTGTGTGTGTGTGTGTGTGTGTGTGTGTGTGTGTGTGTTGGGGTGGGTTTTTGTGTGTGCACATGGGCGCATGTCTTTGTGTCTTGTTTCATACACAAGTGAGTTCAGGTAACCATATACCGCAGAAGAGGGCATCTTAGGCTTTGGAACTATTGTTACACAGAGTTGTTAATATCATTTTTTCAAGGCTGAGTAGTGAATCAGGTCTTATTCAAGATTAGGACATGCCATTAATTCTTGAGATGTCAATCCATCTTCTTCAGTATTCTCTCTGTTTATCAAGCCATTATTCTCTATTCTAAGTTCTAATATTCTAACTCCTTGTATAATATCATGATTCACTTGGCTTGCCCCAGCAAGTAGGAACATTGTTTTGCCACCATGTGAAAACAAGAGTACACTCTCCCACAAAGATCTGCAAATTTTTAATCACCATTCAACAGGCTTCAAAGTCATTCACTCAGATATTAAAAGAAGAACTTTTATTTTATTTTGAATGCTGTTTTTAAAGAAGAAAAGAACATTTACACTTTGCACCACACTCTGCCTGAATAGTTATAAACTGTGATATGAGTGGATGAGAGCAAGACTACTGGGATGATGTAGACAAATGTAGTAGCCATGACTGCTATAACACCATTAGAGGAAACAGTGAGAATCATTCTAAAATCAGATAAAACTTGTACTATCACTCAATATTCGTTGGTCATGCACAAACTTAATAGTTGTTAGTTAGAAGTAATTTACTAGTCAGAACACCTGGCCCAACTCCAGACCCAACCCATGGAAGAAAGCCAACCACCAACATGAATCATGTTACTCTGCTCTGTTGCAGAGAGGAGCCTACATGAGTTATCATCTGAAAGGCTTCAACCAGCAGTGATTCAAAACAGATACTGAGACTCACAGCCAAACATGGAGTGATACATAAAGAGTATTGTAGAACAGTGGAGTGAAGGTGAAAAAAACCTTCAGGTTATAGGAGCTCCAATAGAAGATCAACAAAAACAGCTAACCAGGGCCCAGAGGGGCTTAGTAAGACTGAAGCAACAACCAGGGACTATGTATGAACTTGACCTAGGTCTCCTACACGGATATAGATGATGGTAAACACATATTTCAGGTAGGTTCTCTAGTTAGAGGCCTGGAAACTGTCCCTGACATGGGCCCTCTTGCCAGCCTTTTGATAAATTCCTCATCATGGAACTAATTTCCTATGCCCTAGGTGAAAAGCACCTGCTCATACCTAGGGCAAGTTGGTGAGCTGGGTGGATGAGAAGGGTATCTTCTCTTATCTGAGGAATAGGGGAGAGGTGATGGGAGAGAGGGAGGAAGGATGGGACTGGAAGGAGAGAAGATATTGGGTTTACAACCAGAATGTAAAGTGAAACAATAAATTAATTTCAAAAATGGATTTGTGAGATATGCCTTTAGGAATATGATTTCTCCCTGAACTTTGGAAGAGAATTTGTGTGTGGATTGAATACAATTATGTTGCACTTGGGAACAAAGATGCACCCCAGCATCCCGGCACTGGAAGACAAAATGGAAAAAATCTCCACAGCCACCATGACCTTGCCCTTGGTGCCATGGTAGACAGGCAGGAAAGTGATCCAAACAGTGCAAAACACCAGCATGCTGAATGTCAAGAACTTGACTTCATTGAATGTGTCAGGCAGGTTCCTAGCCAAGAAAGCCAAAATGAAGCTTCACAGGGCCAGGCAGCCTAAGTATCCTAGGACACAGTAAAATGCTATAACAGAACCCTTGTGGCAGACATTAATAATCTGGCCATGCTCAGAGTCTGCATCAGTATTAACGGAGGTAGAAGAAGCTCCTAGCCAGATTGAACAGAGAATAATTTGGATGAGTGTACAGAGAGGAATGATGTAGTTAAGAGTTCCTGAAACCAGAATGTACCTCATCCTTCTTGCAGGAGCTGTGACTTTAAAAGCCAGAACCACTGTGATTGTTTTGGCCAACACAGTGGAAATAGCCACAATGAATACAATTCCGAATGCGATTTGTTGCAAGATGCAGGAGATTGAGTTTTGATGGCCAATGAAGAGCAATGAGCAGAGGAAACAGAACATAAATGACATGAGTAAGATGTAGCGGAGAGCACTGTTATTGGCCTTTACAATGGCTGTGTCATTGTGCTTCAAAAATACCCCAAGAACCAGAGCTGTAAAGGCAGATAAGCACAAGGCCATTAAGGCCAGAGCCATCCCGAAGGGGTCTTCATAGCTCAAAAACATCACAGCTTTATGGATGCAATGATTCTGCTCTGTGTTGTCATACTGGTCCTCTGGACACTTCACACACTGGTCCATGTCTGAATGAGAAAGGAAAGATTTGTTATTGCAGCTTCAGCAGTTTATGGACAAGAAAATTCAGTAAGTCTCTTGAAGATGATTCGCAGTACCTCCATTTTATTGCTGACAATATAATTGAAGGACATTGCTGTACAGCAAAGCTCATATTTATTAATTCTTACCTTCTCTGAGAACAAAACAGAACCATCATTTGTCTATTTAACTGTGTTGATGAGAACATTTACCATATTTTCATAAAGCACTGATTTCTTACATTATTTGGAATGCTATCGTGAGATGACTTATTCTGGTAAATTCATAAAATCAAAAATTAACCACAAATGGCTGAGTGGGTTTTAAAACCACCCACCCCATACATCATTTCCTCATAAGTTCATTGACTGTTTAATTAATGCTTTCTTTAAGAGAGATGGAGACTGTCTTCTACTTGGGCCAGACCTGTCATAGCTTTTCTTAATCCAATTGACCAACCTGAACATACTGATATACAAGGAATAGTAAAAGAAATTATCAGTGTTTGGTGTGTGTATGTGTATTTGTGTGTGTGTGTGTGTGTGTGTGTGTGTGTGTGTGTGTGCATGTGTGTCCATATGAAAGAAACAGGTGAGCTCATAAATTTGGAAATAACTTAATTTATATGAGAGAAGTAGGAATGTGAGTGTGAGAAGTAAAATTTATATAAATGTAATATTAATGATTGAAATTTGTAAAAATAATTAATATGTCATTATTTATGTTGTGATCTGGCAGTATAAAGAAAAACTCTTCAATCTAGTTCATGAAAAGCACTAGGTGTCTACTGAAGATAGATACCTCTACTGACTGAGCACGACAAAGCCCTTCATCTTGATCCCATCTTCATGGGAAACATTCTTCACATTTCTACTTCCCTAATTCCATTTTGTATGACACACAGACTTTGAGTATACTCTCTGATAAAATATATATTGATAACCAGCATGAATAAAATGAAATAAGTACCATAAAGCAAGAGTTGTAGCCCAGAATTTTTTGGGTAGAGCAAAATACCGCATTCACAATATGATTATCCCAAATGGCATGCTCAGGAAACTCGATAGCAATTGTGTCGATTCACTTGATAATTTCAAAGACTTATGATGTGCTTCTAGTTTCAATAATCTTTTTATGTAAAACAATAGATTTCTGGTCAACTGTATTTTCTTAATTTGTCTGAAAAGCCAGAAGTTTGGCTTAACAATGAAGAGAGTGTTCTGCTTTTTCAGAAAACCTGAGTTCAGTTCCCAGACGCCATGTGAGGTGTTTAACAACTGCCTGCAAATATAACTACAGCGTTATTAGTTGTCTCTCACCTGCATCTGCCCTTGAGAACATACACCGTCCCAACTCACACATAACTTTAATAAAGAAATGATGAAAAAATTTTGTAGTTATTGATTTAACTACCCCTAATTGTTGTTATTTTTATGTTTAAAACAATTTTATTACATTCTGTTTAATACTTTTGCAGTATATTGGAATTCATAATTATCAGAAGCATTTTCTAGGAGTTGTTTGACTCCTCTTGCTATATGGTTCCTGGGGGTGAAGTACAGTCATTATACTTAGTGGCAAAAGATTTAAATGTTGAGCCATCTCACTGTCCAGATATGAGTTTTTAAAACTTCCATTTCATTACACAGTATGAAGGCAAATTGTGAGAAAAACTATTCATTGGCCATTTGCATCTAGCCAAGCACAAACATATAATCATTTCACTAAGGAAGCTCTGTAGGTGGCAATAAAACTTTAATATTTGTGACTAATTGTTTTCAGTACAAAACCACTCTAATTTATTATTTCATGAAATTATTGAGTGGATGCTATATATAAAATATTTTATATAAATCCCTTATATTTTATAGATTATGTGTCAACATTTACCCCTACTCTACTAGAAACAAATTATATCAGACACTTGAAAATGGGCTTCTATATATTATATGAATTCTGTCTCTTATGGATCAGTTTATGATAATATTAGAAATAGTATTTTTTACATCTATACTAGTTTTCCTAAGGATAAAGATATAGTTTCCCCACCACATTACCCAGTCTAGGCAATCTTTTGCCTGATGTGTTTTACATGGTGCTATAAACGTACATGTTGTGCATAGACATACGTAGGAAGACATACATATGTTCAAAAAGAATATGTGCATATTTGAAAGATTAATGACTGGTGACTGGAATGGTTCCTACATGTAGTTATAGAGATTAATCACAAGGAAAGATCTTGTGTACAATTGCTCACACTGAAGTTTGATAATGAAAATTGTTTCTTTGAGAAAATGTCATATGACATAAATTTTCAGTGGATCAAAATGTAGGTCTAGGCATAAGGCGTTGTTAATCTTTGTACTCCTATAAAGACTAATAGAGGAAATTGTATATTTTATTTTTGCAGTTGCTTTTTAGACTCCCTCAGCATTTTGTGTGTGTGTGTGTGTGTGTGTGTGTGTGTGTGTGTGTAGAGGATTACCATTGTGAAGGCCTTACCACAGCAGCACACACTCACTTGTTCCATTAGAAATTTCATTTTCTGGGCAGTGGATACAAATAAAGCAGCAGGCTGACATTCCCTCCTGCCTGAATTGTCTGAATCCAGGACCACAATCAGCACTGCATACAGAGGGTAGCATCTGAGAAAGTAATATACATGATAATATCAGGAGTTGTATCTACTTCTGCCATAACTATATTGTATTAGCATGTTAATATATCAATAAGATTATTTTATATACAGAAACTGAGGGAACACATTTCACTTAGCACTTTGTGTAACGCCAAACATATGAATCTATTTAAGCAAATGGATGAAAAGTTGAGATTATTACCAAATCTTAGCAATCCAAGAAAAGAGAACTTTTAGTTTATTTTGTGCAAACAGGACAGAAATTGCAACCAGGTTTTCTAGTTAATTTTCATTGAGCTGACACAAAGAACAGTGAAATGACAGGATTAGGGGAATCTTAATTGAGGAATTCTCTCTAACAGACTAGCCTCTTTACATATCTGTGAGGCATTTTATTAATTGGTATGCATTGGAGGAATGCCTAGTTTACTATTGAAAATACTGTCCCTAGGCAAGTATGTATGAGAAATCAAATAGAGCAAGTCAGTAAGCAATGCTCCTTCAAAGGTCTATGCTCTAATTTCAGTATCCAAATTCCTTCCTTATCTTCCCTTGACTGTAATCAATGAGCCAAATCAATCATTTTTCCTCATTTTGACATGGTTAATGCTTAATCACAGCAATGGTTTAACAAGTTATGAATAAAGCAAATCTGAAACAGGTGAACTATCTAGTCAAACCTCAGATAACAAACATATCCTCCAATAAATTAAGACTGTAAATACGACAAAGTGAGTTTAAAGATAGTGAGAATGTGTGAAAACACAGACGCTAGTGTATTGCTAGTGACAAAGTGCTGAGTTGATGTGTAGGAAGCTAGAATTTGAATTGTTTCCTGAAATGAGAAGACTTTACAGAGCCTGTGAGTACTGGGAGAACCTGAGTACAACTTAGTTTGTGTAAAGTTAGTGAATGATTTCTTAAGTTAAAAGGAAAATATATTTGCATTATCCTGAACCTGATGATGGGACTGTATATGCTGCATCAGAAATTTGCTGATTCTTACAGGCTCACTTTGAATCCTTAATTCAGTATTAAAGTCTATGTGAAAACCACACTGTCGCTCATGCACAGTCTAATCTCATATACTCCCCATACACAGTTAATTACAACTCTTCCTGTGGAAGAGAAAAGGGTCTCACTATGTAGCACTGGGATACCTCAACTCCCTATGTAGAACAGGGAACATTTCCTTCTCTCCTTTTGCACATATTTTTGTGAGGACCACAATTGAGTCATGCTAACTTAAGCCATGTTAGAAATTCTGTGCTTAGGCTGCAGGCTGTGATCTTTGAGTTGTTTACCTTTGCTCAAGGAAGTCTTGTGTTCTAGGCTATCTTTGGATTGTCCAACTTTGCAAGAAATAAGGAAGTCCTTACAGGGAACTACCCAGAGGATTAAGCAAGTTCTTACAGGGAGCTATTTAGGACATGGTGTTCTTGCCTGGCGGCTAGGGAAAGTGGGATCTTGTTGACCTTGCTATATAAAGTCTTACTCCTCAGCATTAAAGAGAGTCTTGATCAGAAATTTCCAGACATGTCTCAATTTTCCTGCGTCTCTCTCCCCATTTTCAATCCCCATTCTCTCTTTCAGGTGAACCCTGCTTCAATTCATTTCATGGACCAGGACATATTTTCACATTTATTTTGTACTTGGTAAGATTCTAATGACAATTTTGAAGAAGAGTGGAGACAGTGCATATTGCTGTTCAAATTCTGTTCAATTTGTTAAGGCTCTTCAACATCTTTTTCAACGGTTCTCCATAAGTGAGAAAATCACCATAGAGTAATAAGAATGGTACCTCAAGATTATTGCTTATTTTATAGAGATAATATCTATGAACCCTAAAACATCGTTTTATATTCATATTAAAAACAAAACAGGTTCTAATAAAATAAAAAACTGTATACATTGCATGATTAAATTCATTAAGGAATTAATAATAATGTCACACCAAAATAGCAAAAACACCATGATATAGGAGGCTAGAAATAGGTTCCTTATTTCACAGTGTATTTCATTTCAATAAGTTATACAGTTATGTCAAACTTACCTGTCTACTTCCTGAGGCACACTCTAGCATGTCTTCAGATAAATGGAGCTGTTGTCCATGTGGAAAATGGGTGCTAAACTTTCCTAGCTTCACCTTAAGTGCAACACCGTGTGGAGAATTCCTAATGTGATAGATGTCACACTCTTTCTGGTTCATATTCACTTTGTCACCAACAAGATTAGTAAAGTGGCTCTTTCTCATCAAGGAGCGCATCTGAAAGACAGGAAGAATTCTACACTCTATAAACCCTTCCTTGATTTGAGAAAGTATATACTGATATCATCTGAAAGGCAATTTGTTAAAGGTATCTGGATGCAAATCTCGATGAGAGGGAAGTGATATATTAACTTATCATAACATTTTCGAATTTAATTCTCTTAAAGGAACCTAAAAAATAAAAGCTTAGACATACATGTATACATCAAACAAAGATGTACAACACACTAATATGTGCATACAGAGACCTACATCCACACATACATGCACACATAATATATCAACACACATTTACGTACACACACATCAACATAATGACCGAACAGAAATATGAACATATGGACACCAACAGACACACAAGTACTGAAATGCACAAAACACATACATAGGCACACAGGTGCATGCACAGACATATAAACACAAAAAGACACAATTGAATACAAAACCCTACACAGATATATTGACTCATACATCTATTCATGCTCACAGCATTCAAAGCAGACACACACACAGCAATACAGATATACGGGTGTGCAACTGAATACACAAAAACACACAAAACATAGAGTGAGGAACACGCAGACACATGCACTGACATATACCCTTAGAAAATACACAAAGACAAAAACAAACAGAGAGGCACTGATATACAGGCAAATTTATGCTAATTTTTACAGACAGGCACACATAGTCAGTTAGCCAGAAACACACACACACACATGCACATGCATACACACATATGTGTGTGTGTGTGTGTGTGTGTGTATATATATATATATATATATATATATATATATATATATATATATATATGTGCATGTGTGTGTCTACAAATGTGCAGTGAAAAACAGGCATTCAAGCACATGAACATACGTGTATGTACTGAACTGATCCACATCAGTATTTTCTGTATAATTACACTCAGCCTGTGAGGAAGGTCCTCAGAGACTAAAGTTTAGACAGAATCAATTGATAAAACTTGAGAAATGCATCCTAGTACTTATCACCTCAAATTTTACAGTTAATGAAAAAAAAACCACTCATCCTCTCATGATAGATAGCATTAATGAGGAAGTTCCAATTATGTCTACAGTATTAGAACAGGTGTGATTATATGGAGGTGCTCTAATACAAAATCACTGATTTCATTAATAGTGTCTTCCACTTCAGTGCCTTTATATTGGCGATATATACAAATCTCTAGACTTACTTTGTCAGGATCAAACAGTTTAGAATCATAGGTTTTAGGGGAATATTTCCTAATCCATTTCCATTCAATTTGGACATCTGAGAGAATCCTAAAACTATGATATTAAATACACAATAATCATCCACGAAGAAACGCTACCTTCAAGCAGTGATCATCTGGTTCTATCCCCTTGTCAATAAGCTGATTGTTTAACATTTGGGGAAGCATATCATGAAAGATATGGGCCACAGCTTACACAGCATTGTATATTTCATAACTGCTATCACTAAATGCCATGTCAAAAGTCTGTGCCATTAGCCATTCCGATGAGGCATTGGATGAGAAGTTCTTCATTGTCTTACAGTTAAAAGCTGAGGCTTCACAGGTAAAGTCCATCCATTCCTGACTTGCCAGATATGTATCTGAGTATTTCAGAGGGTTCAATGTCTGCACAAAAATTTTAAAACCAGAAACCTTACCATGATAATATGCAAAAGCAAGAATCCCATGGAATGAGTCAAGTCTGGAGTCTCCATTTCCTGTAGTAATATCCCACTGTGAGGTGGTAATCCATATTCTCTGTATCCCTTCAGATTCCCAACTTCTAAAACTCAAAGCTAGAGTACTGTTTGATTTGCCATAAATGATAACAACATTTGTGGACGATGTCATGATTTAGTTGTAATACAGTTCAGCTCTTGACATGTATAACTGCATATTGACAGGGATTACACTCATGAAGGAAAAGCAGATTGTATTTTTTCCATATCTCTTCTCAAATATGAGAGAAATTGGATGCCCTGATCATTGTCTGAGACGGCTAGACCCACCCAGTTCCAGCTGAAGTAAATTAAGACCGAGACCATGGCCAAGGCAAGAGATATATCCTCATGGGCCATCTGATGCAGATAGGGAAATTGTACATGGTCATTCAGGAGAGGATGAAAAGTGCCATAAGTAAGCTGATGTACCTAGGACACAGGGAGAAGTTGAGGTAGGATGCATTTCTAAAAATATTCCTAGCTGTAATAGTTCTATAAATCCCCCTTATCTGTTACTTCTCTCCTAATCCCTATTTCATACAAATAAATATAGGATCCCCATCAAGTCTCTGAATAAAACCATTTAACTGCATTTTTTGACATAAGGCCAGTAAGACCAGTCTTCTACTTCCACCCTTCTTAACACCTAGTAAATGCCACCAACAGAGACACAATTTCATTAATTTTCCCGCCTCAAAATCTCACCTCATGATATTTGACACTGTAAAAATTGTGTGAAATATCACAGATGTTTCCCAGTTTGGTCCTGTAAACACTATTATACATGGGACCTCATGGCCACAGCCATAATTAAGAAAAATAATATGACTTTCTTGAGAAAAACGAATGAGACTGTATAAATTTGCCATGCTTACACATAGTGGTAATTTAAACATTAAAGATGTATTTGGTAGAAGATCAGGGTTTCTGTTGACTTCATCCATTGAGAAAGCCAAGACCATAGCAAACTTTTGGTTTTCATCTTCTGTTCTATAAAAGGGTAAAATATTTATTAGAGATAAAGGTCTACACAGGATCATTTGAAATCAATACAATGGATATGCGGTGCTTGATTAAATTGTCCCCCACCCCTAAAGTTTGAAGGAAACATCCATTGTAATGAGGTTGTGATAACATAAGAATCTGGAATGTTGGAATATCTATACATGTTTATGTGAGTTCATCTCACCAAAATAAGCACTTTCCAGAGAGGCATTATCCACCTGGGATTGTTGAGTGCTTGTTCAGAAGGTTAAGATAAGGCAACACTTTGTCCAAACTTCAAATCTGATCATGTGTTCATTTTTTAATTATTCAGAAATGTGATAAATACCCATGATATGTGAATCCTTGAGTTTCTCATATTTTCTTCTTAAATTAACTAAAATTGTGAAGGTAGTGAATGAACGACTATTGAATGAATAGACAATATTTCTTGGGACACATTTGCCTCTTGTACTGAAAATTGATTCTAATTAGTGGCCATGTATTAAGCGTATTCTCACACATTCATCTTCATATTGTTTCTTAATCTTGTAGATTATTTTTAAAGGCAGAACATCTTTTTAATAAATTCACACACCACGGGTGCACTTTTCAAAAGATGTATGTTTCCGAAGTTCTTTTCCCATTCTGTAGGCTGTTCCTTTGTTCTCCTGACAGTGTCTCCTGCCTTACAGAAGCTTCTCAGCCTCATGAGGTCTCATTTATTAATTGTTGACATTAATGCCTGGGCCATTGGTGTTGTGTTCAGGAAGTTGTCTCCTGTGCCAATATGTTCCAGGCTCTTCCCCACTTTTTCTTCTAAGTGACTTAGTGTCTCTGGTTTTAAGTTGAGGTCTTTAATCCATTTGGATTTGAGTTTTGTGAAGGTGACAAATATGGGTCCAGTTGCATTATTTTACACATAGACATCCAGTTAGACCAGCACCATTTATTGAAGATGCTATCCTTTTTCCATTGAGTGGATTTGGCTTCTTTGTCGAATATCAAAGAATTCAAAAAA
Source organism: Acomys minous (assembly GCF_964271855.1). Lineage (NCBI taxonomy): Eukaryota > Metazoa > Chordata > Mammalia > Rodentia > Muridae > Acomys > Acomys minous. Next base: position 6,889,320 of record NC_140502.1, read on the forward strand.
TTAAACACCACCAAACCAAATAACCCAATTAAGAAATGGGGCTTGGAACTAAACAGAGAATTCTCAACAAAGGAATACCAAATGGCTGAGACACACTTAAAGAAATGCTCAACCTCCTTAATCATCAGGGAAATGCAAATCAAAACAACTCTGAGATTCCATCTTACACCAATCAGAATGGCTAAGATCAAAAATTCAAGCGACACCATATGCTGGTGAGGATGTGGGGAGAGAGGAACACTTCTTCATTGCTAGTGGGATTGCAAAATAGTACAGCCACTTTGGAAATCTATCTGGTGCTATCTCAGAAAAATGGGAACAGGGCTTCCTCAACACCCAGCTATTCCACTCCTTGGAATATAACCAGAAGATGCTCCAGCACACAACAAGAAAATTTGCTCAGCCATATTCATAGCAGCCTTATTCATAATAACCAGAACATGGAAACAGCCTAAGTGTCCATTAATAGAAGAATAGATAAAGAAACTGTGGTACATATACACTATGGAATACTATTCAGCTATTAAAAACAAGAAATTTCTGAAATCTGTGGATAAATGGATTGAGCTAGAAATGATCATAATGAGTGAGTTAACCCAGAAGCAGAAAGACTCAAATGGTATATACTCACTTATATCTGCATATTAGGCCAAGGGGCATGTCCCATGAAAGCCTTCAAGTACCAGGAAACTGGGACAGTAGGCAGGACATTCTGTTGGGACTCTAGATGAGAGAATCATGGAAAAATGGCAAAGTAGAAGGATCCAGAGTGTCCTAGAAACCTACAAGTAGAACATTATGATAGGCAGATTTGGACCCAGGGGTCCCGCTCAAACTAAGGGACCAGCCAAGGACAATACAGACTGTAAACTTTAAACCCCTACCCAGATCTAGCCAATGGTTAGAACATCCTCCACAGTAGAGTGGAGAGTTGAATATCACTTTCTCACATACTCTGTTGCCTCATATTTGACCAGTTTCCCTGGAAGGGGAGAACTGGTGGTACTCAGAGGAAGGACAGCAGGTTCCCAAAAAGAGTCTTGATACCCTATGAGCTTATACAGGGGGACGAAATCCCCCTCAGGAACTGTCATAGGGAGGGGAATAAAGGGAAAATGTGAGGGAGGGAAGTATGGAAGGAGACAAGGGATGGGATAACCATTGAGATGTAACAAGAACAATTAAAAAATAATATATATCTTGGAAAAAAAGATGTACATTTGACTTTTGAAATCAATCAGTCCCTTTCACAGAAAACTCAATACCCAGCAGCACAATACCTGGGGATACCCGAGGACACTTGCTCAATTATGGTCATAGCGGCTTTATTCATAACAGCCAGAATCCAAAAACTATATATATATATATATATATATATATATATATATATATATATAGCCATCAATCAAAAAATGGATAATAAAACTGTGCTATATTTATATAATGAAATACTACTTAGATACTAAAACCAAGAAAATCACAAAATTTACAGGTTAGTAGTTGTAACTAGAAAAGATCATCCAGAGTTTGGTAATGCGACCAAGAAAGACACACATGATATGTACTAATTTAGTCATATAGTACAGGATAAACATACTAGAACGCACAGCCCTAAAGAAAATAAGTAAGAAGGAGGAGTCAAGAGAGAATGCTTAATTCTCACCCAGAAGCAGAAGTGGAATGCACAGCCAAAAAGTTGAAGATAGGGTTCAAACTAGGAGAGGGAGCACAGAGAGAAGTGAAGGTGGATGTCAGACTTGGGACAGCTGTTGCAGGAGGGCAGAGGGCCTCAAGGGAAGGGAGAAAGTGGGTGTAGACATCTGTCTGTCAAGATGGAGAACTAAGACAGGGTAGGTTCTAGGATAACATGGACGGTGACTCTAGCTGTGATTCCTAGTTGAGGGTCATGGAATATAGAAAACATCCTCTAACTAGATGGAACTCCGGGTTGAGGGAGGAGGACAGCAATCTACACACAATTACTTTGATGCAAATTTTACCCTGCCTACAAAATATGCAGTGATATATATGGAGCAGAGATTGAGGGAATGTCCATCCAATGCCGAGTCAAAACTGAGACACAGCCATCAATGAATCAAAACAAATGCTGAGAATCACAGCTAAATGTTGGCCATAGTGTTGGGAGTCTTGTGGAAAAGCAAGGGAGGATAAGGACAAAAGGACCAAGAAGTGACATAAGCTCCAAAAGAAAAACAGCAGGGTCAACTCATGAGGGAAACAAAATGTCTTGTGGAGACTGACTCACCAACTAAGAACCATGCATTTATGGGAACCTAGGTCCCATAAACAGATGTAGCAAATGGGCAGCTCAGGTTTCATGTAAGTCCCCTAGCATGGGTACTCTAGGCTGCATCTGACCCGAACTCTGTTGCCTGTTTTCTAACTCTTTCCCCTGGTGGAGCTTCATTGTCAGGCCACATGGGAAGAGGACACATTCAGTCCTGGTGATTGATTATTTGGGATGGGTTGGTAGTGCAGCTCCCCTCTCTGAAGAACAGAGATTGATATAAAGTGGAAGGAGGGAGAATGGGACCAAGAGTAGAGGAGGTAGGAGGCTATGATTGGAGGTAAAATATATGAATAAATATATTAATTAAAAAGATGTATGTGTGTATGAATCCCTGTGAATAAACATTAGCAATGCTCATTTGTGCCGTAGTAATGTAAGTGATCCCACAATTTAGAATGAGGTTTGGCTCTAGCTTGCATCTTCAAATCCACAGGAATAAACCTTCTCCAGACATGCATGCACAGATTAAGTGTAGGCACAAATATCCTAGGGTCATTCACTTACTTTAATTATAAAAAAGCATATGTGATTCACATTTGAAAGGTAGTGCATTTTCTCTTATCAAAAACATATTTTGACCATATTTCCAGTTACACTATCAGAACACTAGCATCCGATTAGAATTAGATACATCTGAAAAATATGGAAAGATTTTTTGTGCCAACATTACATGTTTGTAAATTAAAATGTAAAGAGCAGAGCATATGATAAATCTTTCTGATAGCCTTTTAATAAAAAGGGGCAAATATTAATTTGGAATGTAAGATCTTTTTTGACTCACTTCTTTTTTCCAAGATATATATATATATATATATATATATATATATATATATATATATATATATTTAATTTGTTCCTGTTACATCTTAATGGTTATTCCCTCCCTTGTATCCTCCCATTCTACCCTCCCTCCCATTTTCCCCTTATTCCCCTCCCCTATGACAGTTCCTGAGGGGGACCTCCTCCCCATGTATATGCTCATAGGATATCAAGTCTCTTCTTGGTAACCTGCTGTCCTTCCTCTGAGTGCCACCAGTCCTCCCCCTCCAGGGAAAATGGTCAAATATGAGGCACCAGAGTACATGAGAAAGTCATATCCAACTCTCCACTCTACTGTGGAGAATGTTCTAACCATTGGCTAGATCTGGGTAGGGGTTTAAAGTTTGCGGCCTGTATTGTCCTTGGCTGGTGCCTTAGTTTGAGTGGGACTCCTGGGCCCAAATCTGCCTATCATAATGTTCTACTTGTCGGTTTCTAGGACTCTCTGGATCCTTCTACTTTGCCATTCTCCCATGCTTGTCTCATCTAGAGTCCCAATAGGATGTCCTCCCCACTGTCCCAGTTTCCTGGTACTTGAAAGTTTTCATGTGACATAGAGCCTGGAACATATTGGCACAGGAGACAACTTCCTGAACAGAACACCAATGGCCCAGGCATTAATGTCAGCAATTAATAAACGGGACATCATGAAGCTGAGAATCTTCTGTAAGGCAGGAGACACTGTTAAGAGAACAAAGCAACAGCCTACAGAATGGGCAAAGATCTTCACCAACCCTACATCTAACAAAGGTCTAATATGCAAAATATATAAAGAACTCAAGAAATTAAACACCACCAAATCAAATAACCCAATTGAGAAATGGGGCTTGGAACTAAACAGAGAATTCTCAACAGAGGAATACCAAATGTCTGAGAAACACTTAAAGAAATGCTCAACCTCCTTAATCATCAGGGAAATGCAAATCGAAACAACTCTGAGATTCCATCTTACACCCATCAGAATGGCTAAGATCAAAAATTCAAGTGACACCACATACTGGTGAGGATGTGGGGAGAGAGGAACACTTCTTCATTGCTGGTGGGATTGCAAACTAGTACAGCCACTTTGGAAATCTATCTGGTGCTATCTCAGAATAATGGGAATAGGACTTCCTCAACACCCAGCTATTCCACTCCTTGGAATATACCCAGAAGATGCTCCCGCACACAACAAGAAAATTTGCTCAACCATGTTCATAGCAGCCTTATTCATAATAGCCAGATCATGGAAACAGCCTAAGTGTCCATCAGTAGAAAAATGGATAAAGAAACTGTGGTATATAAACACTATGGAATACTATTCAGCTATCAAAAACAAGGAATTTCTGAAATCTGTGGATAAATGGATTGAGCTAGAAATGATCATAATGAGTGAGTTAACCCAGAAGCAGAAAGACTCAAATGGTATATACTCACTTATATCTGCATATTAGGCCAAGGGACATGTCCCATGAAAGCCTTCAAGTAAGATCTTTTTTGTTTCTCTTTATGGGAAGAAGTGCTGTACTTGAAAAGAACTAACAGAAACCCATAAATCGAAAATGTGTACAGTAACCACATGGCAAAATATGCAATTGTACTTAGTAAATTAATGAAAGAAAAACATAAGTGGCAAGTGTGATAAAAGTGTCAGAAAATAAGCAACTTAGACATAAAAAGAAGACATATAATTTTTAAATAAATAAGAGATGAGCTCCTGGAAAACTCCTCTAATCCAATTCTCAGCCATTGTTAACTAGACACGCTACAAATGCAATTCAGTCTAGTGACAAGGAAAGTAAATTGTCACAACTATTAGTGATAGCCTAACTTTTCAAGCATAAAATATAAAGTTTAAGTATCCCTTCTTTATGTTAAAGAGAGAGTAAAGAACTGGGATTTGTAATACATAAAAATCAGTAGTTGTGTAAGTATACAGGTTATGATGGAGATATAAGAGCTAGTTTATATTTACATTTCACAGAAAACATACTTACATTCTTCACGCAGGCTCAGAAGTCATAGTGTCATAGTGTTACCACATCGAGAGAATTTCAGAGAGTAACTGAGCATGTGTGAAAGCTCTCTGTACCTAGGTGTAGTCCAAACATTAGAGGCCCCAGTACATGTACTTATAGCTACACACTGACAGAAAAGATATCAATTTATACTCTATGGTTAATTAATTGTACCTTCTCAGAGTGAAATTTATTGAAATAGTATGGGGTAATTTTTGATAATAAAGCACTGAAAATTGTGCTTTGGAAACTATCAACAGGAGGGCTAATCCTGTGGATCATATTAGACATTCTTGTGTTCTAGCCTCAAAATCAAGAGGCTAACTAGAAGAAACATAAAATCCTCTGTTTACCAATTTAAAGTCATAAAATAGCATTGAGTTTGTAAGAGAATTCAGGGTTGTTTAATGGTGAACACATTGGAAGAACAAGACAGAACATTCAAAGCATCATTCTGTTTCTCATCTTCACACCTCTCCTGAAATACTTGTGATGAAATCTACATGAAGAAATACAAAAACACTTACAGTGTATTCAGAATGTTGCTGAAATAGTCTTTCTTCACTTGCCATTGCACTGCATCAAGTGTGAAGATACAAGCTGTCATAAAGTTTCCATCCTTTTCTTCATTCTGTCTCATTCTCCAAAAGCACCTGGAAGGAATGGAACTGGCCATGAGAACAGCAATGTTCAGAAGCAAGTATAACAAAGTCAAAGTGAACATCTGTGTCCTACTGTAAACCTGTGTATTATGGATTGTGAAGTGTCATGCATATCAGCCTATCAGATGGGCAACCATGTATACCTACTCTCTTTTATATTTCTGGACAATTCATTCATGATTCCTTTTCTCCTCAAGGCCCTTTCTTGTTCTGGGAGGAATCTTCCCTGGGGCTTGTCATCTGAGGTCCACAGTCCATGTGATAAACATCAGTTGATAAATGTATATCACAATACATCTGTCTCTGGTTCCATGACATCATTCATATTTGCAGCAGTACGATCCCTAGGCAGAGGCCCTTTTATTAAAATTTGGTCTCAGAACTATATTAAAAATATGTTTGTGGATACCACTAAAAACTATGTCACTAGATGTTTTTTAGATGATTCACAGTGAAACATATGTTATTGATTCAGGAGTGACACACTGTTGAGTATTGCTGTATCCAAACATCATCCACTGAATCACAAAATGGCAGATAATTTGCATGCTAAATATTGATTTTTAAATGTTAAATAAGATCTAGAGAGAATTCCAGATGTTTTGTATCATTTCAAATATTAAATAAGATGTATCATTCCATTAACACCTGCATTACTAATGAGAAACTCAGTTAAATATTTGAGTTCTAACACATGATCTCCTCCCTAGATCCTCAGTTCTCACAGATCAATAACTTTTGGTGACCCATTTCTTGAATTTCATCTTTGATTTTCAACATTGAATTTGGTCTTTTATATTCAAATAATGTCTTTAAGGAATTCTTATGATGAGTATCTTCGAAGTCAATAAGAATTGGGAAACAGTCATGGATTTCATTGTAAACTCTTCCTATACCATTTTCCTGTTTATTTGAATAATATTTTTGGTTATACCTGGAATCTGCATTGCCAGTGTGATGATGGTATTTTCTTCCCATTGGCTTCACTTGATACTCCATCCTTAATTCCTCTGGGCCTTTCCAGTTCTGAAATAATAGCTGTCCTACTTTATTTGTGTAAAAATGCATATATCACACATGCACACCAACAGACTCTTATACACATAGACTATTGAAACTATAGTCTATAAAATCTCTGAATTTCCCACGTTTTACTGTGTAGCTTAACATGATGACTACAATTGCTGAGAGTGTTATTATTTTTCCAGGTTGAGCATAACCCCATTACTTATAGTGAGACCACCATGTGTTTTTCATCTGAATTCAAATAAGTGTAGAAAATATGGACCTTGTAATTGTATTTGTTTAGTTTTATCTTTGATTTTTCATTTCAGTCATTTATGGATTAAATTGAAGCAAATTTTTATGCATATATATAAGCATTTACATTATTTAATTAAAAATAACATTGTGTATATGTAAGATATAAGATATTTAATTAGCCTTTCAACATTCAAAGAATGCCTTGCAAATATCAAAAGTTACTACATACATATGAAGGTAAAATCACTCAAATTTGGATGACATGTCGTATTTATTTGCCCATCAGTTAAAAGGCATTAAATTTGATATTGTATCTTGTATATCCTGAAATAAACATGGCAGACAAGTGTCTTTGTGCTATGCTTACTTGCATACATACATAATTCATAAGAGGTTTGATATAACAAAAATTATTCCTACATTTACCAAATGAAGTAGACGTGTCCTGTTTACCACACTGGAGCCCTCAGTTTCAACTCACACTACAAACATTTAAAGGAACTTTCACAGTTCCTCTATTTTCATTAACTTATTTGGTCATTATTTATCTATCCATTCTCATCATGATGTGGGACACTCTTCCTGACTATTGTTTTATATTTTTATATTTAAACTAACATGATTTGAAGTTTTGCCAAATTAGATACAAGTTAAAAATGTAATTCTGGATATGATGAAACATGCACTACGAGATATGGAGTGATGACCCAGTAGTTAAGAGCAGAGACTGTCCTGACAGAGATCTAGGTTTCTAATCCAAGTATCCATATAGAGCCTATAACCATTTATAAATTCAGTTCTAGAGGATTGACTTACCTATTCTAAACTCTGTTCACTCATAAGCATAAGATGAATAAATGCTTTTTAACACAGAAGTATGTATTACTATCTATTTAAAGCTATCAAAAGCTTTTTTATATATTTCCTCACAGAGTTATTTTTAACAAAATTAATATGAAAACACAAAAGAAAATACATCACAACAAAGATGGACAAGGAAAAATAACAGAAGGAAAAACACCCAAGAGAAGGCACAATAATCACATGCACACACATTCACACACACACAAACACACACACACACACACACACACACACACACACACACACACACACACATTTTAACCCATATTAACATCAAAGCTATGCTATATATGCAAGGAATCTGATTCAGACCATGTAGGACCTGTGATTTCAGCTTAAGCCTTTTTGAGTGCCTATGAGATTTTCTCAGTTGATTTAGAGGCCTTATGAAGGATATGGATTTTCTTTCATAGCTGTTTCAAGTTCTATGATTGAATCTTCTAGTCCAAGATTCATTACTCCATCTCTTGAATTCTCTCAGAGAAGCTTGCCTCTACGCTGCTGTTTTCTTATCTAAGTTCTCTTATTCCTGCCTTTCTTCTGTTTGTGCTTTTATGATTATTTCCATTATCATCTTCAGATCTTGAACTGTTTTATTTATTTCCTTCATCTGATTGTTTTCATTTTCCTGAATTTCTTCCAGTGCCTCTCTATGGGCCTATTTAAGGCCTTCAATCTTTTTCGCTGCATCTTCCTGCATTTGATTATGTATTTTATTCATTTTCTCCATTATCATCTTCATTACTAAGGATTTGTGGTCATTTTCTTGTGTTTCAATTGTATTTGAGATGTCAGGGTTGATTTCTTTGAGATAGCTATTATCTTGAGATGCCATATTTTTTTGGGTTTTGTTATTTATATTTTTACACTGGACTTTAGTCATCTTGATGTCTCTGACATTGAGAGGTAGTTTCTTTTTTCCTTCTCTGGATCAGGCAGGTGACCTGATTGCAGGTCCAGGGTATGTTATTCCACACCCAGGATTACCCACTGGTTCAGAAGAGACTGGTGCTGTTGCTCTATATCCTAAGGACCTGTTTGAGGGAGTGTAGATAATACAGATTGTCCTATCTTTGGGTGGGCTTTGAAATTTCTACTCTCAGCCACTGGGTCTTTGGGAGCCAAGGTTCAATGTACCTTAGAGTTCTGGGACCCCTGCTGGCTTGTAATGGTTGGCTAGGATTTTGCATGATCCATCCAGCCCATGGGGCCTAAATTGATTCCTGCTTGAGAGAGCATATACTGACCTCTGGCTGTGGTAGTTAGCTAGGCCTCCACCAGATCCCTTCATGCTGGTTCATTCCCATCTAGGTGTGCACTGTCACTCCTGCTATGTTGTGGCAGCAGGTCAGGCTCCACCATAGCTTATAGGAATGGATCCCTGGGTTGGTGAAGGCGGCTAGGTTCAGACCCTCACTAGAGTATGGGAGGCCCTGCCAAACTGTGTTGGCTAGCTAGGCATTTGCAGGATCTCTTCAGGCCAGACCAGTTCTGCCCAATTGAGAAGAAACAGTCTGGTGGGATGGCTGGCTTGGCTTTTGCCTGCTCCATTCAGACCAGAGCTCCCTAGAAGATTCAAGCAGAGTGTGTGACTATGAAGCTGTAGCTGGAATGCATGACCACAGACACCTGGGCCCTCTTGTGGGCCCATTGTCCCTCTGTAAGGGCAGAGATATCTGAGATCAGATCTATCCCATATCCACACTGTCAGGTCCCCCCTGTGCCTACTGGTTCTGATACCATTGTGTGTTCTAAGGATCAGTCAGAGAGGGAGAGAAAATACAAAGATGAAGTAGGCACTCTCGGCTGCTTTGGGCTTTGGAATTTGTGCCGGTGTGATCACCAGCAACTGGGAATTTCTGTGGATTTATGGCTAGGTCTGAGGTCAGGTGCACCTGTTTTCCTGAGATTTCCCTGGGCAAGCAGATCTGGAGCTCAGCACTTCACCATCCCTCAGTCTCAGATACAAAGCCCATGGTATAGAGCATGACTGCAGATCATCAGAGTAGGTACAGTTTCAGATTCTGGGGACTGGAAACCTGTCCTCCCTGGGCCACTTCGAGGAAATGAGGTCGGACACACCTATGATCTGGACATTGTGGACACATTTGACCTAGAGCTCTGCAGGTCTGGTGGTCTGTAGATCAAAAAAGGGTCCCTACTCTCCATTCGACAGTGTTTGGCACCACCATTTTTTGATCTTTGTGAAAAGCAGTATCCTCATGCAGAGTTTTTAAAATATCCTCCTATAATATTCTTAGAAATTATACATATTCATATATATACATATATACAAATATATGTCAGTGTGTGTATGCATGTATGTGTGTGTGTGTGTGTGTGTGTGTGTGTGTTCATGTCATGTTTTGTGCACAGGTGAGTCCAGGTAATCATATAAGCCAGAAGAGGACATCTTATGCTTTGGAGCTATTCTATCATAGGGTTAATAACATAGTTTTCAGTGTTGAGCAGTGAATCAGGCCTTATTTAAAAGGAGGACATGATATAAGATACTAAAGATAAGACACAAATCCATATTCTTTAGTATGCTTTATTGTCAATGCCGCCCCTGTCCAGCAGGAAAGACACCAACACCAGGAACTCTTTTTGCAGCAGTTTATTCAGGAACCTTGATTACTGGAGTGACCCCGGGAAAAGCTCCCACAGAACCTTTATAGTCTTTTAGTGTTTGTAGGATCTCTGCCCACGTTCTTCTAGCTTTTATGGTCTCAGGTGAGAAGTCTGGTGTAATTCTGATAGGTTTGTCATTTGGCCTTTTTCCTTTGCTGCCAATAAAATTTTTCATTGTTCTATACATTTGTGTTTTGATTATTAAGTGAAGGGATTAATATATTTTTGGTCTATTATATTTGGTGCTCTGTAGGACTCTCTTATGTTTATATGCATCCCTTTCTTTAAGATGAGAATATTTTCTTCTATGAATTTGCTGAAGTTATTTTCTGGCCTTGAAGCAGGGATTCTTCTTATTTCCTCAATTCCTATATACTTAGATTTCAACATTTCATGGTGTCCTTGATTTTTGAGATGGTTTGTGTCAGGAATTTTTGGGACAAAATATTTTCTTTGATGGTTGCATCAAATTCTTCTATTGTAACTTCTGCACCCAAGATTCTTTACTCCATCTCTGGAATTTTGTTAGGGAGGCTTACCTTTGCATTTCCTGTTTTGTACTATAATTTTTCTTCTTCCAAGCTTTCTTATGCCTATGCTTTTATCACTGTTTCCATTTTCATTTTCAGGTCTTGAACTCTTTTATTGATTTTCATCATCTGATTGTTAACATTTTTCTGAATTTCTTCTAGTGATTTCTTCATTCCTATGTATAGGCTTTTGTCGTGGCGTCTCTAAGGTCCTCAATCTCTTTGTCCACATCTTCCTCTATTTCTTTAGGGATTTTGTTTGTTTCTACCATTATTATCTTCATTACTTACAATTTGACTTCATTTCTTTTACTTCAGTTGTGTTTGAAGTAACAGGGTTTAATTATTTAGGATAATTGTGTTCTGGACATGTCATATTGTTTTTGGTTTTGCTATTTGTGTTTTTTTGTGGGTCTTTAGCTGTCTTGCTCTTTCTGATGTTAGGCTGTAGTTTTGGTGTCCTACACTGGTCATTGAGAGTAGTTCGTTGGTGAATGTCTATAGGGCTAGACCCCTCACCTGTGGGTATCAGGGTATCCTTAAGTGACTTGTTTTCAGCTCCAAGGGACTTTGCCTCACACATTGGGCACCCCCACTGGGCCAATAAAGGCTGGTGATGGTGCTCTGCAGCTCAATGCTCAGTCTGAGACAATGAAGGTAATATCTGCTTTTGGCTGGGTTTGGAGATCATCCACTTTGCCACAGGGTCCCTAGGACCTCAGATTAGTATGCAAGAGAGTGCAGAGCTGCTATCTGTCTTAGGCATTTGCCCATTCTTTCTTGGGCCTGCCTCTTCTTGCTCTAGCCGTAGCCATGAGACCTAGGTTCAATCTGCCAGAGAGTGTGGAAGCTGTCCGCTGACCTGAACTTCTTCCTGCCCATTCTTTCTCTAGCCATGGGACCTAGATTCAGTTCAACAGAGAGAGCGGGAGCCACACTCTAGCAGAGAATCTCTCCATAGCCATCTGGGCCCCTATGAGGGCTCTTGGTCCTCTTTGAACTGGCAAGGTGATCTGAAGTCAGATCTATCCCATATACACCCACTGTGATCCCCTCTGGCTAGCAGATACTAAACTTAGAGTGTAACTCACAGTTTATTCAGAGAGAGTGCAGGTACCACCCACGTGTCTGTGCTGGGCTTTAAAGACACAGGACTGCACGTGTGTTGTCTGGAGTTTGATTCACACATTCGACTGGGTTCTCCCTTGGGCCATCAGATCTAAATGCTGGTGTTTCATCACCCACAGTTAAGTCCCAGATACACAGTCCAAGATATATATCAGAGCTACAGCTGAGAGTCTCATATGTAGCCAGTCTCTGGAGACTGAACACCCATCCTCCCTGGACCAGTTGGATGGCCCGAGGACAGACCCACCTGTGCTCTGTACCACGTTCATATCTCTCACCTAGGAATCTCCAAGTCTGGTGGTCTCTAGCTCTCATCCTATCTCTAGGCTCAATCCTGCCTCTCAAATACAGTGAATAATTGGTACTGCCATCTTTGATCAACCCAAGAGATAATACATTTAATGAAACTTTTAAGATCCTAAAAATGTGTTATGAATAACAAATGAATATGCTATGAATATGATATGAAGGTAAAAATCACAAAATGTTGGATTCTATTTTTTATTCATTTTATCATCTGTTGTGAGCCATTAAATTTGATTACATATATTGTTTATTATGAATAATGCTTAAATAAACACAGCAGATAAGTGTCTATGTTCAGTTCTAACTTATGAAAACACAAAATGTTTCATGAGAGGTTTAATGGAGCAAAACTTACTCCTACATTTGCTAAATAAAGTAGCTGTATCCTGCTTACCACACTGGAGCCCTCAGTTTCAACTCACACTAATAATTTCCTTCCTCTCATTAACCTATTTGTCATTGTTATTTTTTAATAATTTATTTATACTATATCCCAAATGTTGGGTCTTCACTTCCTGCTCCCAATCCAGCTTTTACCCTATTCTCTTCTCCAAGACCTGTGACACAAGGATACCTCCTTCACACACCCTAAGATCACAGCTTATCAGGTCTCATCAAGATAACCTGCTTCCCCTTCTTTTGAGTGGCACCAGGCCTTCCCAACAAGGGGAAGTGCTCCAATTAGGAGCACCAGAGTTCATGTCAGAGGCAGTCCCCACTTTCACCACAACCAATTGAGAATGAGCTGTCCATTGGCTATATCTGAAAAGATGGACTAGATTTTCTACATGCATTGACCTTGGTTGGTAGAGCAGTTTCTGCAGCACCCCACTCCCTCATCTGCAAGTCTTGAAAGTCTTCTTGTGGTGTCCTAGACTCTCTGGATCCTCTATCTCTACATTCTTCCATACGACTCTCACCTGGAGTTCAGTAGGAAGTCCCAGCATCTGTTCCTATCACCTGTGAGTGGGCACTCTCAGAGGAAATCCATGTTGGACTAATATACACTTATAAGTGAATATACACCATGCATATCTTCTGAGTCTCAGTTTCCTCACTCAAGATGATAATTTGTAGTTACATCCCCTTGCTTGCAAATTTGAAGATTCCCTTTCTTTTTTAATAACTGAGTATTATTCAATTTTATAAATGTACCACAGTTTCTTTTTCCATTCTTTGAATGAAGGACATCGAGGGAGTTTCAAGATTCTGGCTATTATGATTAAGGCTGACATCAACATAGTTGAGCAAATTTCCTTCTTTTGTGGGGGACCATCTTTTGGATATTTGTCAAGAAGTGTCCTAGGTGGGTCTTGAGGTAGCATTACTCCTAATTTTCTGAGAAAGTGACAGAATGATTTCTAAAGTGGATGCACAAGTTTACACTCCCACATGCAGTGGAAAAGTGTTTTTCATCTTTCTACACATCCATAGCACCGCGTATTGTCACTTGAATTTTTGAACATACCCATTCCGATCAGTATAAGATAGAATCTCAGAGCCATTTTGATTTGCATTTCTCTGATGACTAAGGAAGTTGGGGATTTCTGTAAGTGTTTCTCAGCCATTCAATATTCCTCTGTTGAGAATTCTTTTTTTAGATTTGAACCTCATTTCTTAATTATGTTGCTTTTATTGGTGGTGTAGAATTTCTTGAGTTCCTTGCAAATCTTGGATATTATTTGTCAGGTGTAGGATTGTTGGCAATCTTTTCCTAGGATGTAGGCTCTTGTTTTGTTCTGTTGACAATTCCCTTTGCCTTACAGCAGATTGTCAAATTCATCATGTCCCATTTATTAATTGTGACCTTAGAGCCTGACCTGTTTGTGTCATCTACAGGAAGTTTTCCACTGTGACAATAGATTAAAACACTTTCACAATTTTTCTTCTCACAGATTTAGTGTGTCTGTTTTTAATGTTGAGGTTTTAATACACTGGGTCTTTAGTTTTGTGCAGGGTGATAAATATGGACCTTTTGCATTATTTAATGTGTACACATGCAGTTAGAGCAGCATCATTTGTTGAAGACCCTATGTATTTTCCTTGGTATGGGTTTTGCGCCTCTGTAAAAACTCAAGTGTCATAGGTGTGAGGATTTATTTCAGGGTCTTTGATTTGATTCCATTGGTGAACCAGCGTATTTCAATTCCAGTATCATGGTGTTTTTATTTCTGTTGTTCAATAGCACAGCTTGAGATCTGGGGTAGAGATTCCTTCACAAGATATTATATTGCAAAGGATTGTTTTAGCTACTCTTGGTTTTCTGTTTTTCCATATGAATTTGAGAATTGATCTTTCAAGGTCTGTAAAACATAATATAGCTGTTTTGATGGGAATTGCATTGAATCTCTTGATTTCTTTTGGTAACATGGCCAGTTTTACTATGTTGATTCTTCTCACCCATGGTCAAGGACAATCTTTCCATCTTCTGATATCTTCATCTATTACTTTTAGAGATTTGAAGTTTAAAGGTTGTTTTGCAAGTGTTCACATGTGCTATATGATCCAGCCGTGTTTTAGTAGGATATCTGAATTCTGATGAATCTGTATTTCCCTGGGTTTTGTGGAGTGTGTTCCTGTGCTATTCATTAGCCATCTAGTTTTCCCTGGTGGCGGCACACTTGAAGATCCCTGGTAGTCTTTGGTGGCTGATGCTTCTGCAATTGTATGTAGAATTGGCCCCTGGGAATTGGCATGATGTGCTGCTGGTAGTTAATCCCTGTTGGGTACTGCCATGGAAGTCCCTGATAGCTGCCACCTCTGGGATTGCAGGGTGACATTGGATCCTGAAGACAGTGCATGGAAGTTGAGAGGTAGATCTCACAGTTGCTGGCAATCTCCTATGAATGCTGCCTCTGTAGGTGCAGACATACTTGCGGCCATGGAAATCATGCAGAGAGGACACAGGGAAGTCCTCATCTCTTCTGATAGACCCCAATGACTGGTTTCTCAGCAATTGTAGACAGAGGTGGGGACTAGAGACTGGCATGCAAAGATCAAGGACATGCCTCACTAAGGCTGGTAGTCCCCAGTGGCTATCACCTCTGGAACTGAAGGCAGAGTGATCCTGAGATTGTCTAAGTCTGCCACCTCTGGAATTCAAATGGGTGCAACTAGAAAAGATCATTCCGTGTGAGGTAACTGAGACCCAGAAAGAAAGACATGGTATATAGTCATAAGCAGAATTAGCCATATAATTCATAATAACTATACTGCAGTTCATAGACTGTGGACTGGTGGGAAGACATGGGATCAGATCCACACTCTCACATCCCACTGGGCCAACTGACTCTGATGCTTCTACTGTGTGATTCACACATCAGTCAGAGAGGGAGGAGGAGTGCTCAAGTAAGATAAGCACATTCGGCTGCTTTGGGCTTTGGATTTTGTGCCAGGATGGTTGCCAGGACCTGGGGCTTCTGTGGGTGGGTGTGAGGTCAGATACACATGTTTTCCTGAGATTTCTCTCGTGGAACAGCTCTGGAGTCCGGCGCTTTACCACACACAGTTCAGTCCCAGATACCAAGCCCATACTATAGAGCACAATTGCAGATCATCAGAGCTGGTACACAGCCAGACTCTGGGGACTAGCCACCTGCCCTACATGGGCCAGTTGGAAGAGCAGAGGCCAGACCCACCTGTGCTCTGCACTTTGTGGACCCATTTCACCTAAAGTCTCTTCAGGACTTGTGGGTATGCAGGCTCCATCTTGCAGTGCTAGGGATCACCCTCTTTGATCTTCCTGAAAAGCAGCTTGCTTATGCAGACTCTTCACAATATTATGCTACAATGTTTTAAAGACTACATGTTTTCAGTTATATATGTCAATTTCTGTATACATGTTTGTTTGTTTTTGTTTCTCTGTGTGTGTGTTTTTGTTTTGTTTTGTTTTGTTTTGTTGAGAAAGGTATTTTCTGTGTAGCCTTGGCTGTCCTGGACTCACTTTGTAGACCAGGATGGCCTCGAACTCTCAGAGATCTGCCAGCCTTTGCCTCCCGAGTACTAAGATAAAGGCGTGTGCCACCATGCCCGACTGTGTGTGAATTTTCACGTCTTGTTTTGTACACAGATGAGCTTAGGTAACCATGTAAGCCAGAAGATGACATCTTATTCTTTGGAGATATTGTAACATAGTGTTGATAACATAAATTGTTCAGTGCTGAGTAATGAATCAGGCCTTAATAAAGAGCTAGGTATGTTATTAACTGCCAAGGCTAAGACACAAAGCCATCTTCTTTAGGATTCTTTATGTTTGTCAGACCATCACTCTTCTAAGTTTAAATCTTCGACTTCCTTGGATAATGTCAGTATTCTTTTACCTTCCCCTTGTAAGGAAGAAAATTGGTTTACCTCCATGTGCAAACATGAGTTCACACTCCCACAAACTTGCTCAAATTTGTAATCACCATTTCACTGGCATTGAGGTCATTCACCCAGATATTATAAAGTTTGATTTTAGTTTGAATGTTTTTATTCTAAAGAAGAAAAGAACATTTGCACTCATCACTATGAACCAAAAGTTATAAATTGTGAAATAAGTAGATCAGGGTCATATAATAGAAAACATAGAACTCGAGTAGCCATGATACTGCTTTGCAATTAGAGGAAACAGTGAGCATCATCTTAAGAAGAGACAGATCATGCACTGCAGCCCAATATTTGGAGGTTATGTACCAACTTTATATATGTCAGTTAGATTTCATTTCCCAGTCGAACTATCTGGCACAAACCAAGAGTCAGTCCCTGGACAGAGCCAACCCCTGACATTATTAATGATACTCTGCTGTGCTTGAAGACAGAAGCCTAACTTTGTTGTCCTCTGAGAGGCTCTGCTAAAAACAGGTTGAAAAAATGTTGAAAAAATGAAAAAAAAAATAAAATAAAAAATGTTGAGACTCACAGCCAAACATTCGGTGATAATAGGGAGTTTTGTGGAACAGTGGGAGGAAGGAGAAATGGACTTGAGGTGACAGGAGCTCCAGAAAAAGACCAAAATTTCCAGCTAAGGAGGGTACAGAGAGGCTTGCTGAGACTGAGGAAACAACCAAGGACAATGAATGAACTGGACATATGCCAAATACACATATGTAGATGATGGACAGATCAGGCTTCATGTGGGTCCTCTAGGAAGAAGTACAGGGGCTGTTACTGACATGGATTTTGATGCCAGAGTTTTGAACACTTCCTCCTTGTGGGACTATCTTTCCAGGACCCAGAGGAAGAGAACAGGCTCAGTCCTGATGCAACTTTGTGATCTCAGTGCATGGGAAGGTGGTCTCCACTAAACTGAGGCATAACGGAGAGGGGATGGAGAAAGGCAGGAAGGGTAGGACTGGAACGAGAGTAAGGATGGCATGTACAATCAGGATAAAAGTTGAATAAATCAATTAATTTAACACATAATATTCATGATATATGACCTTACGGATATGATTGCTCCCTGATCTTTTGAAGAGAATTTTTGTCTGGCCTTAATAAAATGATGTAGCACTTGGGAACAAAGATGCATCCCAGCATGCCTGCACTCGATGCCAAGATGGAAAAGATCTCCACAGCCACCATGACCTTGCCCTTGGTGCTATGGTAGACAGGGAGGAAAGTAATCCAAACAGTGCAAAACACCAGCATGCTGAATGTCAAGAACTTGGCTTCATTGAATGTGTCAGGCAGGTTCCTGGCCAAGAAAGCCACAGTGAAGCTTCCGAGGGCCAGACAACCTAAGTATCCTAGGACACAGTAAAACGCTATAACAGAACCCTTGTGGCAGATAATAATAATCTGGCCATGCTCAGAGTGTGCATCAGTATTAACAGAGGGAGGAGAAGCTCCTAGCCAGATTGAACAGAGAATAATTTGGATGAGTGTACAGAAAGGAATGATGTAGTTAAGTGTTCCTGAAACCAGAATGAATCTCATCCTTCGTGCAGGAGCTGTGACTTTGAAAGCCAGAACCACTGTGATTGTTTTGGCCAACACAGTGGAAATAGCCACAGTGAATACAATCCCAAATGTGATTTGCTGCAGGATGCAGGAGACTGAGTTTGGAAGGCCAATGAAGAGCAAGGAGCAGAGGAAACAGAACATGAGTGACACGAGTAAGATGTAGCTGAGAGCACGGTTATTGGCCTTCACGATGGCTGTGTCATTGTGCTTCAAAAATACCCCAAGAATCAGAGCTGTGAAGGCAGAGAAGCACAAGGCCATTAAGGTGAGAGCCATCCCTAAGGGGTCTTCAAAGCTCAAAAACATCACAGCTTTGTGGATGCAGTTATTCTGCTCTGTGTTGGCATACTGGTCCTCTGGACACTTCACACACAGATCCATGTCTGAATGAGAAAGGACAGATTCGTTAGAACAGCTTCACCAGTTTATGGACAAGACATTTCAGTAAGTCTCTTGAAGATGATTTGCAATACCTACATTTTATTCCTGATAATACAATTGAAGGACATTGCTGTACAGCAAAGCTTATATTTATTAATTCTTATCTTCTCTGAGAACAAAACTGAACCATCATTTGTCTATTTAACTGTGTTGATGAGAACATTTACTTATTTTTCATAAAGCACAGATTTCTTACATTATTTGGAAAGCTATCATGAGATGACTTACTCTGGTAAATTCATAAAATCAAAAATTAACCACAGAATGGTTGAGTGTGTTTTAAAATCACCAACCTTATACATTCATTGTCTCATAAGTTCATTGACTATTTAATTAAAGCTGTCTTTAAGGGAGTTGGAGACTGTGTTCTACTTGGACAAGATCTGTCATAGCTTTTCTTTTTCCAATTGACCAATCTGAACTTATTGATATAAAAGGAATAGTAAAGAACTTATCAGGGTTATGTGTGTGTGTGTGTGTGTGTGTGTGTGTGTGTGTGTGTGTGTTTCCATATGAAATAAACAGGTGATCTCATAAATTTGGAAATAATTTAATTTATATGAGAGAAGTAGGAATGTGAGTGTGAGAAGTAAAATTTATATTAATGTAGTGTTAATAATTGAAAAATGTAAAAATAATTAATATGTCCTTATTTATGTTGTCATCCGGCTGTGTAAAGAACTCTTCAATCTAGTTGATGAAAAGCACTAGGTGTCTACTGAAGATAGATACCTCTAAAACTGAGCACTACAAAGCCCTTCATCTTGATCTCATCTTCGTGGGAAACATTCTGCACATTCCTACTTCCCTAATTCCAATCTGTATGACACACAGACTCTGAATATACTCTGGGGTAAAATATATATTGATAAACATCATAAACAAAATGAAATAAGTACCATTAAGCAAGAGTTGTGGCCCAGATTTTTTTGTGTGTGTAGAACAAAATACATCATTCACAATGTGCTTTTCCCAAATGGCATCCTCAGGAAACTTGATAGCAATTGTATTGATTCAATTGATAATTCAGAGACTTATGTTGTGCTTTCAGATTTAAAAATCATTTTATGTAAAACAATAGATTTCTGGACAACTATAATTTGTTAATTTGCTTGAAAAGCTAGAAAGTTGTCTTAACAATGAAGAGAATGTTCTGCTTCTTCATTAAACCTGTGTTCACTTCCAGAACCCATGTGAGGTGGTTAACAACTGCCTGCAAGTATAACTATAGCTTTCTTAGTTGCCTCTCATCTGCATCTGCTCTTGAGGACATATATCCTCCCAACTCACACATAACATTAATAAAGAAATAATAAAATTTTTGTAGTTATTGATGTAACTACAACTACTTATTGTTAATTTAATGTTTAAGACAATTTTATTACAGTCTGTTTAATACTTTTGCAGTACATTGGAATGCATAAATGTCAGAAGCCGTTTTCTAGGCTTTTGACTCCTCTTGCTTTAAGGTTCCTGGGGATGAAGTACAATCATCATTCTTAGTGTCAAAAGATTTAAATGTTGAGCCATCTCACTGTCCAGAAGTATGTTTTTAAACTTCCATTTCCTTACCAAGTATGAAGGCAAAGGGTGAGAAAAACTATTCATTGGCCATTTGCATTTAGCCAAGCATAAACATATAATCATTTGATTAAAGGGGCTCTGTAGGTGGCAATAAAACTTTAATATTTGTGACTAATTGTTTTCAACACAAAACCACTCTAATTTATTATTTCATGAAATTATCAATTGGGTGCTGTATATAAAATATTTTATAAGACCCTTTATATTTTGGAGATTATGTGTCAACACTTACCCCTACTTTATTAGAAACAAATTACCACAGACACTTGAAAATGGGCTTTAGATATTATATGAATTCTCTCTCTTACATATCAGTTTCTGATAATTTTATAGGTACTATTTTTTTTACCTCTATGCTAATTTTCCTAAGGATACAGATATGGTTTCCCCACCCCAATACCCAATCCAGGCAATGTTTTGACCTAACTGTTCTGCATGGTGCTATGAACATACATGGTGTGCATAGATATATGTAGGGAGACATACATATGTTCAAAAAGAATATGTGCATATTTGAAAGATTAATGATTGGAATGTTTCCTACATGTAGTTATAGAGAGTAATCACAAGGAAAAATCTTGTGTAGAGTTGCTCACACTGCAGTTTGATTATGAAAATTTTTTCGTTGAGAAAATGTCATCTGACATAAATTTTCAATGGATCAAAATGTAGGTCTAGGCATAAGGTGTTGTTAATCTTTCTACTTTTATAAAGAATAATGGAGGAAATTGTATATTTTATTTTTGCAGTTGCTTTTTAGACTCCCTCAGCATTGTGTGTGTGTGTGTGTGTGTGTGTGTGTGTGTGTGTGTGTGTGTGTAGAGGATTACCATTGTGAAGGCTTTACCACAGCAGCACACACTCACTTGTTCCATTAGAAATTTCATTTTCTGGGCAGTGGATACAAATAAAGCAGCAGGCTGACATTCCCTCCTGCCTGAATTGTCTGAATCCAGGACCACAATCAGCACTGCATACAGAGGGTAGCATCTGAGAAATTAATATACATGCTAATATCAGGAGTTTTATCTACTTCTGCCATAACTATATTGTATTAGCATGTTAATGTATCAATAAGATTATTTTATACACAGAAACTGAGGGAACACATTTCACTTAGCACTTTGTGTAACGCCAAACATATGAATCTATTTAAGCAAATGGATGAAAAGTTGAGATTATTACCAAATCTTAGCAATCCAAGAAAAGAGAACTTTCAGTTTACTTTGTGCAAACAGGACAGAAATTGTAACCTGGTTTTCTAGTTAATTTTCATTGAGCTGACACAAATAACAGTGAAATGACAAGATTAGGGGAATCTTAATTGAGGAATTCTCTCTAACAGACTAGCCTCTTTTCATATCTCTGAGGCATTTTATTAATTGGTATGCATTGGAGGAATGCCTAGTTTACTATGAAAAATACTGTCCCTAGGCAAGTATGCATGAGAAATAAAATAGACCAAGCCAGTAAGCAATGCTCCTTCAGGGTCTATGCTCTAGTTTCAGTCTCCAAATTCCTTCCTTATCTTCCCTTGACTGTAATCAATGAGCCAAATCAATCATTTTTCCTCATTTTGACATGGTCAATGCTTAATCACAGCAATGATTTAACAAGTTATGAGTAAAGCAAATCTGAAACGGGTGAACTACCTACTCAATCTCAGATAACAAACATATCCTCCCATAAATTAAGACTGCAAATATGACAAACTGAGTATAAAGATAGTGAGAATGTGTGAAAATACAGACCCTGGTGTGTTGCTAGTGACAAAGTGCTGAGATGATGTGTAGGAAGCTAGAATTTGAATTGTTTCTGGAAATGAGAAGACTTTACAGAGCCTGTGAGTACTGGGAGAACCTGAGTACGACTTAGTTTGTGTAAAGTTAGTTAATGATTAGTTAAGTTAAAAGAAAAATGTATTAGCATTATACTGAACCTGATGAGGGGACTGTATATCCTACATCAGAAATTTGCTGATTCCTACAGGCTCACTTTGAATCCTTAATTCAGTATTAAGGTCTACGTGAAAACCACACTGTCACTCAGGCACAGTCTAATCTCATATTCTCCCCCAGACACAGTTAACTAAAGCTCTTCCTGTGGAAGAGAAAAGGGTCTCATTATGTAGCACTGGGATACCTCAACTCACTATGTAGGACAGGGAACATTTCCTTCTCTCTTTTTGCATATATTTTTGTGAGGACCACAATTGAGCCATGCTAAATTCAGCCATGTTAGAAATTCTGTGCTTAGGCTGCAGGCTGTGCCCTTTGAGTTGTTGACCCTTGCTCAAGGAAGTCTTGTGTTCTAGGCTATCTTTGGATTATCTACCTTTGCAAGAAATAAGGAAGTCCATACAGGGAACTACCCAGAGGATTAAGCAAGTTCTAACAGGGAGCTATTCAGGAGATTGTGTTCTTGTCTGGGGGCTAAGGAAAGTGGGATCTTGTTGACCTTGCTATATAAAATCTTACTCCTCAGCATTAAAGAGAGTCTTGATCAGAAATTTCCAGACTTGTCTCAATTTTCTTGCGTCTCTCTCCCCATTTTCAATCCCCACTCCCTCTTTCAGGTGAACCCTGGTTCGATTCGTTCCATGGGCCAGGACATATTTTCACATTTATTTTGGTACTTGGTAAGATTCTAATGACAATTTTGAAGAAGAGTGGAGACAGTGCATATTGCTGTTCACATTCTGTTCAATTTGTTAAGGCTCTTCAAAATCTTTTTCAAAGATTTCCATAAGTGAGAAAATCACCATAGAGTAATAAGAATGGTACCTCAAGATTATTGCTCATATTATAGAGATAATATCTATGAATCTTCAAACATCGTTTTATCTTCATATTAAAAACAAAACAGGTTCTAATAAAATAAAAAACTGTACACATTGCATGATTAAATTCAATAAAAAATTAATAATAATGTCACATCAAAATAGTAAAAATACATGATATAGGAGGCTAGAAATAGGTTCCTTATGTCACAGTTTATTTCATATCACTAAGTTACAAGAAAGCATAAATGCAAATTAGTACAGTTATGTCAAACTTACCTGTCTACTTCCTGAGGCCCACTCTAGCATGTCTTCAGAAAAATGGAGCTGTTGTCCATGTGGAAAATAGGGGCTAAACTTTCCTATCTTCACCTTAAGTCCAGCACCGTTGGGGGAATTCCTAATGTGATAGATGTCACACTCTTTCTGGTTCATATTCACTTTGTCACCAACAGGATTAGTGAAGTGGCTCTTTCTCAGCAAGGAGTGCATCTGAAAGACAGGAATAATTCTACACTCAATAAACCTTTCCTTGATGAAAGAAAACATTCTGATTTCCTATGAAAGACAATTTGTTAAAGGAGTCTGGATGGAAATCTTAATGAGAGTGAAATGATATATTTACTTATCATAACATTTGCTGAATTTAATTCTCTTAAAGCAACCTAAAAAAGAAAAGCTTAGACATACATGTATTCATCAAAGATGTACAACACACAAATATGTGCATACAAAGACCTACATCCATACATAGATGCACACATAATATATCAACACACATTTACTTACACACACATCAATATAATGACCAAACAGAGATGAACATATGGACACAAACACACACAAATACAGAAATGAACAAAACACATACATAGGCACACACATGTATGTACAGACATATAAACACAAAAAGACACGATGGAATACAAACACCTACACAGATATATTGACTCATACACAGATTCATCCTCACAACATTCAAAGACAGACAGACACACACACTCACACAGCAACACAGATATACATATGTGCAATTGAGTACACAGAAACACGCAAAACATAGAGTGAGGAACATGCAGACACATGCACTGACATATACCCTCAGACAATACACAAAGACAAAAACAAACAGGCACTGAAATATAGTCCAATTTATGTTCACTTTTACAGGCAGACACACAGACACACAGAGTCAGTTGGCCAGAAACAGACATGCATATATATATATATATATATATATATATATATATATATATATATATATATATGTGTGTGTGTGTGTGTGTGTGTGTGTGTGTATGTTTGTGTGTACAAATGTACAGTGAGAAATCTACATTCAAGCACATTAACATACATGTATGTACTGAACTGATTCACAGCAGTATTCTCTGTATAGTTACACTCAGCCTGTGAGGAAGGTCCTCAGAGACTGATGGTTAGACAGAATCAATTGATAAAACATGAGAAATGCATTGTAGTACCTATTACCTCAAATTTTAGAGTGAATGAAAAAAACTCATCTTCTCATCATTTATAGCAATAATTAGGAAATTCCAATTATGTCTACAGTATTTAAAAAGGTGTGATTATATGGAGGTGCTCTATTACAAAATCACTGATATTCATCAATAGTGTCTCCCACTTCAGTGCCTTTATATTGGAGATATATAAAAATCGCTAGACTAACTTTGTCAGGATCAGTTTACAATCATAGATTTTTGGGTGGAATACTTCCTAGTCCATTTCTACCCATTTGGGAAATCTGAGAGACTCATAAAAGGGTATTATTTACACAATAATCATCCAAGAAGAAACACTACCTTCAAGCAGTGATAATCTGGTTCTTTCCCCTTGTCAATTAGATGATTGTTTACCAGGTGAGGAAACATATCAGGAATGACATGGGCCACAAAATACACAGCATTGTATATTTCATAATTGCTATCACTAAAGGCCATGTCAAAAGTCTGTGCCATTAGCCATTCCGATGAGGCATTGGTTGAGCAGTTCTTCATTGTCTTACAGTTAGATGCTGAAGCTTCGCAGTTAAAATCCATCCACTCCTGGCTTGCCAGATATTTATCTGAGTATTTGAGAGGGTTCACTGTCTGCACAAAGTTTTTAAAACCAGAAATCTTACCATGATAATGTGCAAAAGCAAGAATCCCATGGAAGAAGTCAAGTGTGGAGTCTCCCTCTCCTGTAGTCACATCCCACTGTGATGTGGTGATCCATATTCTCTGTATCCCTTCAGATTCCCAACTTCTAAAACTCAAACCTAGAGTACTGTCTGAGCTGCCATAAATGATAACAACATTTGCAGATGATGTCATGATTTGGTTGTAATACACTTCAGCTCTTGACATGTATAACTGCATATTGACAGGGATTACACTCATGGAGGCAAAGCAGATTCTATTTTTTTCCATCTCTCTTCTCAAATATGAGAGAAATTGGATGGCCTGATCATTGTCTGAGATGGCTAGACCGACCCAGTTCCAGCTGTAGTAAAGTAAGAAGGAGACCATGGCCAAGGCAAGTGATGTATCCTCATGGGCCATCTGATGCAGGCAGGGAAATTGTACGTGGTCATTCAGGACAGGATGAAAAGTGCCATAAGTAAGTTGAAGTACCTAGGCCACAGGGAGGAGCATGAGGCAGGATGCCTTCCTAAGAACTTGTAAACATATTCCTATCAGTAATAGTTCTATAAATCCCCCTTACTTGTGACTTCTCTCCTTATCTTTATTTCATACAAATGAATATAGGATCCCCATCAAGTCTCTGAATAAAACCATTTAACTGCATACATTGAAAAATGACCAGTAAGACAAGTCTCGTACTTGCACCCTTCTTAACACCTTGTTAATGCCACCAACAGAGACACAATTTCATTAATTTTAACCACACAAACATCTCACCTTATCATATTTGAAGCTGGAAAAAAATGTGTGAAATATCGCAGATGTTTCATAGTTTGGTCCTGTAAGCACTATTTTACCTTTTACCTTATGGCCACAGTCATAATTAGGAAAACTATTATGACTTTCTTCAAAAAAATGAAGGATATCATATATTTTTGACCTGCTTAGACATTGCGGTAAATTAAATATTAAAGATGTATTTGGTAGAAGATCAGGGTTTCTGTTGACTTCATCCATTGAGAAAGCCAAGGCCAGAGCAAACTTTTGGTTTTCATCTTCTCTTCTATAAAGGTGTAAAATATTTATTATAGATAACGGTCTACAAGGATCATTTGAAATCAATACAATGGCTATGCAGTGCTTGATTAATTTGTCTGCACCTCTAAGTTTGAAGCAAACATTCATTGTAATGAGGTTGGGATGACATAGGAATCTGGAATCTTGGAAAAGCTATACATGTTTATGTGAGTTCATCTCACCAAAATAAGCATTTTCAAGAGAAGGCATTATCCACCTGTGGTTGTTGAGTGCTTGTTCAGAAGGTAAAGATAAGGGAACACTATGTTCAAACTTCAAATCTGATCATGTATTCATTTTTTAGTCATTCAGAAATGTCAAAAAACACATGATGTGTGACTCCCTGAGTTTCTCATATTTCCTTATGAAATTAACTGAATTGGCTGTGGTAGTGAATGAGTGACTGTTGAATAAATGGACAGATTGTTTCTTGGGCCAGATTTGGCTCCTGTACTAAAAATTGATTATAATTAGTGGTCATATATTAAACATATTCCTGCACATCCATCTTCATATTTTTCTTAATCCTGTAGATTATTTTTAGAGGCAGAATAATTTTTAATAACTTCACACATCAGAGATGCGTTTTTTAAAAAATGTATGTTTGACTTTTGAAATCAATCAATCCCCTTCTCAGAAAACTCAATAACCAACAGTACAATATCTGGGGACAACCCATGGACACTTTCTCAACTATGGTCATAACAGCTTTATTCATAACAGAATCCAAAAAAACTATATATATATTGGATATATATATGCACCAAAGAATAGATAATAAAACTATGCTACATTTATACAATGATATACTACTTAGATCCTAAAACCAAGAAAATCACAAAATTTACAGGTTAGTAGTTGTAACTCGAAAAGATCATCCTGAATGGTAATCCAACCAAAAAGGACACACATGGTATGTACTAATTTAGCCACATAGTACAGGATAAACTTATTATAACTCACAGACCCAAAGAAAATAAGTAAGAAGGAGGGGCAAAGAGAGAATGCTTAATTCTCACTCAGAAGCATAAATGGAATAGACAGCCAAAAAAGTTGAAGATAGGGTTCAAGGTAGGAGAGGGAGCACAGAGAGAAATGAAGGTGGATGTCAGACTTGTGGCAGCTGTTGCAGGAGGACAGAAGTCCTCAAGGGATGGGAGAAAGTGGGTATAGACATCTGTCTGTCAAGATGGAGAACTAAGACAGGGTAGGTTCTAGGATAACATCGAAGGTGACTTTAGCTGAGTTTCCTAGTTGAGGGTCATGGGACATAGAGGACATCCTCTAACTAGATTGAACTCCGAATTGAGGGAGGAGGACAGCAATCTACACACAATAACTTTGGTGCAAATTTTACCCTCCCTACAAGACATGCAGTAATAAATATGGAGCAGAAATTGAGAAAATGTCCATCCAGTGCTGAGTCAAAACTGAGACACAGCCATCAGTGAATCAAAACAGATGCTGAGAATCACAGCTAAATGTTGGCCAAAGTGTTGGAAGTCTTGTGGAAAAGCAAGGGAGGATAAGGATAAAAGGACAAAGGAGGGACATGAGCTCCACAAGAAAAACAACAGTGTCAACTCATGAGGGAAACAAAATGTCTTGTGGACACTGACTCACCAACCAAGAGCCATGCATAGACTGGACCTAGGACCCATAAACAGATGTAGCAAATGGGCATCTCAGGCGTCATGTCAATCCGCTGGTGTGGGTACTCTGGGCTGCATCTGACTTGAGCTCTGTTGCCTGTTTTCTAACTCTTTCCCCGGGTGGAGCTTCATTGTCAGGCCACAAGAGAAGAGGACACATTCAGTCCTGATGTGATTGATTAGTTGGGATGGGTTAGTAGTGCAGCTTCCTTCTCTGAAGAACAGAGATTGATATAAAGTGGAAGGAAGGAGAGTGGGACCAAGAGTAGAGGAGGTAAGAGGCTTTGCTTGAAGGTAAAATAAATGAATAAATATATTAATTAAAAGGATGTATGTGTGGATGAATCCCTGTGTCTAAACATTAGCTTTGCTCATTTATGCTATAGTAATGTAACTGATGCCACAATTTTGAATGAGGTTTTGCTCTAGACTACATCTTCATAGCCATAGGAATAAACCTTCTCCAGACATGCATGCACAGATTAAGTGCATGCACAAATATCCCAGGGTCATTCACTTACTTTATTTCTAAAAAAGCATATGTGATGCACATTTGATAGATAGTGTATTTTCTGTTATCAAAAGCATATTTTGACCATACTTCCAGTTATACTATCAGAACACTAGCATCCTACTGAGAATTAGATTCATCTGAAAATTACAGAAAGATTTCTTTGGGCCAATATTACATATTTGTAAAATAGAATATAAAGTGTAAAGCATAAGATAAATCTTTTTGATATCCTTTTAATAAAGATGAGCAACAATTAATTTGGTATATAAGATCTTTTTTGTTTCTCTTTATGGGAAGAATAATCTCTCCTGACTTTTCCTAGTAATTTCATATCATCTAAGAACAAACATCAGACACAATCCCTCATTCTTAATGATTCATTCAGATTTAAATATAATTAGTTTTCCACTTAGAAATTGGTTCTTTGTGGTATCATTGTCTATAAAGTAGCCCATTCTGAAATAACCTTTATTACCATACAGAAAATTGATATTGAAATTTTCAATGGGACACAATATGATTTTGAGACTAGAGTTTGTGTGGCTCAAATACTAACTCATGCATGCTAAACATAAGAAACACTAGTTGCTTCAGCTGTCAGAGTAGACTAGTAGCATAAAGTGCTGTGCTTGAAAAGAACTAACAGAAACCCATAAATCCAAAATGTGTACAGTAACCACATGGCAAAATATGCAATTGTACTTAGTAAATTAATGAAAGAGAAACATAAGTGGCAAGTGTGATAAAAGTGTCAGAAAATAAGCAACTTAGACATAAAAAGGAGGCATATAATTTTTAAATAAATAAGATGAACTGCTGGGAAATTCCTCCAATCCAATTTTCAGCCACTGTCAACTAGACATGCTATAAATGCAATTCTGTCTAGTGACAAGGAAAGTAAATTGTCACAACTAGTAGTGATACCCTCACTTTTCAAGTATAAAATATACAGTCTAAATATTCCTTCTTAATGTTAAAGAGAGAGTAAAGAACTGGGATTTATAATACATAAAAGTCAGTGGTTGCATATGTATACAAGTTACGATGGTAATATAAGGGCTAGTTTAAGTTCACATTAGACAGAAATCCTACTTACATTCTTGATGCAGGTTCAGAAGTCATACTGTTACCACATCCAGAGAATTTCAGAGAAGAACTGAACATCTGTGTGAAAGCTCTCTGTACCTAGGTGTAGTCCAAACATTAGAGTCCCCAGCACAGGTACTGGTAGCTACACACTGACAGAAAAGTTATCTGTACCTTCTCAGATTGAAATTTATTGAAATAGTATGGGAGAATTTTTTTAATAAAGCACTGAATAGTGTGCTTTGGAAACTGTCAAAAGGAGGGCTACGCCTGGGGATCACGGTAAAGATTCCTATGTTCACTCAGTGTCTAGCCTTGAAATCAGAAGGCTAACTAGAAGAAACATAAAATACTATGTCGACCAAATTAAAGTCATAAAATAGCATTGAATTTATAACAGAATTCAGAGTTGTTTAATGGTGAACACATTGGAAAAACAAGACAGAGTATTCAAAGCATTGTTCGGTGTCTCATCTTTACACTTCTCCTGAAATACTTGTGCAGAAATCTACATGATAAAATATACAAAGGCACTTACAGCATATCCAGAATGTTGCTAAAATAGTCTTTCTTCACTTGCCCTTGCACTGCGTGAAGAGTGATGACACAAGCTGTCATAAAGTTGCCACCCTCTTTTTCATTCCGCCTCATTCTCCAAAAGCAATTGGAAGAAATAGAACTGGCCACGAGAACCGCCATGTTCAGAAGCAAGTATAACAAAGACAAATTTAACATCTTTGTCCTAGTGTAAACCTGTGTGTTATGGATTATGAAGTGTCATGCATATCAGCCTATCAGATGGGCACCCATGTGTTCCTACTTTCTTTTATATTTCTGGACAATGTAAAGTCTACTTGCGCATTCATGTTTCGTTTTCTCCCCAAGGCCTTTTCTCATTCTTGGAGGAATCTTCCCTGGGGCTTGTCATCTGAGGTCCACAGTCCATGTGATAAACATGATTGATAAATATATATCACAATAGTTCTGTCTCTGGTTCCATGACATCATTCATGTTTGCGGAAGTAAGATCCCTAAGCAGAGACACTTTTATTAAAATTTAGTCTCAGAGCTATATTAAAAATGTTTGTGTGATACCACTAAAAACTATGTCACTAGATGTTTTTTAGATGATTCACAGTGAAACATAAGTTATTGATTCAGGAGTGACACACTGTTGAGTCTTGCTATATCCAAAAATCATCCACCGACTCACAAAATGGCAGATAATTTGCATGTTAAATATTGATTTTTTAAATGGTAAACAAGATCTAGAGAGAATTCCAGATGTTTTTGTATCATTTCAAGTATTAAATAAGATGCATAACTCCATTAACACCTACATTATTAATGAGAAACTAAGTTAAATATTTGAGTTCTAACACATGATCTCCATCCTAGATCCTCAGTTCTCACAGATCAATAACTTTGGTGACCAATTTCTTGAATTTCACCTTTGATTTTCAACATTGAATTTGGCCTTTTATACTCAAGTAATGTCTGTAAGTAATTCTTATGCTGAGTATCTTTGAAGTGGATAAGAATTAGGAAACAATCATGGATTTCATTGTAAAATCTTCCTATACCATTTTCCTGTTTATTTGAATAATATTCTTGGTTATACACTAGAATCTACATTGTCAGTGTGATGATGATATTTTCTTCCCATTGGCATCACTAGGTACTCCATCCTTAATTCCTCTAGGCCATGGCAGTTCTGAAATAATACTTGTCCTACTTTATTTGTGTAAAACCGCATATGTCACATATGCACACCAACAGACACTTATACACATAGACTATTGAAACTATAGTCTACAAAATCTCTGAATTTCCCAAGTTTTACTGTGTAGCTTAACATGATGACTACAATTGCCAAGAGTGTTATTATTTTTCCAGGTTGAGCACAACCCCATTATTTATAGTGAGACCACCATGTGTTTTTCATCAGAATTCAAGTAAGTGTAGAAAAATATGGACCCTGTAATTGTATTTGTTTAGTTTTATCTTTGATTTTTGATTTCAGTAATTTATGAATTAAATAGAAGTAAATTTTTATGCATATATAAGCATTTACATTATTTAATTAAAATATCATTCTGTATATTCAAGATATAAGATATTTAATTAGTCTTTCAACATTCTAAGAATGCATTGCAAATAGCAAAAATTACTATATACATATGAAGGTAAAATCACACAAATTTGGATGACATGTCTTATTTATTTGCCCATCAGTTAAAAGACATTAAATTTGATATCATATCTTGTATATTCCAGAAAAAAACAAGGCAGACAAGTGTCTTTGTGCTATGCTTACTTGCATACATACATAATTCATAAGAGGTTTGATATAGCAAAAAATATTCTTACACTTGCCAAATGAAGTAGATGTATCCTGTTTACCACATTGGAGCCCTCAGTTTCAACTCACACTACAAACATTTAAGGGAACTTTCACAATTCCTCTATTTTCATTAACTTATCTTCCCATTCTCATCATGATGAGGGACACTCCTCCTGACTATTGTTTCATATTTTTATATCTGAACTAACATAATTTGAAGTTTTGCCAAATTAGATAAAAGTTAAAAATATAATTCTGGATATGAGGAAATATGCACTAGGAGGTATGGAGTTATGACCCAGTCATTAAGAACAGAGACTGTCCTGACAGAGATCTAGGTTTCGAATCCAAGTATCCATATAGAGCCTATAACCATTTATAAATTCAGTTCTAGAGGATTTGCTTACCTATTCTAAACTCGGTTCACTCATAAGCATAAGATGAATGAATTATTTTTAACACAGAAGCATGTATTACTATCTATTGAAAGCTATCGAAGGCTTTTATTTATATTTTCTCACAGAGATATTTTTAACAAGATTAATATAAAAACACAAAACAAAATATATCACATCAAAGGTGCACAAGGCAAAATAACAAAAGGGTAAACACCCAAGAGAAGGCACAAGAATCAGATGTACACTCATTCATACACACACATACACACACACACACAGAGAGAGAGAGAGAGAGAGAGAGAGAGAGAGAGAGAGAGAGAGAGAGAGAGATTTTAACCCATATTAACATCAAAGGTATGCTATATATGCAAGTGATCTGATTCAGACCATGTACGACCTGTGATTTCAGCTTAAGCCTTTTTGAGTGCATATGAAATTTTCTCAGTTGATTTAGAGGCCTTATGAAGGATATGGATTTTCTTTCATAGATGTTTGAAGTTCTATGATTGAATCTTCTAGTCCACGATTCATTACTCCATCTCTTGATTTCTCTTAGAAAAGCTTGCCTCTAAGGTGCTTGTTTTCTTATCTAAGTTCTCTTGTTCCTGCCTTTCTTCTGTCTGTGCTTTTATGATTGTTTCCATTATCATGTTCAGATCTTGAACTGTTTCATTGATTTCCTTCATCTGATAGTTTGCATATTCCTGAAGTTCTTCCAGTGCCTCTCTATAGGCCTCTTTAAGGTCTTCAATCTTTTTGGCGGCATCTTCCTGCATTTGTTTATGTATTTTATTCATTTTCTCCATTATCATCTTCATTACTAAGGATTTGTGGTCATTTTCTTGTGTTTCAATTGTATTTGAGAT
This sequence comes from Acomys minous, assembly GCF_964271855.1. NCBI lineage: Eukaryota > Metazoa > Chordata > Mammalia > Rodentia > Muridae > Acomys > Acomys minous. Next base: position 6,922,659 of record NC_140502.1, read on the forward strand.
GTCATGGTTGATTTCTTTGAGATAGCTATTATCTGGAGATGCCATGTTGTTTTGGGTTTTGTTATTTATAGTTTTACACTGGACTTTAGTCACCTTGATGTCTCTGACATTGAGACTTAGATTCTCTTGTCCTTCTCTGGATAAGGCAGGTGAGCTGATTGCATCTCCAGGGGATGTTACAACACCCCAGGATTACCCACTGATTCAGAAGAGACTGGTGCTGTTGCTCTATACCCTAAGGATCTCTTTGAGGTAGTTTAGATAATGCGGACTGTCCTGTCTTTGACTGGGCTTTGAAATTTCTACCCTCAGCCACCGGGTCATTGGGAGCCAAGGCTCAATGGAACTTAGAGTACTGGAACTCCTGCTGGCTTGTAATGATTGGCTAGGTTTTTGCATAATCCATCCAGGCCATGGGGCCTAGGTTAATTCCTGCTTGAGATAGCATATACTGTCCTCTAGCTTCCGGTAGTTAGCTGGGCTTCCACCAGATCCCTTCATGCTGGTTCATTCCCATCTGGGTGTGCGCAGGCACACCTGCTATGTTGTGGCAGCAGGTTAGGCTCCACCATAGCTTGTGGGAATGGGTCCCTGGGTTGGCACAGGAGGTTAGGTTCAGACCTCTCTAGAGCATGGGAGGCCCTGCTGAACTGTGTTGGCTAGCTAGGCATTTGCAAGATTGCTTCAGGCCAGACTAGTTATGCCCAATTGAGAAAAGACTGTCTGATGGGATGGCTGGTTTGGCTTTTGCCTGCTCCATTCAGACCAGGACTCCATAGAAGATTCGAGCTGAGTGTGTGGCTATGAAGCTATAGCTAGAGTGCATGTCCACAGCCACGTGGGCCGTCCTGTGGGCCCATTGTCCCTCTGTAGATGGGCATAGATATCTCAGATCAGATCTATCCCATATCCACACTCTCAGTTTCCCCCTGTGCCCAATGGTTCTGATACTATTGTGTGTTCTAAGGATCAGTCAGAGAGGGAGAGAAAATGTAAAGATGAGGTAGGCACTCTTGGCTGCTTTGGGCTTTGGTTTTTGTGCCTGTGTGATCACCAGCACCTGGGGATTTCTCTGGACTTATGGCTAGGTCTGAGGTCAGGTGAACCTGTTTTCCAGAGATTTCCCTGGGAAAGCAGATCTGGAGGTCAGCACATCAACACCCACCCTTCAGTCTCAGATACCAAGTCCATGCTATAGAGCGTGACTGCAGATCACCAGAGTAGGTACTCGTTCAAATTCTGGGGACTGGAAACCTGTCCTCCCTTGGCCTCTTGGACGAAATGACGTCGGACCCACCTGTGGTCCGGACACTGTGGTCCCATTTGACTTAAACCTCTTCAGGTCTTCTGGTCTGTAGATCCAAGAAGGGTCCCTATTCTCCATCAGGCAGTGTTTGGCACAACCATTTTTGATCTTCCTGAAAAGCAGTATCCTTATGCAGAGTGTTTAAAATATTCTCCTATAATATTCTTAAAGATTATACATATATATATATATATATATATATATATATATATATATATATACAGATATATATATGTCAGTGTGTAAATGCATGTGTGTGTGTGTCTGTGTGTGTGTGTGTGTGTCTGTGTGTGTGTTCATGTCTTGTTTTGTGCACAGGTGAGTCCAGGTAAACATATAAGCCAGAAGAGGACATCTTATGCTTTGGAGCTATTCTGTCATAAGGTTAATAACATAATTTTCAGGGTTGAGCAGTTAATCAGGCCTTATTAAAAAGCAGGATATGATATGAGATACTAAAGATAAGACACAAAACCTTATTCTTTAGTATTCTTTACGTTTATCAAACCGTCACTCTTCCAAGTTGAAATCATCTACTTCCTTGGATTACATCAAGATTCCCTTACCATCCCCCTTAGGGAGGAAAATTCTTTTACCTTCATGCACAAACATGAGTTTACTTTCCCACAGACTTCCTAAATTTTTAAATCACCATTCTACTGGCATCAAAGTCATTCACCCAGATAGTAAAAGAAGTTTGATGTTATTTTGAACCTTTTTTATTCTAAAGAACAAAAGAATATTTACACTGTACACTATTCCCCTATTGTTATAAATTGTGAAATAAGAAGATCAGAGCAAGATTATACGGACAACATAGACGACTCTAATAGCCATGAGACTGCTATGCATCATCATTAGAGGAAGCAGTGAGCATCATCCTAAGCAGAGACAGATCATGCACTGCAGACCTATATTTGGTGGTTATATACCAACTTTATATTTGTCAGTTAGAATTCACTTACCAGTCAGACTACTTGGCACAAACCAAAAAACAGTCCATGGACAGAGCCAACCCCTGAGATTATTAATGATACTCTGCTATTCCTTCAGACAAAAGCCTAACTGTGTTGTCCTCTGAGAGGCTCTGCTAAACACAGGTTTAAAAGAAACGCTGAGACTCGCATTCAAACATTGAGTGATAATAGGAAGTCTTGTGGAACAGTGGGGAGGAAGGAGAAAGAGACTTTGAGGTGACAGGAGCTCCAGAAAAAGACCAAAAGTTCCAGCTAACCAAGGCCCTTAAGGGCTTGCTGAGACTGAGGCAGCAACCAAGAACCATGCATTCCTGGACCTATTGCCCCTACACCTATGTAGATGATGGGCAGCTCAGGCTTCATGTGGGTCCTCTAGTAAGAAGTATGAGGGGAGTTGCTGACATGTATTGTGATACCAGATTTTTGATCACTTCCTCCTTGTGGGACTATCTTTCTAGACCCCACGTGAATAGGACATGGTATGTTCTGATCCAACTTGGAGAGCTGGCATGCATAGGAAGGGGGTCTCCACTAATCTGAGGCATAGGGGAGAGGGGATGGAGAGAGGGAGGGAGGGAGGGAGGGTGGGACTTGAAGGAGAAAAAGGATGGGGTCTACAATCAGGATGTAAATTGAGTAAATAAATTAATTTAACACAAAGTATTCATGAAATATGAGGTTAGGATTATTATTTCTCCCTGATCTTTGGAAGGGAATTTTTGTCTGGTTTTAAAAAAATTATGTAGCACTTGGGAACAAAGATGCATCCCAGCACACCTGCACTGGAAGCCAAGATGGAAAAAATCTCCACAGCCACCATGACCTTGCCCTTGGTGCTGTGGTAGACAGGGAGGAAACTTATCCACACAGTGCAAAACACCAGCATGCTGAATGTCAGGAACTTGGCCTCATTGAATGTGTCAGGTAGGTTCCTGGCCAAGAAAGCCACAGTGAAGCTTCCCAGGGCCAGGCAGCCTAAGTATCCTAGGACACAGTAAAATGCTATAACAGAACCCTTGTGGCAGACAATGATGATGTGGCCATGCTCAGAGTCTGCATCAATATCAACAAATGGAGGAGAAACTCCTAGCCAAATTGAACAGAGAATAATTTGGATGAGTGTACAGAGAGGAATGATGTAGTTAAGTGTTCCTGAAACTAGAATGTACTTTATCCTTCTTGCAGGAGTTTTGACATTGAAAGCCAGAACCACTGTGATTGTTTTGGCCAACACAGTGGAAATAGCCACAGTGAAAACAATTCCAAATGTGATTTGCTGCAGGATGCAGGAGACTGAGTTTGGAAGGCCAATGAAGAGCAAGGAACAGAGGAAACAGAACATGAGTGACATGAGTAAGATGTAGCTGAGAGAGCGGTTATTGGCCTTCACGATGGCTGTGTCATTGTGTTTCAAAAATACCCCAAGAACCAGAGCTGTGAGGGCAGAGAAGCACAAGGCCATTACAGCCAGAACCATCCCTAAGGGGTCTTCATAGCTCAAAAACATCACAGCTTTGTGGATGCAGTGATTCTGCTCTGTGTTGGCATACTGGTCCTCTGGGCACTTCACACACTGGTCCATGTCTGATTGAGAAGGGTAGATTTGTTAGTACAGCTTCAGCAGTTTATTGCCAAGACAGTTCCACAAGTTTGTTGTAGAAGCTTTGAATTTGCCTGCAGTTTCTTGGTCATTACATAATTGAAGGATGTTACTGTATATAAATGCTTATATTTAATAATTTTTTGTATTTACAGAGAACAAAACCAAACCATCATTTGTCTGTTAAATGTGTTGATGAGAAGATTTATCATATGTTCATAAAACACAGATTTCTTACATTGATCTGAAGGCTATCATGAAGTGACTTAGACTGGTAAATTCATAAAATCTAAAATCATTAAGCACAGTGGGGCTGAGTGTGTTTTAAAATCACCAATCCCATACATTTGTTACCCCCTAGTTCATTGATTGTTTAATTAATGCTGTCTTTATGAGAGATGGACACTGTATTCTATTTGGATAAGACCTATAATAGCTTTTCTTGTTTAATTGACCAACGAAATATGTCGATATAAAAGAAACAGTAAAGAAATCATCAGGGTTGGGGTTTGTGTGTGTGTGTTTGTGTTTGTGTGTGTCTGTGTGTGTGTGTATGTTTTGTGTGTGTGCATATGTGTGTGTTTATATTGGTGTGTCCATATAAAAGAGACAGTTGACTTTATAAATTTGGTAATTATTTGATTTATATGAGGGAAGTAGGAATGTGAGTGTGAGAAGTAAAATTTATATAAATGCAATATTAATGTTTCAAAATTGTAAAAATAATAATATCTCCTTATTTATGTTGTCATCTAGTTGTACAGACAATGAATTCCTGAGTCTTGATCATGAGAATCTTTAACCGTATCACTGACGGTAGTAACCTATACAGACTGAGCAGTACACAGCCTTTCATCTTGATCTCCACTTACACTATGGTCCCTGGAGATGAATTACAGTCATCATTCTAAGCAGCATAAATTTTCAATGTTGAACCATCTAACTCTCCATAATTGTATTTTCAGAACTTTCGAGAGTATTGAAGCAAAATATGAGAAAAACTGTTCATTGGCTATTTTCATTTAGCCAAGCATAAACATATAATCATTTGACTAAAGGGGCTCTGTAGGTGGCATTAAAACTTTAATATTTGTGACTAATTGCTTTCAATACAAAACCACCCTAATTTACTATTTCATGAAATTATTATGGTTGCTGTATATAAAATATATTATATAAGACCCCTTAGATTTTGTAGATCTTATGTGAACACTTATCCCTACTTTACTAGAAACAAATGGCATCAGACACTTGAAAATGGACTTCTAGATTTTATATGAATTCTGTCTCATATTTCCCATTTCTGATAAATTTACTAGTAACTTTTTTTGTCTCTACACTAATTCTCCTAAAGATACAGATTTAGTTTCCACACCTCCATTGCCCTGTCCAATGGATCATTTGCCTCATCTGTTCTACATGCAGCTATGTACATACATGGTGTGCATAGACATATGTAGATAAACATACATATGTTCGAAAAGAATAAGTGCATATTTGATAGTTTAATGACTGCAATATGCCTTACATGTAGTATTAGAGATGAATGAGTAGGAAAGAACTTGTATAGAATTGCTCACACTGCAGCTTGATTATGAAAATTATTTCTTTGAGAAATTGTGATATGACATAAATTTTCAATGAATCAAAATGTAGGTCTAGGCATAAGGTTTTTTGGTTATGATGTTGTTAATGTTTGTATTCCTAGAAAGACTAACAGAGAAAATTGTATATTTTATTTTTGCAGTTGCATTTTAGAGTCCTTCATCATCGCTTTGTTGGTGGAGAGGATTACCAATGTGAAGGCTTTACCACAGCAGCAAACACTCACTTGTTCCATTAGAAATTTCATTTTCTGGGCAGTGGACACAAATAAAACAGCAGGCTGACATTCCTTCCTGCCTGAATTTCCTGAACCCTGGACCACAATCAGCACTGCACACAGAGGGCAGCATCTAGGAAAATAAGATACATGCTAATATCAGGAGTTTTATCTACTTCTACCATAACTATATTATATTAGCATGTTAAAATATCAATAAGTTTATTTTACATACAGAAACTGAGGTCCTAATGTCACTTACCAGTTTGTATAATGCCAAACATATGAATCTATTAAAGTAAATAGATGAAAAGTTGAGATTTTTACCAAGTCTTAGAAATTTAAGAAAAGAAATTTTTAGCTTATTTGTGAAAACAGTGCATAAATTGCAACCTGGTTTTCTAAATAATTTTCATTGAGCTCACACAAAGTACAGTAAAAAGAAAGGTTTAGCAGAACCTTAATTGAGGAATTTTTTCTAACAGACTAGCCGCTTTTCATATCTGTGAGGCATTTTATTAATTGGTATGCATTGTAGGCATGCCTAGTTTACTATTGAAAATGCTGACCCTAGGCAATTATGTATGACAAATCAAGCAGAGCAAGACAGTAAGCAAAGTTCCTTCAAGTGTCTATGCTTTTGTGTCAGTCCCCAAACTCCATTCTTTCCTGCCCTTGGATGCAATCAATGAGCCAAATCAATAATTTTTTCATCACTTTGCTTATAGTCAATCTTTAATCACAACAATAGTTTATCAAGTTATAAGTAAAACAAATCTGAAACAGGTGAGCTATCTTCTTAAACCTCAGAAAACAAACATCTCCAATAAATCTTGACAAATGCAGTTTAATGAAAAAATAGCTGAAAAGATAGATCCTGGTGTATTGGCAGTGACAAAGTGCTGAATTAATATGTAGGAAGCTAGAATTTGAATTGTTTCCTGAAATAAGAAGACTTTACAAAGTCTGTGAATACTGGGAGAGCCTGAGTAAAATGTAGTCTGTGTAAAATTAATTGAATGGTTTCTTAAGATGAAAGGAAAAATTTTGTATTTCACTGAACATAGTGATGGGGCTGTATTTGCTTCATCAGAAATTTGCTGATTTTTGCATGCTCACTCCAAACCCTTAATTCAGGATTAAGTCTATGTAAAAACAACACTGTTGCCAGGTGTGGTGGCTCATGCCTTTATTCCCAGCACTAGGGAGGCAGAGGTAGGTGTGTCACTGTGAGTTCCAGGCCAACCTGGTCTATAAGGTGAGTCCAGGACAGCCAGAGCTAACACAGAGATAAATCCTTTCTCCAAAAAACAAACAAAAAAACAAGCAAACAAACAAAAATCACACACTGTCATTCATGCACAGTCTAATCTCATATTTTTCCCATATACAGTTAACTACAACTCTTCCTGTGGTTGAGAGAAAGGGTCTCCCTATGTAGCAACCGGGAACCTCAACTCCCTATGTAGAACAGGAAACATTTCTTTATTTTACATATATTTTCATTTTTATTTTGGCACTTTAGGTAGGATTTTCATTACTATTTCAAAGAAGAGTGGAGACAAGGCTTTTTGCTCTCCAATATCTGTTCAATTTTTAAAGGCATGGTCTCTATGTTGCGCTGCCTGCCTTGGATTAGCTATATAGGCCAGGCTGGCCACATAAGGATAGAGAATTTCCTGCCTCTCTCTGCAAAGAGTTTGGATTAAAGACACACATCTGGCTTCTTTCTTATTTTAATGGATTTTAAATTTTTTTCTCTTCAACTTGTATGATGCTATCAGTCTGTTTGCCATAGAAAATCCTATTCTGTTATGATGTGTCCTTTCTACTCCATCAATTTTTGTTTTTAAACAGTGAATGGATAATGGACTTCTTTAAAAGCATTTATGTTTGTTTTTGGATAATCATGTTCTTCCGCCATAAAGTGTATTTATGCAATGTATCTCATTTAGTTGATCTGTATTTGTTGAATCGTGCTTATACCACTGGTTTAAGTAGGCTTAGGAGCAGAGACTGATCATTCTGTTGTCTTGTTGAGTGCTCTTGGTAGGTTTTAGTTAAGAATTATTCCAAACAATATCCATAAAGGTGAGTTCTCACATTTTAAAAAATTATACTTCATTATAATATTTCTCCCCAATTCTTATAGAATAATTCTGTTCAGGTTTATAAATAACATTTTCTCCATGAAGGTAACACAGGATGCTTTGTTTTTATTGTTATTGTTTTATTAATCCAATTTTGTTTTTTGTGTATTTTATTAGATAATGCTATTATGAGCATTAATTTATTTTTGAAAATTGTTTGGTAAATATTGTTTATTTGTTGTTATTGCAATGATTGGTACTTTTCTAATAGTTGTTTTTCTCTGGATTTTCATACTGTCTATAAGTTCCTTTGACATCTTGTGTTCAACTTATGTGGGGTTCCTTTAGTGACTTTCATAGTGCTGCTTAAATGGTTATGAACTCTTGTGATTGTGTCTGCTATTGAATTTTATTCTCTATCCTTCTACTATGAATAATAACCTTGCTGAGTATAGTATTGTGGTTGGCAGTTATGATTCTAAATGCTTGGAATACATCACTGTTACTCTTCTTCTTTAAGAATTTCCATAGAAGAATCTACTGTTGTACAGCCATGGTGTTCTGCACTGCAGCCTTCAATTTTATTTGCCACAAAACAACTTTTAAGGTAAATGTGTCAATGGCTGTTTCTTTATTGATATTGAGTATTTGGTATTTGAATACCTATTGTATCTTGATTGCCACACATCTCCCTGGAAATTTACAACCACTTTTTATTGGAAATTGTGCTGAAGACATGAGTGTGCCCTTCTCCTCTCATGCTCATGGTTTGTAAATATGATCTTTTAATCATAACACTTTGGTTTCCCATGCTTTTAAGTCTTCTAAATTGGTTTATCTTTGTCATACATTAAAATTTCTAAAACTTACGAAATATCTTTGTGCTTGGCCATCATGTTTTCATCTTGAAGTATTCTTTTGGTGAGACTTTTCTCATGGAATTTAATTTCACTTATTTTGTTTTTCCTTTACATACTTTTGTGTGAATATTTTTGTTATTTTGTACCCTTATAGGATTCCTGTTTCATACACTCTTTCACTACCTTATTGTATGCAAGTACTTTTGACCTTATTGTATCCTTCCAGAAGTAATTTGTGTCTCTTCAATTTTTAGGGAAAATTCTTATAATCGTTCTTTGAAATCTTTGTTTAGTATGCCACTGAACCTTAAAGTCTATGACTCTAACACTTTGAGGTATGTTGCTTTGATATTATCATTTTTATGTTTGTTTGATGCTGCATGTATCCTGTTATGCATACTCCGGAGCAGAGCGCTAGCTCTATGTTTTTAATTCTCAATTCTTATTAAAGTGGATGTTTTTGTAATGTTGTAGCAAGGTATAGTTAGAACACAGGTAAGATTTTATTCCTGTCATTGAATGGATTTGTAAGTGAGTAGCTACACTTTTAGCTCACACGTTAATTGACTTGGCTTGACTCCCCTTATCACACGGAGAAGGAATAGTTACTTTAAATTTCATAGCATGTGATCAACTGAATATATCACTTAGGATCTAGCTTAAATAATTTCTGAGCTTTGTACTTGTAGTTTCATAGGACAAATAGGATGTCTTAATACCAACCACATCAGAATTTTTACCTCTATTCTACCCTGGAGACATGAGGTTATATTTAGTTTACAAATTTTCTCACAATCAAATTTGTATTACTACCAGTATCTCCCAATATAGAGAAGGAAACTAGCCATAGCCTTATTAGTTTGAATGAACTATGCAAGAATTTATGGACCAAGCAAGGATACTTTTGTGAACATTTTCTTTTATGAGGGATAAAATATGGCTTGAAAAATGGACAAAGTCTCCATATCAATTAATTTCTTGCCCACACTGTGTACCACTATTCTCTCTCCAGTTCCCAGGTATCCATTTCACTCTCTGGTATTCTTATGCATCCCATATACCAGTGTTGCATGGGCATGCATGCAGACAAAAGCCCCATCACATACAAAAGAAAATAGAAAGAAAGAAAATAAACAGTTATAATTCACAGAATATCTAATATTTATAACAAAATGGTAATTAATTATTAGAGTTGTTGACAATTCAGGGCCTCCTTGTAAAATGGCTTAAAGTAATTTTTATAATAAAAATTATTTATAGTTTTTAAATGACTTTGTATTTTTATTTACTCCATCCTTAAATCAGCCTGAGGCTCTTTAACATCTATTCCAGAGGTTCTCCATAAGTGAGGAAATAACTATTTAGTTATTAGAATGGCACCGCGAGAATATTGCTTATTTTATAGGAAATAATATCATTGAGTTGTTAAGCATAGTTTATATTCATATTAAAAACGAAACAGGTTCTGATAAAATAAAAATTATGGCATACATTGCAGGTTTAAAAATCCTTAATGAATTAATAAAAGTGTCATATGAAAATAATGAAAATAAGAAACATGATATGGGAGTTTAGAAATAGGTTCTTTATGTAATGGTTTATTTCATTTCACTACATTACAAGAAAGCATAAATGCAAATAAGTACAGTTATGTCAAACTTACCTGTCTACATCCTGAGGCCCACTCTAGCATGTCTTCAGAGAAATGGAGCTGTTGTCCATATGGAAAATAGGGGCTAAACTTTCCTATCTTCACCTTAAGCACAACACTGTGTGGGGAATTCCTAATGTGAAAAATATCACACTCTTGATGGCTCATATTCACTATGTCACTAACAGTATTAGTGAAATGGCTCTTTCTCAGAAAGGAGTGCATCTGAAAGACAGGAAGAATTCTATAATCGATATGCCTTTCCTTGATGTGAGAAAATGTATTATGATTTTATCTGACATGCATTTTTCCCAAAGGTATCTGGAGGGAAATCTCAATGAAAGTGAAATGATAAATTAACTTATCATAATCTTTGCTGAATTGTAGTTAACTGAAAGGAAACTAACAAATAAAAGCAGACACTTACATGTAGACATCAAACATAGATATACAACACACAAACATGTACATTCAGAGAGACCCACATCCATACAGAGATGCACACATAATATATCAACATATTTATTTACACACACACCAACATACATGCCCAGACAGAGGTATGAAAATACAGACAGAGACATAGAAGTACAGAAATGCACAAAACACATATATAGGCACACACATGCATGCACAGACATATAAACTCAAGAAGACATAATGAAATACAAACACTCACACAGAGACATATTGACACAAAGAGAGATTCATTCTCATAACATCTATAGACAGAGAGACAGACACACACACACACAAACACATACACGCAGAGCAAAACAAATATACATATGTGCAATCCCAAACACAGAAACACACAAAATAGAGAGTCAGAACACACAGACACATGCACTGACATATATTTTCAGAAAAGACATTAAGACAAAAACAGAGTCACACTGAAATACAGAAAAATTTATGGTAATTTCTACAAGCTGACAGACAGAGTCAATTGACCAGAAACACACACACACACATACACATGCGATGTGTACACACACACACTCACATGCATGTATACAAATGTACAGTGAGAACCATACATTTAAGTACATGAACATACATTAGTGTACTGAACTGATTCACAGCACTATTTTCTGTGTAATTACTCTTAGCCTGTGAGGAAGATTCCAAGAGATTAGTTTGGACAGTGTCAGTTGATAAAACTTGAGAAACACATCCTAGCACTGATTACCTCAAATTTTACAGTTAATGAACAGACACTTATCTCCTCATCATGTATAGGGTTAATGAGGAACGTCCAATTATGTCTCCAATATTAGAACATGTGTGATTATATTAAGGTGCTCTGTTACAAAATCACTGATTTCACTAATAAATAGTGTCTCCAACTCTGTTTGGGCAGCTGAGAGATTCCTACAAACTATGATAGTAATGACACGATTATCATCCAAAAGAAGAAACACTACCTTCAAGCATTTATGATTGTGTTTTTTCCCATTGTCAATCACCTGATTTTCTACCTGTTGAAGAAGCATCTCATGAAGGGAATGGGCCATAGCATACACAGCATTGTATATGTCATAACTGCTGTCACTAAAGGCCATGTCAAAAGTCTGTGCCATTAGCCATTCCAATGAGGCATTGGATGTGCAGTTCTTCATTGTCTTACAGTTAGATGCTGAGGCTTCACAGTTAAAGTCCATCCACTCCTGGCTTGCCAGATATTTATCTGAGTATTTGAGAGGGTAAAATGTCTGGACAAAATTTTTAAAGCCAGAAATCTTACCACGGCCATGTGCAAAAGCAAGAATCCCATGGAAGGAGTCAAGTGTAGACTCTCCCTTTCCTGGAATAACATTCCATTGTGAGGTGGTGATCCATATTCTCTGGATACCTACAAATTCCCAAATTTTAAAACTCAAGGCTAGAGTACTGTCTGAGTTGCCATAAATGATAACAACCTTTGCAGACGATGTCATGATTTGGTTGTTATACACTTCAGCTCTTGACTTGTATAACTGCATATTGACAGGGATTACATTCGTGAACGCAAAGCAAATTGTATTTTTTTCCATCTCTCTTCTCAAATATGAGAGAAATTGGATGCCCTGATCATTGTCTGAGATGGCTAGACCGACCCAGTTCCAGCTGAAGTAAATTAAGAAGGAGACCATGGCCAAGGCGAGAGATTTATCCTCATGGGCCATCTGATGCAAGCAGGGGAATTGTACATGGTCATTCAGAAGAGGATGAAAAGTGCCATAAGTAAGCTGAAGTACCTAGGACACAGGGAGCATCATGGGTTAGTATGCAGTCCTAAGAACTTGTAAACACATTCTTATCTGTAAAAGTTCTATAAATCCTGTTACCTGCCACTTTTCAGCTTATTCCTATTTCATATAAATAAATGTAAGATCCTCATCAAGTCTTTGAATAAAACCATTGAACTACATAGATCCATATAAGGCCAGTAAAACCAGTCTCCTCTTTATACCGTTCGTAACACCTTGTCAATGCCACCAATGGATATACAATTTCACTAATTTTCATCCCACAAAATCTCACCTGATAATGTTTTAAGATATAATAGAATGTGTGAAATATCACAGATGTTTCCCAGTTTGGTCCTGTAAGCACTACTTTACATAAGAAAATGTGGCCACAGACATAGTTAGGAAAAATAGCCTTATTTGGTTCAGAAAATTGAATGAGATTGTATAACTCTGGCACACTTATACAAAGTGGAGATGTAAATATTAATGATGAATTTGGTAGAAGATGAGAGTTTTTGTTTATTTCATCCATTGAGAAAGCCAAGGCCAGAGCAACCTTTTTGTTTTCAGGTTTTTTTCTGTAAAAGGTATAATATATATTATAGACAAAGGTTCACGCAGGATCATTGGCAATACATGCAATGGCTATGCTATGGTTGATGTAATTATTCCCATCCTTAAAGATTGAAACAAACATCCAGTGTAATGATGTTAGGATGACATAAGAATTTGGAATGTTGGAAATATTATATAAGTTCATGTGAGTTCATCTCACCAAAATAAGCGTTTTCTACAGAAGTCATTTTCCATCTGTGGTTGTTTAGTGCTTCCTCGGAAAGTAAAGGTAGGGCCACAGGCTTTGATCAAACTTCAAAACTGATCAAGTATTCATTTTTTAATTATTTAGGAATATTAAAATTACACATGATTCGTGAGTCCCTGACTTTCTTGTTATTCCTTATTAAATTAACAGAAGTGGCTGAGGTTCTGAGTGAATGAATGGAGAGGAGTGTTTCTGGGCAACATTTGGCTCTTGTACTAAAAATTCATTATAATTAGTGGACATATATTTAACATATTCTCACACATCCATCTTCACATTGTTCCTTGTTTTTTAGTTTGTTTTGTTAGGCAGAACATCTTCACACACACACACACACACACACACACACACACACACACACACGGTTCTCCCGTCACTGTTTTTATTATGTTTCTTTTTAACATATACATTTATATTATTACACATGAATAAAATAAACTATATACAGAAGAAAGACCATGAGACAATCATAAGTTATACATGTGTTACATTAATAATGATTTAGCTATTTGTATTTGGCAAACTTGATGTAAACATCTTTCCTATCTTGATGGGTCTGAATATCTGAATGAAGATCAATATGTATCATATCTCATCTCTATTAATTTAAAATATCTGTATTGATCTAAAACATCTTAACCTCTAATCTACTAACTTTAACTGAAAGACTAAACTCTGGTTTATAACCTCATCAGAGATTTGAGAAGGAATAAAACTTAAATACCTGAGTGAACCAGAAGTGCAACTTAGCAGATTCCAAAATGAAAAAATGACTGACATAGTTTATTGCCTGAACAGTCTCCAGACACTCTCAATAATGTTGGAGCACCATCTTCAGCCTTCTGGCTCAATATATCTGACAGACATATTTGTGAGGCAGGAACTATTGAGGACTTGCTTACCCTGTCTTGGCAGAGTTAGGCTGTCAACTCTGCCTGCATCTAAGCTTGCCTATTTTTAGGCAGAATTCACTCTGTGGTAGAAACAGGACATTTTGTCCAGTGGCTGGTTTGCCACATTTGAACCCAACTCCATAAGTGGTTCTTTGATGCTCATCATCTTCTGAGATGCAGGCTGGGTGTTGCCAGGAGTTTATTTGTGTTGTCATACAATCTTTAGAATGATAAAAACATCTTTAAATGCCATATTCTGTAGGTCTCTGAGGCATTTGGAGACCTTATTTACCTATTTTACTTTATATATCTATCTAATCACATCTATCTATGAGACTTAGAATATATATTCTTGTGATAAAATTAGACTAGTAGTTGACATGGCCATGATTTGCATAAATATACAAAATTCAATACCATTGAATTAAAATAATAACCTTATTTGTGAGTAACAATGCCTTGAGATGAAGAGTAGATTCAATGATCTACTTTTAGTTCTATCCTCTCTCTATTTTTCTATATCCCCCTTTCATTCTTTTTGGCTCCTATCTCCTTACCTACAAAAGAAAGGTAAACAAAAAAAGAGATGTCCCTGAGTCCAACCTAGTTTTCTTTCTGTATATGTCCAATAATAACTTATAACCTACTCCCTATGAAATAAACATCTGTACACCAAGACTGTAAACAGAAACCTATCAAATCCCATTAGAGGAAATAGGACAGCCTTCTCTTAAGCATTCTTCAGGTTTACTTAAGGCAAATAATACCCTTGAATGGGACCCCCCAAAACTAGGGAAATGGCAAAGTAATCGATGGATAGCATTTGTAGTTCATTTTACAAATGTTGCAAAATCCCAGGCTTAATAGGAGTCGTCTGTGGGACAATCTGAAATTATGGAATAGTTGGGATCAGAAGCTTTCTACAACATTGACCTGGAAGCTGTCCTGTTCTGCTGGGTAACAGACACTGAGGTGCCTGTGGATGGAACATGGAGGATGCAGGATGTCAGCATCCAGCATGCTGAGAGGAATGAAAACTGTCAGGTCTGATCCCATGTCAGTGCCTAGTTCTTTTGTTCTGGAAACATAATTTCTCACAAGCATTATACAGTTCTAACATTATGATTGTATGATGTGTGCAGGATGTACAGAGCAATTAAGGCTGGTTCTCTGCTCATTGTATGAGCAGAAGTAAGACATCTGCAAATCCTCCTTCATGCCATACTAAGAATGGCCTCTAGCAATAAGTCACAGAGAATCTGTGACCAACATGAAGCCTTGTCTATGCATAGATCTTCATATCTCAGCCAGTATTGGAGCTATTCCCATATAGTGGGATTAGCAATATTAATTTCCTGCTTGTTCTGCAGTTTGAATTCTTTACATACTGATTGAAGCCTCTTCCCTCACCACCTCCTAATCCCACTCCCTCCCTCATCAGCTCCCTATCCCATCTTCTCCTCACCGCCTTTCCCTATCTCCCCTAGTCCTTAGAAAGAGAAGTGTTCCTCCCTTAATGTCTGATCTCAGCTTATCCAGTGTCCTCTGTACTACCTGTAATCTCTTCCTCTGTAGCCTAGCAAGATCACCCTGACAGGGTGTAAGTGAACATTTGGAGGCCTGAGTCCATGTCAGAAGTAGTGCCCACTCCCCATATTGTAGAACTCACAAGGAGACTGTGCTGCCTATCTACTATATCTGAGAAGGAGATCTAAGTCCACATCCCACATCGATATTGTTTGGCATATCAGAAATCCATAAATCCAAAATGTGTATAGTAACCACATGCTAAAATATGCAATTATACTTAGTAAACTTCATAAAAGAGAAACATAAGTGGCAAATGTGATAAAAGTGTCAGAAAATGAACAACTTAGACATAAAAAGAAGATAGATAATTCTTAAATAATTGAAGAGATGAGCAACTAGAAAACTCCTATAATCATGTATTGCCAACTATACATTCTACAAATGTAGCTTGGTCAAGTGACAGGAAAGTAAGTAGTCATTACTATAAGTGATAGACTCAATTTTCAAACATAAAATTTACAGTCAAAGCATTCCTTCTTTATGCTGAACTGAGAGTAAAGATTTGGAATTAGTAATACATAAAAGCCAGTTGTTGTGTATGTATACAAGCTATGATGGAGATATAAAATCTAGTTTAAAGTTCACATTGGACAGAAACCTACTTACATTTGTTGTGCAGGTTCAGAAATCATAGTGTTACCACATCCATAGATTTTCAAAGAGTAACTGGACATCTATGTGAAAGCTCTCTGTAGCTAGGTATAGTGCAAACGTAGGGGCCCCAGCACACATACTGGTAGCTACACACTGATAGAATTGTCATCTGCATATACTCTATGGCTATAGAATTTAACCTTCTCAGGATGAAAATTATTGAAATCGTATGGGGTATCTTTTGATAATAAAGCACTGAATACTATGCTCTGAAAACTGTCAAGAGGAGGGCTGTTTCCTGTGGATCATGGTAGAGATTTCTGTGCTCACTCTACTTCTAGCCTTGAAATCAGGAGGCTAAATGAAAGAAAAATTAAAATGGAAATTTAAAGTAATAAATTATCAGTGAGCTTATAAAAGAATTTGGTATTGTTTCTTGTTGTGCACATTGGAAAAACAAGAGAGAGCACTCAAAGCATTGTCCTGATTTTCATCTTCAAACCACTCCTGAAATACTTGTGATGAAATCTATGGGAAACATACAAAAGTACTTACACTTTATTCAGAATGATGTTAAAATAGTCTTTCTCCACAGGCCATTCCACTGCATGAAGTGAGAATACACAAGCTGTCATTAAGTTTCCATCCTCTTTTTCCTTCTGCTTCATTCTCCAAAAGCACCTGGAAGGAATGAAGCTGGTCATGAGAAGTGGAATGTTCAGAAGTAAGTAGAGAAAAATCAAAGTGAACATCTTAGTCCTACTGTAGGCCTGGGTATGGTGGCTTGCAAAACATCATGAATATCATATGGACACACATGTGTTCCTACCTTCTTTTATTTTTCTGGACAATGGAAAGTCTACTTGCACATTCATGATTCCTTTTCTCCGTAATGCCCTTGCTCATTCCTGGAGGAATCTTCCCTGGGGTTTATCATCTGTGGTCCACAGTCCATGTGATAAATATGAGTTGATAAATATGTATGACAATAGTTCTTTATCTGGTTCCATGACCTCATACATGTTTGTGGCCAGTCAGATCCCTAGGCAGAGGAACATTTACAAAATTTTGGTCTCCAAACTATCTTACAAATCTGTTTATGTGAATACCATTAAGAATTATGACACTAGGTTGCATTTAGATGATTCACAGAGAAACATAAATTATTGATTCAGTAGGGACATAGAAAAAACCTCGTGACTGCATGGTGAGCATTGTATCACCAAATCTATGTGTTGGAGAGGCGGCCTCTTGTGTGAAGAATCTAAGAGCCATAGAATATTTACAGCATGGAATATGCCACACCAGGGACAAGTTCAGAATATCTAACCAAAACCTGATATACAACGTCTGGAGAATCAACAATTAGGTAAAATCAACTAATTTTATTTGAGTTCTGCTGTATCCAAAATCATCTACCTACTCACAGAATAGCAGAAAATTTACTTGTTAAATGTTCATTTTTAAAGTTTAAACAATATCTAGAGAGAACACCAGATCTTTTTGTATGATTTCAAATATTAAATAAGATGGATCACTCCATTAACACTTAAATTGTTAATGAGAAACTTAGTTAAATATTTCAGTACTAACACATGATATCCATCCTAAATTCTCAGTTCTCACAGATCTATGACTTATGGTGACCCGTTTCTTGTACTTTATCTTTGATTTTCAACATTGAGTTTTGTTTTTTACATTCAGGTAGTGTGTGTAAAGAATTGTTATTATGAGTATCTTAGAAGTGAATAAGACCTGAGAAACAAACATGGGTTCAATGTATAAACTCTTCCTATACCACTTTCCTAGTAATCTATTCTTGGTTTCAGTCTAGAATCTGCATTGCCTAAGTGATAATGATATTTTCTTCCTACTAGTGTCACAGAATACTCCATCCTTAATTCCTCTAGGTCTTTGCATTTCTCAAATTGTACTTGTCCTGCTTTATTTGTGTAAAAATGAATATGTCACATAAGCACACCAACAGACAGTTAATACATGCACATATACAACGCATATAGTAATGAAACTAGAGTCTATGAAAATTCTGAATTTCCCAAATTTGACTGTGTTTCTTAACATGATGCCCTCCTGTTTCTTTCTCAACCCCTGATAATGATTTTCTTATTTTTCTGGGTTAAACACTACTCCTTTATTTATGTATAGACCACCATGGGCTTTTCATCTGAATTCAAATAGGTCTAGAAAAGAATGGACATAATAATTGTATTTCTTCAGTTTCATTTTTAATTTTAATCAAAATTACATTTATTGGAATTAAACAGGACCTAATTTTAAACCATCTATATAAGCACTTATATTATTTAATTAAAAATAACTTTGAAAATATTTAAGATATAAGAGACAATACATTTAATGAACCTTTCAAAATTCTAAGAATGTTTTGTCAATAGCAAAAACGACTATGTTTTATGTATATATATATATATATATATATATGTATATATGTATATATGAAGGTAAAGTCACATAATTTTGGATGATAAGTTTTATTTACTTCCCCATCTTTTAAGGAGCTTTAAATTTCTCCTAATCTTGTCCTTTTACTGTACTTTGTGTCAGAATGATGAAAAGTAAGCAGAAAGCCAGATTACAATTTCTGTCCTGTTTGTACAAAGTAAACCAAAAGTTCTCTTTTCTTGGATTGCTAAGATTTGGTAATAATCTCAACTTTTCATCCATTTGAATAAATAGATTCATATGTTTGGCATTATACAAAGTGCTAAGTGAAATGTGGTCCCTAAGTTTCTGTGTGTAAAATAATCTTATTGATACATTAACATGCTAATACAATATAGTTATGGCAGAAGTAGATAAAACTCCTGATATTAGCATATATATTACTTTCTCAGATGATACCCTCTGTATGCAGTGCAGATTGTGGTCCTGGATTCAGACAACTCAGGCAGGAAGGAATGTCAGCCTGTTGTTATATTTGTATCCACTGCCCAGAAAATGAAATTTCTAATGGAACAAGTGAATGTTTGCTGCTGTGGTAAAGCCTTCACAAAGGTAATCCTCTCCACAAAAAAGGATGATGAAGGAGTCTAAAAAGCAGCTGCAAAAATAAAATATACAATTTCCTCTATTAGTCGTTATAGAAGTACAAACATTAACAACACCTTATACCTAAACCTACATTTTGATTCATGGAAAATTTATGTCATATGACATTTTCTCAAAGAAACAATTTTCATAATCAAACTGCAATATGAGCAATTCCACACAGCACCTTTCCTTGTTTTTAATCTCTATAACTACATGTAGGAAACATTCAAGCCATTAATCTTTCAAATATGCACAAATTCTTTTTGAACATATGTATGTCTCCCTACATATGTCTATGCACACCATGTATGTTCATAGTACCATGCAGAACAGATAGGGCAAAAGATTGTCTGGACTAGGTAATGGGGTGGGGAAACTATATCTGTATCCTTAGGAAAACTAGCATAGAGGTTAAAAAAAATAGTACCTATAAAATTATCAGAAACTGATATGTAAGAGACAGAATTCATATAATATCTAGAAGCCTATTTTCAAATATTTGATGTCATTTGTTTCCACTAAAGTAGGGATAAGTGTTGACACATAATCTACAAAATATAAAGGGTCTTATAAAAATATTTTATATACAGCACCTAGTTGATAATTTCATAAAATAATAAATTACAGTGGTTTTGTATTGAAAACAATTAGTCACAAATATTAAAGTTTTATTGCCACCTACAGAACCTCTTTTATCAAATGATTATATGTTTATGCTTGGCTAAATGCAAATGGCCAATGAATAGTTTTTCTCACCCTTTGCCTTCGTACTCTGCAATGAAATGGAAGTTTTAAAAACATACTTCTGGACAGTGAGATGGTTCAATATTTGAATCTTTTGCCACTAAGAATGATGACTGTACTTCATCCCCAGGAACCTTATAACAAGAGGAGTCAAATGACTCCTAGAAAATGGCTTCTGACATTTATGCATTCCAATATACTGCAAAAGTATGAAACAGACTGTAATAAAATTGTCTTAAACATAAAAATAACAATAATTAGGGGTAGATACATCAATAACTACAAAACATTTTTATTATTTCTTTATTAATTTTATGTGTGAGTTAGGAGGATGTAAGTTCTCAAGGGCAGATGCAGGTGAGAGGCAACTAATAATGCTGTAGTTATAGTTGCAGGCAGTTGTTAAACACTTCACATGGGTTCTGCGAACTGAACTCAGGTTTTCTGAAAAAGCAGAACATTCTCTTCATCATTAAGCCAAACTTCTGGCTTTTCAGGCAAATTAAGAAAATACAGTTGTCCAGAAATCTATTGTTTTACATAAAAAGATTTTTAAAACTAGAAGCACACCATAAGTCTCTGAAATTATCAAGTGGATATACACAATTGCTATTAAGTTTCCTGAGGATGCCATTTGGGAAAAGCATATTCTGAATCTGGGCTACAACTTCTGATTAATTGTACTTATTTCATTTTATTCATGCTGTTTATCAATATATATTTTATCCCAAAGTATACTCAGAGTTTGTGTGTCATACAGATTGGAATTAGGGAAGTAGGAATGTGCAGGATGTTTCCCATGAATATAGGGTCAAGATGAAGGGCTTTGTAGTGCTCAGTCTGTAGAGGTATCTAACTTCAGTAGACATCTAGTGCTTTGCATGAACTAGATGGAGGAATTCTTCTTTATACTGCCAGATGACAACATAAATAAGGACATATATATTATTTTTACAATTTTCAATCATTAATATTTCATTTATATAAATTTTACTTCTCACACTCACATTCCTACTTCCCCCATATAAATAAAATTGTTTCTAAATTTATGAGCTCACCTGTTTCTCTCCTATGGAAACACCAAGATAAACACACACAAACACAAACACAAACACAAATACACACACACACACACACACACACACGCACAAACACGTAACTCTGATAATTTCTTTTACTATTCCTTTTATATCAATATGTTCTGGTTGGTCAATTGGAATAAGAAAAGCTATGACAGGTCTTGCCCAAGTAGAAGACAGTCTCCATCTCCCTTAAAGACAGCATTAATTAAACAGTCAATGAACTTATGAGGCTATGAATGTATGGGGTTGGTGATTTTAAAACAAACTCAACCATTCTGTGGTTAATTTTGGATTTTGTGCATTTACAAGAGTAAGTCATCTTATGATGGCATTCCAAATAATGTAAGAAATATATGTTTTATGAAAATATGGTAAATGTTCTCATCAACACAGTTAAATAGACAAATGATGGTTCTGTTTTATTCTCAGAGAAGATAAGTATTAATAAATATGAGCTTTGATGTACAGCAATGTCCTTTAATTATATTATCAGTAATAGAATGTAGGTATTGCAAATCATCTTCAAGATACTTACTGAACTCTCTTGTCCATAAACTGCTGAAGCTGCAATAACAAATCTTTCTTTTCTCATTCAGACATGGGCCAGTGTGTGAAGTGTGCAGAGGACCAGTATGCCAACACAGAGCAGAATCACTGCATCCACAAAGCTGTGATCTTTCTGAGCTATGAAGACCCCTTGGGGATGGCTCTGGCCTTAATGGCCTTGGGCTTCTCTGCCCTCACAGCTCTGGTTCTTGGAGTATTTTTGAAGCACAATGACACAGCCATTGTGAAGGCCAATAACCGTGCTCTCAGCTACATCTTACTCATGTCACTCATGTTCTGTTTCCTCTGCTCCTTGCTCTTCATTGGCCGTCCAAACTCAGTCTCTTGTATCCTGCAGCAAATAACATTTGGGATTGCATTCACTGTGGCTTTTTCCACTGTGTTGGCCAAAACAATCACAGTGCTTCTGGCTTTCAATGTCACAGCTTGTGGAAGAAGGATGAGGTTCATTCTGGTTCAGGAACTCTTAACTACATCATTCCTCTCTGTACCCTCATCTAAATTATTCTCTGTTTAATCTGGCTAGGAGCTTTTTCTCCCTCTGTTGATACTGAAGCACACTCTGAGCATGGCCAGATTATTATTGTCTGTCATATGGGTTCAGTTATAGTGTTTTACTGTGTCCTAGGATACTTAGTCTTTCTGGCCCTGGCAAGTTTCTTGGCCAGGAACCTGCCTGACACATTCAATGAAGCCATGTTCTTGACGTCCAGCATGCTGGTGTTTTGCACTGTTTGGATCCCTTTCCTCCCTGTCTACCATAACACCACGGGCAAGGTCATGGTGGCTGTGGAGATTTTTTCCATCTTGTCTTTCAGTTCAGGAATGCTGGCATGCATTTTTGTTTCCAAGTGTTACATAATTGTATTCAGGCCACACACAATTCTCTTCCAAAGATCAGGGAGAAATCATATCTCACAAATGTATCTCACAAATACATTTTTGAAATTAATTTACTGATTCACTTTACATTCTGGATGTAAACCCAATATCTTCTCTCCTTCCAATCCTACCCTTCCTCCCTCTCTCCCATCACCTCTCTGCTATTCCTCAGATAAGTGAAGATCCCCTTCCCTTCCACCCTAGCTCACCAAGTTGCATCAGGACTGATCATGTCGTTTTCATCTATGGACTACTAAGGCCAAGAGGAAGTGATCAAATGTCTGGCAACATAGTCCCTGTCAGGGACAGCCTCCGGGCCTCTAACTTGAGAACTTATATGAAACCTGAGTTTCCCATCCTCTACATGTATGTAGGAACCCTAAGTCCAGTTCATATATCATCCTTGGTCGTTACTTTCTTCTCACTATGCCACTCTGGGCCCTGGTTAGCCATCTCTGTTGATCTTCTATCAGATCTCCTGTTACATCAAGATACTTTTCTCTTTTATTCCACTGTTCTACAAGACTCCTTATTTATAACTCAGTGTTTGTCTTTAAGTCTCAGCATTCATTTTGAATCATTTCTGGGTGAAGCCATTCAGAACAACTCATCAGGGCTCCTCCCTGCAACAGAGCAGAGTATCATTAATAGTGTTCATGGCTGGCTCTCTTCCATGGGCTGAGTTTTGAATTGAGACAGGTATTCTGACTGGTCAATTAATTCTAACCAACAAATATAAAGCTGGTGCATAACTGACAAATATTGGGTTATAGTACAAGATCTATCTATTTTTAGAATGATTTTCACTGTTTCCTCTAATCATGTTGTATAGCAGTACCATGGCTAATACAATTGTCTACTTCAGCTAGATAATCTTGCTCTCATCCACTTATATCACAATTTATCACTGTTGGGGCACAGTGCAGAGTGGAAATGTTCTTTTATTGTTTACAATTTTTTAAAAAACAGTCAAAATAAAACCAAGGTACTTCTTTTAATATCTGGGCGAATAATTTTGATGCCAGTTGAATGGTCATTAAAATGTTGAGGAATTTAGTGGGAGAATGAACTCAGGTTTTCACATAAAAGCAAAACAATGTTCCTACTTGCAGGGCGAAGACAAGGAAATCCTGATATTATCGAAGGACATAGAAAACATGAACTTACAGAGTGATGGCTCAGTATACAGAAAGACTACTAAAGAAGGTGGACTGATGTCTCAGCAGTTAATGTCATACCCTGCTCTTTAATAAGACCTGATTTAATACTCAGCCCTGAAAAAGATGATATCAACAATCCCATGTAACAATATTCCAAAGCATAAGATGTTGTCTTCTGGGCTACATGGTTACCTGAACTCACAGGTACACAAAAGAAGACACAAAACAAACATGCCTACCCACACTGGAATATAAATAACTGACAATGCATAATATTTTAAAAACTACAGGAGAATAATTTTAAACTCTGCATTAGGATTCTGCCTTTGTATATACAGTTAAGATGTCAGACTTAGAAGAACCTACACATAGAAAATGACATTTGAGAAGAGATGACTGGGGTTCTCTTTATGCATATCACATAATAACTTTCTATGTTAAATCTGCTATAAGAAAGACACAGTTGAACAATTGACAAGAGAATAAAATATTATTACAATGATATTTTTTAGAGTGTTTGAATTTTAGATGACTATGATGATCAATACTCTCCTCAGTTGTCATATTTCTATTGAAGGAAAACATGGTTCTTAAAACAACAGCATTCCATTAGGAAATATCGAACATTTTGTTTGCTTGCTTGTTTGTTTCTTTGTTTGTATGTTTCTTTGTTTTATAAATATACCTGGGTCCAGGTTATAAGAATTAGATTTCTTTATTTAAATACATATTTTATTTTCATTTCCTGTATAAGAATGATTTATATTACACTTTCAGTGAGCACAGAGACTAGAGAACAGCTTCCTATCCAAAGATCTTCCAGTAAAATGATTGGTAGATACCATTTGTGTGCTGGGTAGAGAAGATTTTACTAAACTTTCTTTAATTACTTTGAGTGCATGGATATCAGTAGATATCATCTATGTGTTGGTTACCTTCTTAAAGACATCATGTAGTATTTAGATCATTAGGATAAAAAGCCATCACCCATAGCAGCATGAGATTCAACTACTGAGCTTTTACAAGGGACACAAATGTCTTCTACAAACTTTCATTTTGTTACATAACAGGAAAAGAAGTGAAAAAAACTACCCTAAGACTTTCTATATAAGAGCCCCTAGCAAAAGCATCTTTACGTAAACTTGCTAAACAATCTATTTTTCCAAAATCTAAGGGTAATGATAATTGTTAGCAACCTACATCTGCAGGTTTTTTGCAAAGGTTGTGGTTGACTCATTAATATCTGCTCCGGCAGCAATGCCAGAGAGAGATCAAGCATTGTTATTGCATAGGCCAATGACACTGGCTAGTGAGGAGTCATAGTACTCACACGATTCATATATTAGGAGGCTTAGGAGGAAAACAAAGTAAAAAAGCAGAGCTATGGTCCATAACAGCATGAAGTCCACAGGACACATAGTTATTGAGGTTACACCTCACAGAGACACACCCAAATCATTTATGATAACTAGTGGGTCATATTCCATGAGTTCTAGAGCTGTTTTCCTGTTTCTTCAGCATGGCTGCTAACACTCAGTCACAAAGCAAACATCAATAAATACAGGAAGATTAAAATGCCCCTTTCATATTATCATACCACCAGGGATTAGAGCTAGACATATCAACAGAAACAACAGAAAGCCTACAAACTCATGGAAAATGAACAACTCCCTACTCAGTGACCACTGAATTTGGGAGGAATAAAGAAAGAAATTAAATTTAAAGAATTCAATGAAAATGAAGGCACAACATACCCAAACTTGTGGAACACAATGAAAGCCATGCTAAGAGGAAAGGTCATAGCACTAAGCACCTTCATGAAGAAATTGGATTTATTCCGTACTAGCAATTTAACAGCATATATGAAACCTCTAGAGCAAAAAGAAACAAACACACCAAAGAGGAATAGATGACATTAAATCATCACAGTCAGGACTGAAATCAATAAATTAGAAACCAAAAGAACAATAAAAATAATCAATGAATCCAAGAGATGGTACTTTGAGAAAATCAACAAGCTATACAAACCCTTTGCCAAATTAACTAAAAAGCAGATGGAGAGTCTCTGAATTAAGAAAAATCAGAAGTGTAAAAGGGGACATAAAAACAGACACAGGAAATCCAAAAAAATCAATAGGTCTTACTTCAAAAGCCTATATTTCACAAAATTGTAAAATATAGAAGAAATGCATGGTTTTCTTAATACATTTTACTTGCCAAAGATAAATCAAGACTGGGCAAACACTTTAAACAGTTCTATGACCACCTAGGATATAGAAGCTATTATCAACATATCCCAATCAAAAAAAAATGTCCAGAGCCAGATTGTTTTAGTGTAAAATTCTACCAGACATTCAAAAAAGAGCTAATACCAATACTCCTCAAACTATTCCAAAAAATAGAAACAGAATGAAATTACCAAACTCAAAACTCATTCTTTGAAGCCACAGTCACCCTATTACCTAAACAGCACAAAGACCCAACTATACCACTCCTGAGTATATACCCAAGAGATGCTCGACCATATAAGGACATTTGATCAGCTATGACCATAGCAGCTTTATTTGTAATAACCAGAATGTGGAAACAACATAGATGTTCCTCAACTGAAGACTGGATAAAGATATTGTGGTACATTTACACAATGAAATATTACTCAGATATTTTTTTAAAAAAAAAGAAATCATGAAAATTTCAGGCAAATAGATGGATCCAGAAAAGGTCATCTTGAGTGAGGTAACCAAGACCCAGCAAAATATACATAGTATATATACTCACTTATAAGTGGAGTTTAGCCATATCATACTGGATAAACATAGTATAATGCATAGAACAAAAGAAGAAAAGTGACAAGGAGAATCCAAGTGAGGATGCTTAAATCTCCATCAGAAGGGGAAATAAAATAGACAAAGGTAGTGGTTGAAGAAAGAGAACAATGTAGAAGAGGAAACAGAGATATAAAGTTGGAGACCAGGCCTTGGGAGGGTGGGGGTTGGAGGATGAACTGTCTGAAGAGAAGATAAATTGTGGGATGGGATATCTCTGTGATAATCCGGAGAACTAATCCAGGCTACGTTCCCAGAGAAATATGAGAGGGACTCTAGCAACAACTCTCTGTAGCAGGGGCCATAGACACTAAGAAGCCACACTCTAACTAGACAAGTTTCCTAGTGAAGGGAAAGAAAGTTAGTTGTAGTGTAAAAATACGAAAAAAATGAAAGACTTGAAAATAGCAGAGACACATCTTAAATCAGGTCAAAAGCAGCCCAGTTTGCAAACCTTCCCTGTATAACATTGGCAGTCACAGCATGCAGCACCAGTCACCCTCTGTGAAATATTGGCACTTAGTATATTATTTTTATTTATTGTTCTTATTATTATAACAAAATTGTAACATGGTTTAATTATTGTTGCTCACTGGAGCACTCACTCCACTATCCCCAATTCCTTTCTTTCCAGGAGGATCTACTCCCCTGTAAAAGTCTGGATATTCTCTGCCTCACTGGTCTGCATTTCAGATGTTCTGTCCAAGTGATAAACACAAGCTGCAAAATTCAGGTCTGAGCACATCTCAGTCTCAGGTATAATACATTAAGGCTCCTGGCAGGAAGATGTGTTGGATATATTTGGTTCCCAGACTACTATTAATAAGCTACTTGTGTGACCACCATTAAAAATGCTATCAGTGGTGTGTTTCAGAAGAGCCATAGGAAGATGTGAGCTAGGGTTCTGGAAGGACCCATGACAGTCAGGACTCATGTGTAGACTCTGTATGCAAAATCCAAGTCAGGGAGAAACAGCCTCATTTGAAGAGCATCCATCATCCAGAGAGAATATTACAGCATGATCCATGATACAGATACAGACTACTCAACCAGGGCCTCTGCTCAGCATTGAGGGGAGAACCAATAATCAAGCAAAATGCAGAGATTTCCTGACTCTGATGAATCTATTAATATCCAATCCATCGTTAACCATGAGAAACTATTATTTGAGTTATAAAACATGACTTTCTTCCCTGTCCCGTACTTCCAACAAATCAATATCCTGTGGTGATCCATTTCTTCATCTATATAATGGATTTCCTCCTCTGTTCATGCTCATCTAAGAAGACAGTTGGGACTTAGAAGCATCCCTGTGTCTAATACCTAGAACATAATACTAGCTGAAAATATTACTGGTTTAATGTGTGAGCTTATTCTATTTCCCGGTAAGATTTTTTTTCTTCTATTCTCATTATGGTTGTATCTTGTGCAAGTCTTGTGCATGCACTCACAGCTTCTGTGAGTTCATGTGTACATTGGCTCAGTTCACTGCGGGTAGACGGTGTTTCACTGCAAATAACCCCCATCTCTGTGACAGCCTCTCTAACAAAAGATTGAAACCGGATAACTGAATTAGGTGTGGTAGAATGGACCTTTACTTCCAACAGTAAGGAGGCAGATGATCACGGATCTCTTGTGAGTTTCAGACCATCCTGATCTACAAAGGCAGTTTCTATGTCAGCCAGGTCTGAGCAATGAAACCATGTCCCAAAGAAGAGGTGAGACATAGAGAGATGCTCAGAGATAAAGAGCATTTGTTAAGAAGATCAGAGATTAATTTTCAGCACTCACATAGATGGCTCATAACTCCAATTCCAGGGGAACTGACTACTTCTTCTATCTTTTATGGGCACCAGGGACTGTCATGGTGTACATACATTTATGCAAGCAAAACACTCATATATATAAAATAAAAGAAATCTGGCAACAATACTAAATAAGCATATTACAAGATTTAAATTAGATGCTTTTTAGCTCTGACCACAAAGGCCACCAAAGACCTTCACTGGAGAGCTGACAGCCTTACCCTGATAGAGGAAAACTCAGGTTGAGAGCAATTGTTGTTTTTACTGAAGAACTGGCATCAGTTTTCAGTACCCATATGGTGGCTTGCAACTATCTATAAATTTAATACCTGTGGAGTTTATGCTCTCTCCTGAAATTCATGGGCATGGGATGTATATGTAATGGACACAAAATATGCAGGCAGCACAGTCATAAAAAATAAATAAAGCAAAAGATATTTAATATAGGCATAGGGGAAGACTTGCTCAGCAGGATTCCAGTAATTAAGGAAATAAGGCCAAAAACTATCAATTAAAGCTTCATGAAATTACAAAGTCTCTTGCATATCAAAATAGCAAAAAAAGCAAATTAAGTCAATAAGTACCTCCTCCGAACAGAAGAAAGTTTTTGCACTCTATATATCTAAAAGAGGAATACTGCCTTGAATATAAAGAACTCAGAAGACTAAACAATAATTTTTTTAAAAGTCAGATATTCTGGTCCCTATGCAGGCTAAAGTACTAACAGTTCTCAAAAGATGTAATGCAAATCATTTTGTTTCCATCCAATACCAGTCAGGAGGACAGTTAAGAAAACTAAAACAGCCAATGCGGTGGCACATGCCTATAACCCCAGCACTGAGGAGGCAGAAGCAGGCAGACTCTACAAATTCAAGGCCAGCCTGGTCTGCATAGTGAGTCCAGGACATCCATGGCTCCAAAGAGAAAACCAGTCTCAAAAAAGTAAGTAAGGAAGGAAAGCTGAAAAGAAGGGAGGGAGGGAGGGGAAAGGAAAGGAAAATTAGTATCAAATGCTACAGTCTGCAGGTGTGTATCTTTCCAAACCTGAGGATGCCTTGGGTGGGCAATTGAGGGAATGATCCCAGGAGGGTGGTTTGATGAGAGTAGAGAAAGGTATTGTGTTAGGGATTCTTGTGAGGAATGAGTAAGAATTAGGGTGTCTAGAGAGTGACTTATGAGAGGTGCTTTAGGTCAGATTTCATAGAGGAAGGTGTGAGGTTCGAGTCCCAGTGGCCTTGGTCTGCAAGTGAGTTTCTCTATGCAGTTCCTGGGTAGGACGGTGGAGAATGGAACATTTGTTAAGACACAACTGGCTCCCTACAGAAACTTTATTCCCACAAACCTCCCCACCCTGTGTTGAACCAAGAGCACTTGCGTTGCACTATATCAGGACCTGGTTCGTCATGCTGCTCACTCAGGATCCCCTGGGACTGGAAAGCACACAACAAGGCCAGAATAGACCCCCCAATCCACCTCAATAGGTTCCCATTGGGCTGGGCCGCCACAACCACGTAAGCCTCCGGAAGAAGACAGCTCAGCCTTGAAACGACTTCCAAATCCAGGGAACACAGAGGAGCCTCCGCACAACAGCACATTTTCTTCCATGTCAGCCTGCAACTCCTGAGGCACAGAACAGAGGCTCTTGGGGAAGACCAAAGATGAAGTTCCCGAGGTCTCTGGGGGATGGAATAATAGCTCAGGACACTGGAAGAACTCCTTCCCCACTGTATCATCTGTCCATCTGGCAGCTTCAGGCATCACTGGAATTTGGCATCAGGGCGCCCTTGCTCCTTCTGGAAATCTGAGGCCACATAGCAGATTTGGAGCTTGATGCTCTCCACAATGTCCGTGTCTTCCTTTTTAAGCGGGAAGCTAGCACTCACGATTTTCTCTGCCAAGAAGGTAGTCAAGTAGTGGCCAGCTAGGTCCAGGTGCTGGATGTCATTTGGGTAGATTGTAGCCTTGAAAGACTGGAACTGTGTAGCTGACCCCGTGGCCAGTGTCTACCACCAGCCCATTAACACATCTGTTAGCACAGACTGACAGCACGGATTGGGAGGCAACATACATGGCAGGGGAGTGTAGCGACTCGAAAGCCACTTCCACCAGCTTCTCACGGTTGCAGGCAGGGTTGAACGGTGGATCGGTGAACAGCAGAGGATGGTCCTGGATGGCCACTTGGAGGTCATTTTCTAGGATGTGGCGACAGAGGAGATCAGCAGCTTCCCAGTCCACCACAATCCCATTATGAACTGGTTGCATCAGGATTAACACTGGGCAAGCATGGGCTGCCTCACCATTAAATGTTTCCTCTTTGGACTGTCCCATGGTGGTTTGTTTCTTGGACTAGAAGCCCAAAATGTTGGCCACAATGTAGGTGGGTTGAGTTTGTACAGCAAAGCCTATCTTACAGGTGCCAGTACCCATGTCGATGACAATGGCGCAATTCTTTGATGGTATCTTGTTACCAACCAGGCCACAGGGTTCTTGTAGCAAATTCTTTTTTACTGAGGTGGGTGAGAGTTCAGATCAAAGGACCTATGGGGCTCCCAGCACTTAGGGCCGTTTACATCCATCATTGCAAGTGCCTTTAGTGAGGCTAATTAGTGGTGTTGACAACTTTACCTGGGAGCAGGAAGAAGAGGCCCAGCCAGGAGCAGGAGGAGCAAAGTGGGAGAGAGGTACACCAGGATGTCTATGAGATCACACTGCCTGCCTTGGCTTCACAATGCAAGGGCAGGGTGCGGTCAGAAGGGGTGCACACTGCCCCAAGTTTCACAGTTGATTAAGACCATAAAGCCAAAGATAAAGAGGTAGATCCGGTTTTGCTGAGTTCTTTTATTCCACATCCTCTCCTCACAACTGGTGTCTACTACCCAGCCATGTGCCCAGTGAAAATAGGAATCAGAATATGGAAAAGCAACTTGGGTTTCTGGGTGTTTTCTGTGCGTTGATGTGTGTACATAGTTTCACCTGTGTATGTGCGTGTGTTTGGTGTGTGTGTGTGTGTGTGTGTGTGTGTGTGTGTGTGTGTGTGTGTACATGTATTCTTGTGTGAGTAGAAGTCTAACATTGTTCCTTATTATACATTCCCTGATAGAGGCTCTGTCTTAGTTACTTTTTATTACCATGACAAGACAACCTGGCAAAGACAACTCTAAGAGAAAGCATTTAATTTGAAGGATCAAGGTTCCAGGGGATTAGAGTCATGTTAGAGAGCATGGCAGCAGGCAAGCAAGAATGGAAATTTAACTGTATCTGATAGCAAATATTTTCTCCATAGGCACAAGACAGAAAAAGAACAAACTGGGAACAGTGTGATCCTCTGAAGTCTCAAAGGCTCTGTGACACATCTTCTCCAATAACCCACACTTTCTAATCCTTCTAAGACAGTGCTCACTCCAGGAAAAGAAACGTTCAAATATATGAGCTTATGGAGCACTGTTCTCACAAAGCATTTAAATGAAACCAGAGCTTACAGAAGCACAGAGTCTTGCAAATCGGTTTACTTTGGGATCCTCTTTCTCTGAGTTACAGGCAGGCTGCTGTGCCTGCATGGAGTGTTGGGTCCTTATTCCAGATCCCCTTGAGGTTTGTAACCTTGGAGCCATCTCCTCAGCCCAGGCTGTCTGGTTATTTTAAAGAATGAGAGACCAGACTGGGAGCGAGGGGTAGGTATATGACAATAAGGATGTTTAAATGTCTCAAGTTCCTTGTGCTTTCTGTCCCTACACCTGCCACAATCATTCTCTCCATTCCCTTCTTTATTAAACAGACTTATGGGTGTTGTGTCTTTAAATCTGTTTGTGCGTGACATGCATACATGGTGTACCTGGAGGCCACAAGATGGCCCTGGATCCATGAAACTGGGGTTACCAGAATCTATTAACCAGTATGAGGGAGCTTGGAACTGAATCCAAGTGTTTTGGAAGAACAATAAATTCTCTTAAGCACTGAGACATCATTCCCAGTTCCCCACTCCCACCGCATTCCGTTCTTGCAGAACAGGAATTTGCCTATTCAAATCTATGCTCCATTCCTTCCTACTGGAAGCTTTCCTAATTTCTACACTGTAGTGATTTTACAGAGAAGGATGCTCTGCGTTCTCTGTGTGTTCTCCATTTCCTCCTGATTCCAGTGAGCCTGGTGCTTCCACTGTACATCACAGGACATAGTCAAAGGCTTAACGGGTAGCTAGCAAGACTAGTGATGTAGCTGGGTTACAAAGCACTTGCCAAGCGTGTATGAGCCTGAGGTTGACCCCCAGGACTGCAGAACAAACCACTAGTAACACTAAAAGCTGATGTGCAGTGAGCTAGGTAAGGTTAGGTTAGTCACTTTAAAACCATGGCTACATCATGCTGATCTCAGATGTCATCTCTTAAATCTAAGTAAAGGAAACCATCTCTTACTTTCTTACTAGGTGTGATAAAGGGAGGGCTAAGATCAACAGAAATGGTTACACTTGACACTTTCAAAGATGTTTTTGTTTTGATTTTACCTATGGGCATTTTGCCCCTATGTTAGTCTATGGTCCATCTATGTACTCACAGAAACCAGAGGAGAGCAATAGATCCCCTGGACTGGAGGTTTCCTTTTGGTGCTCAAAAAATTTGTTCTAGTTGTAAACTGCATTGTTTTGACTTAGTAACTGTTATAAGTGTCTGAGGTGACCATTAAAATACCAGCCTCTTTTGCTTTATAAACAAAGTCCTCATGGGACCTTTACTGGATGTGCTTATGTGATGGACTTGGCATAGTTATGCTTGCTTCCACAGAAGTAGAATTTTTGCCTTGCCTTTTTCATGAGATTCTCAGGCTCATTTCTAACACTAAAACAGCTTAATTTTCTACTTCTGTTTTAATGTCTTCCTTTGCCTGAGTGCCATATTTTTAAAGTATTATTTTTGATCAAATGGATATATGTCATTTAATCCATGCTTTGCAAATACTCAAACACTATTTGTTGGGTTTTGTTGGTTCACATTCACAATAATCAGGGGTGCAGTGAATAAGAACACTCTGCATTGTTTTCAAACATGATTTTCTGTTGTGGTTTGTAAATTCTATAAAGACATAACATGAGTAGGTGAAGCCATTGATTCATGTCATCATTTAAAATTTCATTAGCCAGCCTTGGTTCTACACACCTGAAATCCCAGCACTCAGACATTATGGAAATCCTCTATCAAAGCTGAAGGCTTGTGCATTGGGCCAAGCAGATCCATGGGTTCAATCCCAAAGCTCCTCAAAACAAAAACATTTAAAAATACTGCAGAACATTTAACTTCTCCCTGATTGGATGTCCCAACAGGCAACTGTACGCTCAGCTACCCTTTTTGAAAATATGTTTTTCTAAAGATGAAAATGTAATGTAGCCTTGAGGTGTAGAGAAATCAAAAATTCATGTTATTCATAGGTGCAGCAGTGGATAGCACACCAAGATGGTAAACATTTATTTTCCAAAGGAGCAGAGGGGGTTCAGCCTTGGAAGAAAAAAAAGACTGACCTTGACTAGCTCACTCCAATTACTTTTATTCAATCATTAGACAAAATTAATTGAGACTGGGAAGGATTCCAACTACCAAGGTTATCTTGCCCTTGCTGCCTGAGAGAGCAGACAGCCCACACAACTCTTAGTCCCATTTGATCATGGCTAATCATAATGAAAAATAAAAATCCAAAGTTGACAAGGAGTGTCTTAGGACTAAGGTTTGTACAGCTGTAAGCTCTCACATTCCACCAAGTGCAGACTTTCCATGGAGACATTTTTTTCATGGTTCACGCAGTCTCTAAGTAATGTCTCAGCACAGCAAACACTAGACTGAAGCATTTCACGAAAACCAGACACTAAAGGCTTCACTTTACATGTCACTACAACAGGAAACTCAGTGGTTGAGAGCACTGGTTGCTCTCTCTGCAGAGACATGGATTTTGAGTCTCATTGCTCACATAGTGCCTCATAACCATCTGTGACTCAACTTCCATGAGATTCAAACCTTGTCTGCCTGCTGTAGGGTCTACAATAACATAATCTTAACATACATGAAGGCAAACCATTCTTAGAGAAAAATTTCCTGTGAGAATTTTCTCTGTGACTGTATGTGTGTGTGTGTGTGTGTGTGTGTGTGTGTGTGTGTGTATGCGTGCACGCATGCGCACAACTACCAGTGCCACTGTCTGTGCATGTATGTGTCTGTCTGTCTGTTTGTCTGAGTATGTGAGTATACATTCGTGTGTGTGTGTTTGTATGCATTCATATCTGCCTGTGTGCACGTGTGTGTGTGTGTATGTGTGTGTGTGTCCAGTAATTGGGGGATCAAGATCATTCTTTCTCCATTACATTTACAAGAGGTCATTTAAATTATAATTTTTAAAACATTAAATTATTAAATCTGAGGGAGTAAGGAGGTAGTTGAGTCCAAGGAGGTGGTTAAGTCAGTAAATCATCCCCTGCTGTCCAAATATGAAAACTGGGTTCTGATGTGAAGAACTCAATCAAAAACCCACCTGTAATCTCAAAACTCCTGAGGCAGAACAGAGTGTCCTGAAGAAAGTTAGCCAGATTGACTATCTGAATTGGTGAGCTTAGGTTACATTGAGAGTCTATGCTTGCTAAAGCAGAGAGTGATTGATGAGCATCTTAATTTCAGGTCTTCACATTCCTATATAGGCATGTGTACATTCACTGCTGTGATTTCACTGCTAACTCTAAATGATGCTACTTGCATAGAGATCTTCTAAAATTTATTTGTTTATTGTTTTGCATACCAACCATAATTCCTCCTTCCTCCTCTCTTCCGAATCCTTATCCAACTTCCTTTCCCCTCCCACATCCACACCTCCTCCATTTCACTTCACAAAGGGCGTGCGCCCCAAGGATAGAAAGTTGCCGTGAGACTAGAAGCCTCTTCTATTAAGGCTAGACAAGGAAACTCAGTAAGAGAAAAGTGTCGCCAGGCAGGCAACAGACCCTGCTCCCACTCTTAGGAGTCCCGCAAGGAGACCAAGCTACACAACTGAGTCTTGTAGAGGTTGTACAAAGGGAGACTGCAGCTCCCATGTTGGCGGTTCAGTCTCTGTGATCCCCTTTGAGTCCAGATTAGTGGATTCTGTGGGCTTTCTTGTGGTGCCCATGACTCTTCCGGCTCCTATAATCCTTCTGCCCCTCTTTCTCAGGATTCCCCAAGCTCTGCCTAGTATTTGCTTGTGAATCTCTGCATCTGTTTCCATCAATTTGTAGACGAACCATCTCTGATCTATGTGTATAACAGAATATCATTAAGAATAATTTCATTGACTTTTTTTCCATTCGTATTTGGCTCTATCATAAGCCTCTAGGCTATTCAGTCTCTGGCTCCCAAGTCTCCAGGCAGTGTCAGGGGTGGGCTCACTCTCATGGCATGGGTCCCAAGCTGCACTAGGCATTAATTAGCCACTCCCAAAATATCTGTGCCACCTTTACGCTAGCACATCTTGTAGCCAGGACAAATAGTAGCTCGCAGTCCCTCCATTGGAAGTCTTGTTGGGTTACAGGAGATACCCAGTTGATGCTTTATATCCTCTATTGCTAGGAATAGTAGGTGGGGTCACCCTCAGAGATTCACAGGAGTTTCCAATACACTAGGTTTCTAGCTCATTCCAGAAATCACTTCACCCCATTCCAAGATTCTAGTTGCCTCTGCCAGGACTCTCTCTTTCATCCTCCCCTGAACTCATCCATAAGCCCTTCTGTTCCCATCATTCCACATCCAAATCTCTTTCTTTATCAACACATGATATCTATTCAATTTTCCTTCATGGTGGGAGTCTAGTGTTTCCCTTCTAAGACTTCCTTGTTACTTATCTTCTCTGGGTCTGTGAATTGTAGCATGATTATTTTTACTTTCCTGATAATATCCACTTATAAATGAATACATACTCTATTTGGTTTTTTTGTTTTTTGTTTTTTTGGATCTGGGTTAGCTCACTGAGGAGAATCTTTTCCAGTTCCATCTACGAGACTTTCGTTTTAATTCCTTTTTTTCTTTGACTGAACCATCCAACTCCTCTAACTCGTTTTCAAGTCATAATCTTCAGTATTCCACCTTATCTGCATTTTTTAATGATGATGATGGGCAGACTTTATTACAAAGCACAATGAAGGATTCCTGCTACACATATGTAGGTTGCCTAGGTCCAGCCCATGAATTCTCTTCAGTTGGTTGTTTAGTCTCTGTGAGCTCCCCCCAAGGCCTACATTATTTTCCTCTGTACATCTTGTGGCTCAATCATTTTTTCCTGCCTTTCTTCCCCAAGACTCCCCGAGCTCCACCTATTATTTGGCTGTGGGTCTCTACATTTGTTTGCATCAGCTACTGGATGAAGCTTCTCAGAAAACATTTATGTTAGCCACATATCTGGAAGCATAGTAGAATATCATTAATAGTGTCAGGGATTGTCTTTCTTCCATGAGATGGACCCAATTTGGGACAATCATTACTTGGCCATTCCCTCAATCTCTGTTCCATCTTTATCCCTACACATCTTGTAGGGAAATACAAGGTTTTATGGAGGTGTTGGTGTCCCAATACCTCCACTAGAAGTGCTAGCTGACCTGTAGGGTTGTACTTTAGGCTCCATGTCTAGCACTGCTAAGAGTCTTGGTTAAGGTCCTTTATCATCACAGCAGAAATCATGGTGGTGTGCAGGTAGACACGATGCTAGAAAAGAAGCTAATAGTTCTACATCTGTACTTGAAGGCAGCAGGAAGAGAGAGTAACACTGGGCCTGGTTCAAGCTTCTTACACCTCAAATCTCAACCCCTAGTGGCATGTTTCCTCCAACAAGGCCACATCTACTCCAACGAAGCTGTATGTAGTATTCCTTTCAAATATGCCACACCCTATGAGTGTATGGGAGCCATTTCTACTCGAACAACCACATAAACTTGAGGATGTGTCTCCTTTAAGGCAAAATGTTTGGGAACAAGAAAAAAGTAATTATCCTGTAAATTAATTTTTTATTTAAAGTTAGCATAGCTAAATAGTAAGTAATGATTTAGATAAGTATAAACAATACCCACTTTTATTTTTTAAATTTTATCAATTAAATATTTGATGTTATTCCACAATATCTTGGCCCAGTATGTAGTAGATGATTTTGTAATGTTGGTAATATTAAAATTTCTCAAATAATTTGCTAGCATAAGTATTGTTAGTAATCAATTGTAATGAGAGTCCTAGAAATAAAATTTTTAAGAGCTATTTAACAAAGACAGTTTCCAAATGTGACACAATGGCATTTTCCTGGAGTCACCAGGGCCCCATCCTAGGCCTGGGACTATGCTTTATAGCTGACTACTTAGGAAAAGACATTATGCACTCTGAGCACAGAAAAGAAAGTTGCAACACAAACTGATGTAGTTTCAGATGTCAAGT
Organism: Acomys minous; assembly: GCF_964271855.1. Lineage (NCBI taxonomy): Eukaryota > Metazoa > Chordata > Mammalia > Rodentia > Muridae > Acomys > Acomys minous. The sequence goes on from NC_140502.1 coordinate 6,960,652, forward strand.
CCATTCACTACCAGAAGCTTGGAATATTGTATAAAATAATATCTTTGTACTGTGTACAATAATAGAAGTTGGCTTTCATGAACCTTAACTGCCCCTTTTGCCAGAGTATGATCATATATCTGACTAAAGACAACCATAAGAAATGAGCAAACAAACAAAAAACACAAAACCTATTAAATCAAAAGTGTTCATCAACTTTAAACATTTAAACCTAAGTCTATAGTAGCTGAAGATTGGGCATCTTTAATTTTTTTTAAATTTTTTATTAATTTATTCTTATTACATCTCAATGGTTATCCCACCCCTTGTATCCTCCCATTTGTTCCTCCCTCCTATTTCCCCTTATTCCCCTCCCCTATGACTGTTCCTGAGGGGGACTTCCTCCCCCTTTATATGCTCATAGGGTATCAAGTCTCTTCTTGGTAACCTGCTGTCCTTCCTCTGAGTGCCATCAGGTTTCCCCCTCCAGGGGACATGGTCAAAGGTGAGGCACCAGAGTACGTGAGAAAGTCATATCCCACTCTCCACTGTACTGTACAAAACACAATTTTTTAAAAACTTGACATTTTAGTAATAATAATAATAATAATAATAATAATAATAATAATAATAATAGCAACAATAATAGAAAAATCTGGGAGTAAAAATGAGAAAATTTTTCCTTTTTAAGGACAAGACGAAAAAGGACAAGATGAAAAATTATTTAATAACATTGTGAGTATATCACTGGATTGATGTGTAGTTAGAGCAGGCAACAGAGAGAAAAGCATCGATAGTCTCCATAGAAACAATTCATTGCACCAACACATTGAAGCATCTTCTAGCAGCAACAGCCACAGCTGCTCCTGGTTTTCCCCCTAGACCGGTAGTTTTTTCTTTTTTCTGTTCTCTAGAGCTAGAAGTACTAGGACTTCAGTGTTGCTGTCATGCTTTAGTGTATATTATATATCTTTATATATTATATATTACATATTTAATATATACATAATGTTAAAATATCAATCCGGTGTATCCAATGGGAGGCAGGAATTCCTATATACATAATTTTTCACATATTCAGGGCCATGAAACAAACAAATGTAGCTTCCTCTCAACTGTGAATACAAATAAAGAAAGGGACAATACATATATAGGTATAATGTAAATTTCTAAAATAAACATAGAGATGATGATTAAGTATTGCCAAAGTGGCATTAACTGTGTCTTTGCTGAAACTTGGTTGCATAATAAGTCATTAAGTCAAAAGAGGTCATTGAGGCAAAAATATTTAAGTGTGAAATGTCATTTGACATTAAGAATATCTTAAGATAGTTGTCCTTAAATGGAAAAATACTCTATTGGCATGAAAAATCCAAAATTCGCCTTCTAATGAAATGTTTAATGGAAAAGTTGTATAGCTTCAGGGATCAATTGTTTCTTTGATAGGAATTACTGCATTGTCTCTTATGGTCTAGCAGACTTTTACAACTTACATGTTCAGAGGAGACACTTCATAACAGATGCTGTCCTGTTCCTTGTCTATGCATCTGTTCTGCCATATGAACAGCTCAGATATCAGTGTGCATTAGCATGAGTTCCTCTTCAGTGTCCTACAGTCTATACCTGGAAAGAACAAATTTACAGTTACATAGGATTTACATGGCTGACTTTTCCCAGTAAGTTCAAGACAGACAGTTTTATAGGAAGGTTTGACATGATACCAAGACAGAAATAAAACCAAAACAAATTTATGACTAGGAAAACATTGTTTTTTTTCTATGACAGATTAATTACCACATTTGACCCATGAAATACATTGTCAAAATATATTTTTATAGAGAACAGGCTTCATTGAGGGCACACATCCTTTAAGACCCAAATACAGTTTTAATGCTTTTTACTATATATTTTACATAAGATTAATAGAATATGTGTGTACATTTGAAGGAAGTGCTGTTCTTTCTGCAGTGAAATTTCTTAACACTCTAAAAACAGCTGCATGAGCATATTTATCTTAAAATTATAACTCCAAAAGATCATGTCTGTAAGGATAGCATCATCTTCCATTACACTATTTTATAAGAATATTTTTGATGACTTTGGTTTTTGACATAATTAGTACGGTAGAAAATGAATATTTTGTTAGGTAGAGAATACATAACATGTATCTTTATGAATTATTTCAATTCTAATACTTTATGTTGAAGTATAAAATTACATGAATTTTCACTAATGCAAAATCTATCAATATTTTTCTCTTTCTTATTTCATGCCATGTGTCCCCACAAACCATCATTTAAAAATATGTAAATTATATTTAAGCAAACTCATTTACAAATAACACAGATTTGGCACTAACAAAAGACCATGCATGGAATGGACCTAGGTCCTCTATAAAGATGTAGCCAATGGGTTGCTCAGGCTTCATGTGTGTCCTGTAGTAAGGAGAGCAGGGGATTGCTTTGACATGGACTGTGTTGCCTGCTTTTTATCACTTTCCATTGTCAGAATTACCTTGCCATGCCACAGAGAAAGAGGACAATATCAGTTCTGATGCATCTTGATGAGCTGGCATCAATAAGGGGGTTCCCATTTTTTGAGAATAGAGGAGGAGAAGGAAGGGGTGGTGGGGCTGGGAGGAGAGAAAGGAAGGGGCCTTGACTATGGAGGTAAAGTGAATACATAGCTTTAAATGATAATTCAGAACTATAGGAATTTGATTTTCCTCAAAATCAGAAGATTAAGTAAATATCAAAGTATATAGTACATTACTTTCATGAATTGAAAAACTGCATAGTATATTACATTTCTTCTGCAACTGACTAGAAATTATAGGATGCAGGAAATACTAAGAAACCTACACACCATATGGTTTCCATGTTCTCCATATTTCCCTACTAACAAATCTGTGTTGTATCTTCTGTTACTGCTGATACCTCTTAGAATACCTTTACTAAATAACTCTCAAAACTATATTTTCTGATAATGGCTCCTTATACTACTTTTATCTTGACCTAATCCTGCTGACTTCTTAAAGTTTCATAGTGTCAGATTTATCAGTAATACTTATATATGTTCATTAAAATGAAGGTACCAGTTAAATATACTATTCATTATAACATCTGTATCTAGCCATGGGGTGACAGTTGATAATTTGCCATATGCATAGATGTACAATGGTGAAAATACCACATATAATATTCATCTTCCTTTTAAATTATTAATCATATATTAATTGTACATTTTATGACATGCCAAGTATTCTCATGAACAAGTGTGGTCGATCATGCTTGAACTTCTAGCATTTGAGAGGCAGAGGCAGATGAATCTCTGTGAATTCAAACTTACCCTGGTTTACATAGAAAGTTCCCAGTGAGCCAGAACTACACAGTGAGAATAACTACATTATTGAAACTATCTAGACTTCCTGTATATCCTTAAGTTTCAGGTGAATTTCATAAGTAAAGTAAGCAAAATAGCAAATATTGTATATACTTTGTAAACACTCATATAAAATATTGTTTGAGGAGTTTAGCCAAACTTTACTTTACCTTGCCCATGGGATGTTATTTCCTGGTTCTTAAGAGGAAATGCAGACTCTAAGCCTGTATGCTACTCCAAGTGAAGCTGAAGACCACTGCCTGAAGTTGTTTTGCATTGCTAGGATCATACTGTATAGAAAACAAAGGAGTCCTAAGTTACATCTTCTGCTTTCTCTATATGTGAAAGCTACAAATACCCTTGGACCAGGTACTTAAAGTACATGAATCTACAATATGTTCAAATACAACTATCACCAACTCTCCTCAAAGTATTGCAGAACAATAGAAAGTCAAAGAACATTTCCAAGTTTCTTTTAGGAAAGCTTAGCATAGAAGACAAGTTGGGTGGGCTGCATGAGGCAAAGCCAATGAGATGCAGTTGATCAAGGCAACTGTAGCACAGGAGACTGTGAGTGAATCTCAGATGAAGAACACTGAGCTACTGAGTCACATACTGTAGGCAGCACTGCTGTACTTTGTTTAGATTTTAGCTATTTCCTGGATTTTTTTCTTGAAACAAGAAGTATGTTACTCATGTTACATTTTACAGTGTTGCTTTTATTTAAAATCCCAGCTCATTCCATTTTACCAATAAAGACTGAGGATCCAGATGTGAAAAACATGCTAGCTCAGAGAGGCAGAGAAAGCACCTAGCTGAATTTCCTACTGAGCTCATGTCATCTTAGAAAAAGCCCAGAGGCTCACTAGCTCAGCTGAAAGCCCAAGAGAAAAAGCCAAAATACCCAAAGCCAAAGCCTTGTTAGATCAATACCCAAAAACCTAAAGGCCAAGGAAGTAAGGAGCTCAAGAGCTAGAGAGCGAAGAGCCAAAGAGCTGAAGAGCTAAAGCTAAAATCCCAAGAGTAAAGCCCAAGAGCGAAAAGCACCATAGACCTCCTTCTACTTCTGTTTGCTGTCTGAAATATCCCTCAACTCAAAGTTCCTCTTATTCTGTAATCCCTGTCAGCTCATTTCTTGCTCTGTCTCTTGACATAGGGTTATTAAATCCTGTGCACAGATAGCTCTTGGATCTAAGGTGTGTATAAAGCTGGCTGAACCATACCTTATTCACCTGTTTGTAATAAACAGAAAGTCCTTTGATTAAGGGTGTGTTAGGTCTCAACAAGAAACAGGAATTTACAGTTGATTCTCAGAGATTACAATGGGATTTTTACAGTTCAAAATCTCATGGATCACATTGATATCAAATATCCTGCAATATTACAGACGCTAAAGTTACAAGAATCTAGATTGTTAGAAATTCTTCAGATATTTTTAAAAGACTAAACTTTTTGGTTGTTTTAAATTTTAAAGAGTGTGATTTACTTTAGTTAATTGTCTAATTGCATATTATTAATAACAACATGAAATTTTAGTAGCATACAAGAAAGAAAATAATATTGTTTAATAGTGGTATATTTTGTGTCAACTTGAAAAATAGAAGTAAAATTGTGCTAGCTGTTTTCTTACCAAATGGACACAAACCCAGACATATTTGAGAAGAGAAGATATCGATTGAGAAATTTCTTCAATCATATTGACCTATTGACCAGTATATGGAGAATTCTTTTAAAGACAGATCAATGTGGGAGGGCTACTGCTCCACAAACAGCTGATTTGTCCTGGGTTGTATAATAATTCAAACAGAGAAAGCACTGAGAAGCTAGCCAATAAACATTTTACTGCCATGTTCTCTGCTTCTGTTCCTCTCTCCAGGTTCCTGCCATGGGTTCTTTTCTTGTATTGCTTGTTTGTTTCTTTTTGGTTTTGATGATGGACTGTAATCTGGAGTGCAAATAAACCACCGAGTTGCATTTTTGTCAGTTTGACAAAAAGGAAACAAAGACAAATGGTATGGGAATAAATAACTTCTATGTGATTAGATTTGCATCTTATTCAACAAGATGAAACTCATACCTTACACCAGTATTAGGCCAAGAACCTATGCCTGAGTCTCTGAGGATTTCCTTTTTCTCTGTTCCTCCACCTCTCCTCAACAACTGGTTTCTCTAGCCAGTTGTTCAATTAATGATTAGTTTCCCTGAGCCACCATTTACTGCCTCATCAATTCTTCCTACCTCTTAGCCACATCTCTTCTCTGTTTGCCTTTCCCATAGCTAGTATGCAGGAGCAGCAAGTGATTTCTTCTCTTTTCGTGAGGTTGTAGGCTTTCTATTGTTTAAATTCAGTTTTAATGAATGGTAATCTGATAAAATACAAGGTGTTATTTCAATTCTCATGAGGCTACCTTTGTGACTGACTACATGCTCTGTTCTGGAGAAGCTTCTCTGAGGTACTGAGAAGATATATTCTTTTTTTTTGTTGTTGAAGAAAAGCTCCATAGATATGTTATGTCCATTTGACACATGATATCTACTTGTTTAATTATTTTTCTTTAGTGTCTGTCCCAAAATCCTGTCTTTTGGTGGGAATAGGGTGTTGATGTCTCCCACTATTAATGTGTGGGAATCCAGAATGTAAGATTGAAGCTTTAGAAATGTTTCCTTCACACATGTCGGTGCCCTTGTATTTATGACATTGATCTTGATAATATGAGTCCTCTTTTTGTTTTTTTGGTGTTTTTTTGGTTTGTTTGTTTGTTTTGTTGTTGTTGTTGAGTATGAAGTGTCCTATACAATTTTTAATTTTATTTTTACTGAAATTCTATTTTTTAGACATTAAAATGGATACTTATGTTTCATTTTTGGGTAAAATTTGCTTGAAATACCTTTTTCCAGACCTTTATTCTTAGATCATGTCTATCTTAATTGATGAGGTGTCTTTCTTACATGAAGCATCCTGTTTAAGCATTCCTTCTTTTTGGCTTCTGTCATTTTTAACTCCTAGAATTGCAAACTTTGTCTTTATTCTTCAAAAAGTTGTTTCATACTACAACAAAATACATACATATACATGAAGAATCTTTTGAACAAGTTAGCTTTTGAAACTCACACTGAACAAAAACAAATTCAATATTAAAAAAAAAAGTCGGGTATAATGCATTAAAACATTGAAAAGGGCAGAGTCTCCCTGTGATTACAACCTGTGGCTGCAGAATCCACTTGACTTGAGAAAAAGCTACAGAAACCTTAGTTTGGGTTTACCATTCCTATGCAGATTTGTACAGTGAATTCATATAGGAAGTTGAGCCTTAAGCTGCCTTTAGAAACAACGATTTTTCTGGAGCCTGCTGGCTTGTTAACACTTGGTCTCTGCGTCTCCTGCAGATCATGTTCGCTGACAAGCACTGGATTCTACATGGTACTGATTAAGTAGAGCCCTCATCTGAAGTAAAGCACATCCCATGTTGTCTTATTGGGTATTACGTCTATCAAGTTTGGGAGATACTAATGACTAATGTTTGTTAGTTCCTGTTATTTCTATTTTAGTAGTGATTCTCTCTCTCTCTCTTTCTCTCTTTTCTCTCTTTCTCTCTTTCTCTCTCTCTGTCTCTGTCTGTCTGTCTGTCTGTCTGTCTGTCTGTCTCTCTCTCTCTCTCTCTCTCTCTCTCTCTCTCTGTGTGTGTGTGTGTGTGTGTGTATGCTTATGCTTCCTCCTTCTGCTTTTGCTGCAGTGGACTTATTTATATCCTGTGTTTTCTTTGTTTAACTAACCTTCTTATCTTGGAGTTATCCTTCTAATATCTTTTTTAGGGCTAGGTGCTTGCACAGTTATAGCTTAACTTTGGTTTGGACAGGGAATACCTTGTTATCACCATTGACAGTCTGCCTTTGTAGGTTAGTTAGCCTTTGTCCTTAGTAGCTTTCATTGTTCTTTCTTTGTTCTGTACATTTAGTATTTTTATTATAATGTGGCAGTAGGACTTCCTTTTCCAGTCTAATCAATTTGGTGTTTGGTAGGCTTCTTGTATGTTTATAGGCTTCTCTTTCTTTAGGTTGGGGATATTTTCTTCTATGCTTTTGTTGAAACAATTTCTGTTCCATGCAGCTGGGAATGTTCTTTTTCTTTTACTTCTATTGTTCTTGAATTTTGTCTTTTCATAGCATCCCTAATGTCTTGGATGTTTTGTGTCAGGGGCTTTTTATATTTAACATTTTCTTTGACAGATGTATCAGTTTCTTCAATTCTATCTTTTACACTTGAGATTCTCTCCTCCTTCTCTTGTATTCCATTCATGATGCATGCATCTGTAGTTTGTATTCTTTTTCCTAAATTTCTGTGTCCTGGATTCTGTCAGTTTGTGTTTTCCTTTCTGTTTCTATTTACATTGTCAGAATTTGAGCCATTTGGGTCATTTTTCACTTTTATGACTGTATTTTCCTATACTTCTTTAAGGGTTTTTACTTTTTTCCTCTATAAAGGTCTCTTTCATTTTCATAAGGATAGAATTAAGATAATTTTCCTGTTTCTGATGTTTAAGGATATCTAGGGCTTGTTGTAATATGATTCCTTGGTTCTGGTGGTGCAGTTTGGACATGGTTTTTGTTGACTGTGTTGGTCTGTTGCCCTTTAGCCATCTAGTTTTCCCTGTTTGGTGATGAATGTTTCTGCTGCTTGCTGGGGTATTAGAAGGTGAGTGGAGTCCTGAGTCAAAGCCTGGGTGCTTCTGGAATCTTGTATCCCTACTCTTGGTAAGGTGTGAAGTTCCATGGGCTGGAGGGCAGAACTGTGTGTCTCTGGAGGCATGACTGCCTTCCTAGGCAAGGCAGGCAAAACCATGCTTCAGAGGCTGGATGATCCTGTTGCTCAGGAGCTCTCTTCAGGATGGCTGATAGAACTCTCAGATGGATTCTTCAGGGAGGCAGGTAGAGGCTTGGGGACAAAACTGTATGAACCAGATTCCCTGTAGCCACCATCAGGAGGACAGTTAGAGATTTGGTCCTCAGAGTTTGTCTTTCTATTTGCATTTTAGAGGGATTTTTTAAATTGTCCTGTTTTTTCCTGTGTTCTGCTAAAAATTGATGAATTTTGGGCTGATTATTAGTATATTTTTCATAATATATGCATGCATTAATTTCAAACTACTTATTTTATCAACCCATAAGCCCTTCCCAAGACTGAGGTACCTAAAGAACTCATGACAACCTAGGAGGTGTGGCTGCTGTGTGAACAGGCAAAATGACATCTGGGACTGGGCTTAGTGTAGGGACATTCTGCTCTGAGGGTATGGAGTCTGCCATAGCTTGAGTTCTGAGCTGAATCTGGAAACACAAACCAGACAGTGTTTAAATAACAAAAACAAGCCTCCATAAAGTGAGAAAACTAGAGAGATTAAAAGATAAAATATGTTACATATTAAAAATTGAAAAATGTTATAAATTGGGGGTTGTATGCTTTATAAATTTTATTGTCACCATACCAAAAATCATGTCCAATTATACCTAAATTTTATATATCATTTTAAAGAACATCAAAAGAAGTCAGGCTTAGAGAGAAAGGAGACTGAAAAACTGAATGCTAAAATAAAAGTTGTTAAAACAGACTAGAATATTCCTTAAACCACAATTAAAAATTTTCAGGGAAACCAGGCTTGAAAGCCCACATCTTTAATTTCAGCACTCTGGAGATAGAAGCAAGTGGATTTTTGTGAATTCAAAGCCAGCTTGGTCTACAAAGAGAGTCTAGGACAGCCTGGGCTGTTAAGCAGAGACACCCTGTCTCATTAAAATAAGGAGCTTCAGGTAAATCCAAAATAAGGCCTACAGTGCCACCTTGTGACAAAATTAAAGACTGCTATCCCATTGAAACAGTATGGGCTTCAGTGATAAACCATCATAATCAGAATATGTGTTATGTTGTCAAAATCAATTAATAGATGAAGATCAATATGATGAATTTGGAATACAGGTCCTCAAGTCTAATACATGCAGTAAACATTGGCCCCTGCTCAGATCTGGCCAATGGACAGGACATCCACAGTTGTATGGGAAGAGAGGGCTGACACTGACATGCACACTGGTGCTCCATATTTGACCACTTCTCCTTGGAGGCACTCAGAAAAGGAATAAGCAGGCTACCAAAATGAGACTTGGTGGCCTATGACTGTACGGTGTGGGAGGAGGTTCCCTTCAGTCACAGACTTAGGGGAGGGGAATACAGTGCAAGTGGAAGGGAGGGAAAAATGGGAGGATACAAGTTAGGGGAAACAATTGAGATGTAATCTGAATGAATTAATTAAATAAAATTTAATATTTACAGGTTCTATTAATGTCACCCAAAAGCAATTGCTTACCATAGCTTAAGTGTTCCATTTTGCAGAGTTTATAAAAGCAAAACATGGTACCATTCCATAAAGTCCTATAGAGAATTTCAGGGGGCTTTTGTCTTGATCTCAATAGGATGATTCTGAGATTGCACATTAATTAGAGGTGACTGCTTACTTGCAGTGGCATTTAAAATTGAATCTGATGATTCCTCAACATATGTATTCTATAGAATCCAAGTATTTATACACTGTAACATAGAAAATGTTACAAATATATCTTACACGCCTACAGGACAATCAATTATAGAAAAATCTAACGGGACATTTAAACTAAATGGTCATAGAACAGAAGGGATAAATGGGATCTTCTAGAAACCCCTTTTAAAAGGTTTGATGTCTTTTAAAATTTGGACAAGTGTAGACAAATGTTGACATGTGATATGAAATATTGAGTAATCTTATAGTCAATGTTGTTACATATAACACCCGGTTAATAGAGTCATGAAATAGTACCTGGAATGGCTTAATACTGAAAGTTATTAGCCAAAATTACTCAAATTATATTACCCTCCCTACAGATGATATTACTCAAATGATTATTTATTTAGTGTTCCCTCAATACAAATGGCACACAGGCAGTTTTTCACTTCTTTTCCTGTCACCTTTTGTAATGAAATGAAAGTTCTTGAAGGACATTTGTGGCGTGTTTAATTGCTCAGTATTTAAGTCCCTTGCCACTAGGCTGATGGTCTTTTATCCTATTGATCAAGCTCCTAGATTATGTCCTTGAGAAGGTGACCAACTTCTAGAAGATGTATACTGATATCCATGAACTAAAACATAAAACATGTTGCAAAGTAATTAAAGAACATATAATGAGATCTCTACCCAGCACCCAAGTGGCAGCGCTCAATCATTTTACTGGCAGATCATGGGACTGGAATCTGTTTTCAAGTCTCTGTGATCACTGCAAGCATATTATAAGACAGCCTTATACAGGAAATGAAAATAAAATATTTATTAAACGTGAAATCTAATCGTTATAACCTGAGTCCAGGGATATGTATAAAACACACAAACAAATAAAGATTAAGCAAGCAAGCAAAGAAAAGTTGTTTGGTAGTTCTGAGTGAAATGCTGCTGTTTAAAATCCATGTTTTCCTTCAATAGAAATATAACAACTGCAGAGAGTTTTGATCATCATAGTCATCTAAAATTCAAACCTGCCAAAGAGACTAGTGTAACAATATTTTATTCTCTTATCAGTCGTTCAACTGTGTCTCTTATGGTAGATTTAACATTGAAAGTTATTATGTGGTATGCATAAACAGAGTCTCAGTCATCTCTTCAAAAATCTCTTTAGTTAGGTACTTAGTCTGGCGTCTTAACTGTACATCGAAAGGCAGCATCCTTATGCAGAGTCATTAAAATATTTCCTCTAATTTTAAATATTATGAACTATCAGTTATTGGTGTGTGTGTGTGTGTGTGTGTGTGTGTGTGTGTGTGTGTGTGTGTGTGTTGGGGTGGGTTTTTGTGTGTGCACATGGGCGCATGTCTTTGTGTCTTGTTTCATACACAAGTGAGTTCAGGTAACCATATACCGCAGAAGAGGGCATCTTAGGCTTTGGAACTATTGTTACACAGAGTTGTTAATATCATTTTTTCAAGGCTGAGTAGTGAATCAGGTCTTATTCAAGATTAGGACATGCCATTAATTCTTGAGATATCAATCCATCTTCTTCAGTATTCTCTCTGTTTATCAAGCCATTATTCTCTATTCTAAGTTCTAACATTCTAACTCCTTGTATAATATCATGATTCACTTGGCTTGCCCCAGCAAGTAGGAACATTGTTTTGCCACCATGTGAAAACAGGAGTACACTCTCCCACAAAGATATGCAAATTTTTAATCACCATTCAACAGGCTTCAAAGTCATTCACTCAGATATTAAAAGAAGAACTTTTATTTTATTTTGAATGCTGTTTTTAAAGAAGAAAAGAACATTTACACTTTGCACCACACTCTGCCTGAATAGTTATAAACTGTGATATGAGTGGATGAGAGCAAGACTACTGGGATGATGTAGACAAATGTAGTAGCCATGACTGCTATAACACCATTAGAGGAAACAGTGAGAATCATTCTAAAATCAGATAAAACTTGTACTATCACTCAATATTCGTTGGTCATGCACAAACTTAATAGTTGTTAGTTAGAAGTAATTTACTAGTCAGAACACCTGGCCCAACTCCAGACCCAACCCATGGAAGAAAGCCAACCACCAACATGAATAATGTTACTCTGCTCTGTTGCAGAGAGGAGCCTACATGAGTTATCATCTGAAAGGCTTCAACCAGCAGTGATTCAAAACAGATACTGAGACTCACAGCCAAGCATGGAGTGATACATAAAGAGTATTGTAGAACAGTGGAGTGAAGGTGAAAAAAACCTTCAGGTTATAGGAGCTCCAATAGAAGATCAACAAAAACAGCTAACCAGGGCCCAGAGGGGCTTAGTAAGACTGAAGCAACAACCAGGGACTATGTATGAACTTGACCTAGGTCTCCTACACGGATATAGATGATGGTAAACACATATTTCAGGTAGGTTCTCTAGTTAGAAGCCTGGAAACTGTCCCTGACATGGGCCCTCTTGCCAGCCTTTTGATAAATTCCTCATCATGGAACTAATTTCCTATGCCCTAGGTGAAAAGCACCTGCTCATACCTAGGGCAAGTTGGTGAGCTGGGTGGATGAGATGGGTATCTTCTCTTATCTGAGGAATAGGGGAGAGGTGATGGGAGAGAGGGAGGAAGGATGGGACTGGAAGGAGAGAAGATATTGGGTTTACAACCAGAATGTAAAGTGAAACAATAAATTAATTTCAAAAATGGATTTGTGAGGTATGCCTTTAGGAATATGATTTCTCCCTGAACTTTGGAAGAGAATTTGTGTGTGGATTGAATACAATTATGTTGCACTTGGGAACAAAGATGCACCCCAGCATCCTGGCACTGGAAGACAAGATGGAAAAAATCTCCACAGCCACCATGACCTTGCCCTTGGTGCCATGGTAGACAGGCAGGAAAGTGATCCAAACAGTGCAAAACACCAGCATGCTGAATGTCAAGAACTTGACTTCATTGAATGTGTCAGGCAGGTTCCTAGCCAAGAAAGCCAAAATGAAGCTTCACAGGGCCAGGCAGCCTAAGTATCCTAGGACACAGTAAAATGCTATAACAGAACCCTTGTGGCAGACATTAATAATCTGGCCATGCTCAGAGTCTGCATCAGTATTAACGGAGGTAGAAGAAGCTCCTAGCCAGATTGAACAGAGAATAATTTGGATGAGTGTACAGAGAGGAATGATGTAGTTAAGAGTTCCTGAAACCAGAATGTACCTCATCCTTCTTGCAGGAGCTGTGACTTTAAAAGCCAGAACCACTGTGATTGTTTTGGCCAACACAGTGGAAATAGCCACAATGAATACAATTCCGAATGCGATTTGTTGCAAGATGCAGGAGATTGAGTTTTGATGGCCAATGAAGAGCAATGAGCAGAGGAAACAGAACATAAATGACATGAGTAAGATGTAGCGGAGAGCACTGTTATTGGCCTTCACAATGGCTGTGTCATTGTGCTTCAAAAATACCCCAAGAACCAGAGCTGTAAAGGCAGAAAAGCACAAGGCCATTAAGGCCAGAGCCATCCCTAAGGGGTCTTCAAAGCTCAAAAACATCACAGCTTTATGGATGCAATGATTCTGCTCTGTGTTGTCATACTGGACCTCTGGACACTTCACACACTGGTCCATGTCTGAATGAGAAAGGAAAGATTTGTTATTGCAGCTTCAGCAGTTTATGGACAAGAAAATTCAGTAAGTCTCTTGAAGATGATTCGCAGTACCTCCATTTTATTGCTGACAATATAATTGAAGGACACTGCTGTACAGCAAAGCTCATATTTATTAATTCTTACCTTCTCTGAGAATAAAACAGAACCATCATTTGTCTATTTAACTCTGTTGATGAGAACATTTACCATATTTTCATAAAGCACTGATTTCTTACATTATTTGGAATGCTATCGTGAGATGACTTATTCTGGTAAATTCATAAAATCAAAAATTAACCACAAATGGCTGAGTGGGTTTTAAAACCACCCACCCCATACATCATTTCCTCATAAGTTCATTGACTGTTTAATTAATGCTTTCTTTAAGAGAGATGGAGACTGTCTTCTACTTGGGCCAGACCTGTCATAGCTTTTCTTAATCCAATTGACCAACCTGAACATACTGATATACAAGGAATAGTAAAAGAAATTATCAGTGTTTGGTGTGTGTATGTGTATTTGTGTGTGTGTGTGTGTGTGTGTGTGTGTGTGTGTGTGTGTGTGCATGTGTGTCCATATGAAAGAAACAGGTGAGCTCATAAATTTGGAAATAATTTAATTTATATGAGAGAAGTAGGAATGTGAGTGTGAGAAGTAAAATTTATATAAATGTAATATTAATGATTGAAATTTGTAAAAATAATTAATATGTCATTATTTATGTTGTGATCTGGCATTATAAAGAAGAACTCTTCAATCTAGTTCATGAAAAGCAGTAGGTGTCTACTGAAGATAGATACCTCTACTGACTGAGCACGACAAAGCCCTTCATCTTGATCCCATCTTCATGGGAAACATTCTTCACATTTCTACTTCCCTAATTCCATTCTGTATGACACACAGACTTTGAATATACTCTCTGATAAAATATATATATTGATAAACAGCATGAATAAAATGAAATAAGTACCATAAAGAAAGAGTTGTAGCCCAGAATTTTTTGGGTAGAGCAAAATACCGCATTCACAATATGATTATCCCAAATGGCATGCTCAGGAAACTCGATAGCAATTGTGTCGATTCACTTGATAATTTCAAAGACTTATGATGTGCTTCTAGTTTCAATAATCTTTTTATGTAAAACAATAGATTTCTGGTCAACTGTATTTTCTTAATTTGTCTGAAAAGCCAGAAGTTTGGCTTAACAATGAAGAGAGTGTTCTGCTTTTTCAGAAAACCTGAGTTCAGTTCCCAGACGCCATGTGAGGTGTTTAACAACTGCCTGCAAATATAACTACAGCGTTATTAGTTGTCTCTCACCTGCATCTGCCCTTGAGAACATACACTGTCCCAACTCACACATAACTTTAATAAAGAAATGATGAAAAAATTTTGTAGTTATTGATTAAACTACCCCTAATTCTTGTTATTTTTATGTTTAAAACAATTTTATTACATTCTGTTTAATACTTTTGCAGTATATTGGAATGCATAATTATCAGAAGCATTTTCTAGGAGTTGTTTGACTCCTCTTGCTATATGGTTCCTGGGGGTGAAGTACAGTCATTATACTTAGTGGCAAAAGATTTAAATGTTGAGCCATCTCACTGTTCAGATATGAGTTTTTAAAACTTCCATTTCATTACACAGTATGAAGGAAAATTGTGAGAAAAACTATTCATTGGCCATTTGCATCTAGCCAAGCACAAACATATAATCATTTCACTAAGGAAGCTCTGTAGGTGGCAATAAAACTTTAATATTTGTGACTAATTGTTTTCAGTACAAAACCACTCTAATTGATTATTTCATGAAATTATTGAGTGGATGCTATATATAAAATATTTTATATAAATCCCTTATATTTTATAGATTATGTGTCAACATTTACCCCTACTCTACTAGAAACAAATTATATCAGACACTTGAAAATGGGCTTCTATATATTATATGAATTCTGTCTCTTATGGATCAGTTTATGATAATATTAGAAATAGTATTTTTTACATCTATACTAATTTTCCTAAGGATACAGATATAGTTTCCCCACCACATTACCCAGTCTAGGCAATCTTTTGCCTGATGTGTTTTACATGGTGCTATAAACGTACATGTTGTGCATAGACATACGTAGGAAGACATACATATGTTCAAAAAGAATATGTGCATATTTGAAAGATTAATGACTGGTGACTGGAATGTTTCCTACATGTAGTTATAGAGATTAATCACAAGGAAAGATCTTGTGTAGAATTGCTCACACTGAAGTTTGATAATGAAAATTGTTTCTTTGAGAAAATGTCATACGACATAAATTTTCAGTGGATCAAAATGTAGGTCTAGGCATAAGGTGTTATTAATCTTTGTACTCCTATAAAGACTAATAGAGGAAATTGTATATTTTATTTTTGCAGTTGCTTTTTAGACTCCCTCAGCATTTTGTGTGTGTGTGTGTGTGTGTGTGTGTGTGTGTGTGTGTGTGTGTGTGTGTGTGTGTAGAGGATTACCATTGTGAAGGCCTTACCACAGCAGCACACACTCACTTGTTCCATTAGAAATTTCATTTTCTGGGCAGTGGATACAAATAAGGCAGCAGGCTGACATTCCCTCCTGCCTGAATTGTCTGAATCCAGGACCACAATCAGCACTGCATACAGAGGGTAGCATCTGAGAAAGTAATATACATGATAATATCAGGAGTTGTATCTACTTCTGCCATAACTATATTGTATTAGCATGTTAATATATCAATAAGATTATTTTATATACAGAAACTGAGGGAACACATTTCACTTAGCACTTTGTGTAACACCAAACATATGAATCTATTTAAGCAAATGGATGAAAAGTTGAGATTATTACCAAATCTTAGCAATCCAAGAAAAGAGAACTTTTAGTTTATTTTGTGCAAACAGGACAGAAATTGCAACCAGGTTTTCTAGTTAATTTTCATTGAGCTGACACAAAGAACAGTGAAATGACAGGATTAGGGGAATCTTAATTGAGGAATTCTCTCTAACAGACTAGCCTCTTTACATATCTGTGAGGCATTTTATTAATTGGTATGCATTGGAGGCATGCCTAGTTTACTATTGAAAATACTGTCCCTGGGCAAGTATGTATGAGAAATCAAATAGAGCAAGTCAGTAAGCAATGCTCCTTCAAAGGTCTATGCTCTAATTTCAGTATCCAAATTCCTTCCTTATCTTCCCTTGACTGTAATCAATGAGCCAAATCAATCATTTTTCCTCATTTTGACATGGTTAATGCTTAATCACAGCAATGGTTTAACAAGTTATGAATAAAGCAAATCGGAAACAGGTGAACTATCTACTCAAACCTCAGATAACAAACATATCCTCCAATAAATTAAGACTGTAAATACGACAAAGTGATAGTGAGATAGTGTGAAAACACAGACGCTAGTGTATTGCTAGTGACAAAGTGCTGAGTTGATGTGTAGGAAGCTAGAATTTGAATTGTTTCTGGAAATGAGAAGACTTTACAGAGCCTGTGAGTACTGGGAGAACCTGAGTACGACTTAGTTTGTGTAAAGTTAGTGAATGATTTCTTAAGTTAAAAGGAAAATATATTTGCATTATCCTGAACCTGATGATGGGACTGTATATGCTGCATCAGAAATTTGCTGATTCTTACAGGCTCACTTTGAATCCTTAATTCAGTATTAAAGTCTATGTGAAAACCACACTGTCGCTCATGCACAGTCTAATCTCATATACTCCCCAAACACAGTTAACTACAACTCTTCCTGTGGAAGAGAAAAGGGTCTCACTATGTAGCACTGGGATACCTCAACTCCCTATGTAGAACAGGGAACATTTCCTGCTCTCCTTTTGCACATATTTTTGTGAGGACCACAATTGAGTCATGCTAACTGAAGCCATGTTAGAAATTCTGTGCTTAGGCTGCAGGCTGTGATCTTTGAGTTGTTTACCTTTGCTCAAGGAAGTCTTGTGTTCTAGGCTATCTTTGGATTGTCCAACTTTGCAAGAAATAAGGAAGTCCTTACAGGGAACTACCCAGAGGATTAAGCAAGTTCTTACAGGGAGCTATTTAGGACATGGTTTTCTTGCCTGGCGGCTAGGGAAAGTGGGATCCTGTTGACCTTGCTATATAAAGTCTTACTCCTCAGCATTAAAGAGAGTCTTGATCAGAAATTTCCAGACATGTCTCAATTTTCCTGCCTCTCTCTCCCCATTTTCAATCCCCATTCTCTCTTTCAGGTGAACCCTGCTTCAATTCATTTCATGGACCAGGACATATTTTCACATTTATTTTGTACTTGGTAAGATTCTAATGACAATTTTGAAGAAGAGTGGAGACAGTGCATATTGCTGTTCAAATTCTGTTCAATTTGTTAAGGCACTTCAACATCTTTTTCAACGGTTCTCCATAAGTGAGAAAATCACCATAGAGTAATAAGAATGGTACCTCAAGATTATTGCTTATTTTATAGAGATAATATCTATGAATCCTAAAACATCGTTTTATATTCATATTAAAAACAAAACAGGTTCTAATAAAATAAAAACTGTATACATTGCATGATTAAATTCATTAAGGAATTAATAATAATGTCACATCAAAATAGCAAAAACACCATGATATAGGAGGCTAGAAATAGGTTCCTTATTTCACAGTGTATTTCATTTCAATAAGTTACAAGAAAGCATAAAAGCAAATTTGTACAGTTATGTCAAACTTACCTGTCTACTTCCTGAGGCACACTCTAGCATGTCTTCAGATAAATGGAGCTGTTGTCCATGTGGAAAATGGGTGCTAAACTTTCCTAGCTTCACCTTAAGTGCAACACCGTGTGGAGAATTCCTAATGTGATAGATGTCACACTCTTTCTGGTTCATATTCACTTTGTCACCAACAAGATTAGTAAAGTGGCTCTTTCTCATCAAGGAGCACATCTGAAAGACAGGAAGAATTCTACACTCTATAAACCCTTCCTTGATTTGAGAAAGTATATACTGATATCATCTGAAAGGCAATTTGTTAAAGGTTTCTGGATGCAAATCTCGATGAGAGGGAAGTGATATATTAACTTATCATAACATTTTCAAATTTAATTCTCTTAAAGGAACCTAAAAAATAAAAGCTTAGACATACATGTATACATCAAACAAAGATGTACAACACACTAATATGTGCATACAGAGACCTACATCCACACATACATGCACACATAATATATCAACACACATTTACATACACACATCAACATAATGACCGAACAGAAATATGAACATATGGACACCAACAGACACACAAGTACAGAAATGCACAAAACACATACATAGGCACACAGGTGCATGCACAGACATATAAACACAAAAAGACACAATGGAATACAAAACCCTACACAGATATATTGACTCATACATCTATTCATGCTCACAGCATTCAAAGCAGACACACACACAGCAATACAGATATACGGGTGTGCAATTGAATACACAGAAACACACAAAACATAGAGTGAGGAACACGCAGACACATGCACTGACATATACCCTTAGAAAATACACAAAGACAAAAACAAACAGAGAGGCACTGATATACAGGCAAATTTATGCTAATTTTTACAGACAGGCACACATAGTCAGTTAGCCAGAAACACACACACACACATGCACATGCATACACACATATGTGTGTGTGTGTGTGTGTGTGTGTATATATATATATATATATATATATATATATGTGCATGTGTGTGTCTACAAATGTGCAGTGAAAAACAGGCATTCAAGCACATGAACATACGTGTATGTACTGAACTGATCCACATCAGTATTTTCTGTATAATTACACTCAGCCTGTGAGGAAGGTCCTCAGAGACTAAAGTTTAGACAGAATCAATTGATAAAACTTGAGAAATGCATCCTAGTACTTATCACCTCAAATTTTACAGTTAATGAAAAAAAAACCACTCATCCTCTCATGATAGATAGCATTAATGAGGAAGTTCCAATTATGTCTACAGTATTAGAACAGGTGTGATTATATGGAGGTGCTCTAATACAAAATCACTGATTAAATAGTGTCTTCCACTTCAGTGCCTTTATATTGGCGATATATACAAATCTCTAGACTTACTTTGTCAGGATCAAACAGTTTAGAATCATAGAATCATATTTCCTAATCCATTTCCATTCAATTTGGACATCTGAGAGAATCCTAAAACTATGATATTAAATACACAATAATCGTCCAAGAAGAAACGCTACCTTCAAGCAGTGATCATCTGGTTCTATCCCCTTGTCAATAAGCTGATTGTTTAACATTTGCGGAAGCATATCATGAAAGATATGGGCCACAGCTTACACAGCATTGTATATTTCATTACTGCTATCACTAAATGCCATGTCAAAAGTCTGTGCCATTAGCCATTCCGATGAGGCATTGGATGAGCAGTTCTTCATTGTCTTACAGTTAAAAGCTGAGGCTTCATAGGTAAAGTCCATCCATTCCTGACTTGCCAGATATGTATCTGAGTATTTGAGAGGGATCACTGTCTGCACAAAAATTTTAAAACCAGAAACCTTACCATGATAATATGCAAAAGCAAGAATCCCATGGAATGAGTCAAGTCTGGAGTCTCCATTTCCTGTAGTAATATCCCACTGTGAGGTGGTAATCCATATTCTCTGTATCCCTTCAGATTCCCAACTTCTAAAACTCAAAGCTAGAGTACTGTCTGAGTTGCCATAAATGATAACAACATTTGTGGACGATGTCATGATTTAGTTGTAATACAGTTCAGCTCTTGACATGTATAACTGCATATTGACAGGGATTACACTCATGAAGGAAAAGCAGATTGTATTTTTTCCATATCTCTTCTCAAATATGAGAGAAATTGGATGCCCTGATCATTGTCTGAGATGGCTAGACCCACCCAGTTCCAGCTGAAGTAAATTAAGACCGAGACCATGGCCAAGGCAAGAGATATATCCTCATGGGCCATCTGATGCAGATAGGAAAATTGTACATGGTCATTCAGGACAGGATGAAAAGTGCCATAAGTAAGCTGATGTACCTAGGACACAGGGAGAAGTTGAGGTAGGATGCATTTCTAAAAATATTCCTAGCTGTAATAGTTCTATAAATCCCCCTTATCTGTTACTTCTCTCCTAATCCCTATTTCATACAAATAAATATAGGATCCCCATCAAGTCTCTGAATAAAACCATTTAACTGCATTTTTTGACATAAGGCCAGTAAGACCAGTCTTCTACTTCCACCCTTCTTAACACCTAGTAAATGCCACCAACAGAGACACAATTTCATTAATTTTCCCGCCTCAAAATCTCACCTTATGATATTTGACACTGTAAAAATTGTGTGAAATATCACAGATGTTTCCCAGTTTGGTCCTGTAAACACTATTATACATGGGACCTCATGGCCACAGCCATAATTAAGAAAAATAATATGACTTTCTTGAGAAAAATGAATGAGACTGTAAAAATTTGCCATGCTTACACATAGTGGTAATTTAAACATTAAAGATGTATTTGGTAGAAGATCAGGGTTTCTGTTGACTTCATCCATTGAGAAATCCAAGGCCATAGCAAACTTTTGGTTTTCATCTTCTGTTCTATAAAAGGGTAAAATATTTATTAGAGATAAAGGTCTACACAGGATCATTTGAAATCAATACAATGGATATGCGGTGCTTGATTAAATTGTCCCCCACCCCTAAAGTTTGAAGGAAACATCCATTGTAATGAGGTTGTGATAACATAAGAATCTGGAATGTTGGAATATCTATACATGTTTATGTGAGTTCATCTCACCAAAATAAGCACTTTCCAGAGAGGCATTATCCACCTGTGATTGTTGAGTGCTTGTTCAGAAGGTTAAGATAAGGCAACACTTTGTCCAAACTTCAAATCTGATCATGTGTTCATTTTTTAATTATTCAGAAATGTGATAAATACCCATGATATGTGAATCCTTGAGTTTCTCATATTTTCTTCTTAAATTAACTAAAATTGTGAAGGTAGTGAATGAACGACTATTGAATGAATAGACAGTATTTCTTGGGACACATTTGCCTCTTG
The DNA here is from genome assembly GCF_964271855.1 of Acomys minous. Taxonomy (NCBI): domain Eukaryota; kingdom Metazoa; phylum Chordata; class Mammalia; order Rodentia; family Muridae; genus Acomys; species Acomys minous. The sequence goes on from NC_140502.1 coordinate 6,982,273, forward strand.
TACTGAAAATTGATTCTAATTATTGGCCATGTATTAAGCGTATTCTCACACATTCATCTTCATATTGTTTCTTAATCTTGTAGATTATTTTTAAAGGCAGAACATCTTTTTAATAAATTCACACACCGCGGGTGCACTTTTCAAAAGATGTATGTTTCTGAAGTTCTTTTACCATTCTGTAGGCTGTTCCTTTGTTCTCCTGACAGTGTCTCCTGCCTTACAGAAGCTTCTCAGCCTCATGAGGTCTCATTTATTAATTGTTGACATTAATGCCTGGGCCATTGGTGTTGTGTTCAGGAAGTTGTCTCCTGTGCCAATATGTTCCAGGCTCTTCCCCACTTTTTCATCTAAGTGACTTAGTGTCTCTGGTTTTAAGTTGAGGTCTTTAATCCATTTGGATTTGAGTTTTGTGAAGGTGACAAATATGGGTCCAGTTGCATTATTTTACACATAGACATCCAGTTAGACCAGAACCATTTATTGAAGATGCTATCCTTTTTCCATTGAGTGGATTTGGCTTCTTTGTCGAATATCAAAGAATTCAAAAAATTAAACACCACCAAACCAAATAACCCAATTAAGAAATGGGGCTTGGAACTAAACAGAGAATTCTCAACAAAGGAATACCAAATGTCTGAGAAACACTTAAAGAAATGCTCAACCTCCTTAATCATCAGGGAAATGCAAATCAAACCAACTCTGAGATTCCATCTTACACCCATCAGAATGGTTAAGATCAAAAATTCAAGCGACACCACATACTGGTGAGGATGTGGGGAGAGAGGAACACTTCTTCATTGCTAGTGGGATTGCAAAATAGTACAGCCACTTTGGAAATCTATCTGGTGCTATCTCAGAAAAATGGGAACAGGGCTTCCTCAACACCCAGCTATTCCACTCCTTGGAATATACCCAGAAGATGCTCCAGCACACAACAAGAAAATTTGCTCAGCCATATTCATAGCAGCCTTATTCATAATAACCAGAACATGGAAACAGCCTAAGTGTCCATTAATAGAAGAATGGATAAAGAAACTGTGGTACATATACACTATGGAATACTATTCAGCTATTAAAAACAAGGAATTTCTGAAATCTGTGGATAAATGGATTGAGCTAGAAATGATCATAATGAGTGAGTTAACCCAGAAGCAGAAAGACTCAAATGGTATATACTCACTTATATCTGCATATTAGGCCAAGGGGCATGTCCCATGAAAGCCTTCAAGTACCAGGAAACTGAGACAGTAGGCAGGACATTCTATTGGGACTCTAGATGAGAGAATCATGGAAAAATGGCAAAGTAGAAGGATCCAGAGTGTCCTAGAAACCTACAAGTAGAACATTATGATAGGCAGATTTGGACCCAGGGGTCCCGCTCAAACTAAGGCACCAGCCAAGGACAATACAGACTGTAAACTTTAAACCCCTACCCAGATCTAGCCAATGGTTATAACATCCTCCACAGTAGAGTGGAGAGTTGAATATCACTTTCTCACATACTCTGTTGCCTCATATTTGACCAGTTTCCCTGGAAGGGGAGAACTGGTCGTACTCAGAGGAAGGACAGCAGGTTCCCAAAAAGAGTCTTGATACCCTATGAGCTTATACAGGGGGACGAAATCCCCCTCAGGAACTGTCATAGGGAGGGGAATAAAGGGAAAATGTGAGGGAGGGAAGTATGGAAGGAGACAAGGGATGGGATAACCATTGAGATGTAACAAGAACAATTAAAAAATAATATATATCTTGGAAAAAAAGATGTACATTTGACTTTTGAAATCAATCAGTCCCTTTCACAGAAAACTCAATACCCAGCAGCACAATACCTGGGGATACCCGAGGACACTTGGTCAATTATGGTCATAGCGGCTTTATTCATAACAGCCAGAATCCAAAAACTATATATATATATATATATATATATATATATATATATATATATATCCATCAATCAAAAAATGGATAATAAAACTGTGCTATATTTATATAATGAAATACTACTTAGATACTAAAACCAAGAAAATCACAAAATTTACAGGTTAGTAGTTGTAACTAGAAAAGATCATCCAGAGTTTGGTAATGCGACCAAGAAAGACACACATGATATGTACTAATTTAGTCATATAGTACAGGATAAACATACTAGAACGCACAGCCCTAAAGAAAATAAGTAAGAAGGAGGAGTCAAGAGAGAATGCTTAATTCTCACCCAGAAGCAGAAGTGGAATGCACAGCCAAATAGTTGAAGATAGGGTTCAAACTAGGAGAGGGAGCACAGAGAGAAGTGAAGGTGGATGTCAGACTTGGGACAGCTGTTGCAGGAGGGCAGAGGGCCTCAAGGGAAGGGAGAAAGTGGGTGTAGACATCTGTCTGTCAAGATGGAGAACTAAGACAGGGTAGGTTCTAGGATAACATGGACGGTGACTCTAGCTGTGATTTCTAGTTGAGGGTCATGGAATATAGAAAACATCCTCTAACTAGATGGAACTCCGGGTTGAGGGAGGAGGACAGCAATCTACACACAATTACTTTGATGCAAATTTTACCCTGCCTACAAAATATGCAGTGATATATATGGAGCAGAGATTGAGGGAATGTCCATCCAATGCCGAGTCAAAACTGAGACACAGCCATCAATGAATCAAAACAGATGCTGAGAATCACAGCTAAATGTTGGCCATAGTGTTGGGAGTCTTGTGGAAAAGCAAGGGAGGATAAGGACAAAAGGACCAAGAAGTGACATAAGCTCCACAAGAAAAACAGCAGGGTCAACTCATGAGGGAAACAAAATGTCTTGTGGAGACTGACTCACCAACTAAGAACCATGCATTTATGGGAACCTAGGTCCCATAAACAGATGTAGCAAATGGGCAGCTCAGGTTTCATGTAAGTCCCCTAGCATGGGTACTCTAGGCTGCATCTGACCCGAACTCTGTTGCCTGTTTTCTAACTCTTTCCCCTGGTGGAGCTTCATTGTCAGGCCACATGGGAAGAGGACACATTCAGTCCTGGTGATTGATTATTTGGGATGGGTTGGTAGTGCAGCTCCACTCTCTGAAGAACAGAGATTGATATAAAGTGGAAGGAGGGAGAATGGGACCAAGAGTAGAGGAGGTAGGAGGCTATGATTGGAGGTAAAATATATGAATAAATATATTAATTAAAAAGATGTATGTGTGTATGAATCCCTGTGAATAAACATTAGCAATGCTCATTTGTGCCGTAGTAATGTAAGTGATTCCACAATTTAGAATGAGGTTTGGCTCTAGCTTGCATCTTCAAATCCACAGAAATAAACCTTCTCCAGACATGCATGCACAGATTAAGTGTAGGCACAAATATCCTAGGGTCATTCACTTACTTTAATTATAAAAAAGCATATGTGATTCACATTTGAAAGGTAGTGCATTTTCTCTTATCAAAAACATATTTTGACCATATTTCCAGTTACACTATCAGAACACTAGCATCCGATTAGAATTAGATACATCTGAAAAATATGGAAAGATTTTTTGTGCCAACATTACATGTTTGTAAATTAAAATGTAAAGAGCAGAGCATATGATAAATCTTTCTGATAGCCTTTTAATAAAAAGGGGCAAATATTAATTTGGAATGTAAGATCTTTTTTGACTCACTTCTTTTTTTCCAAGATATATGTGTATATATATATATATATATATATATATATATATATATATATATATATATATATATATATTAATTTGTTCCTGTTACATCTCAATGGTTATTCCCTCCCTTGTATCCTCCCATTCTACCCTCCCTCCCATTTTCCCCTTATTCCCCTCCCCTAGGACAGTTCCTGAGGGGGACCTCCTCCCCATGTATATGCTCATAGGATATCAAGTCTCTTCTTGGTAACCTGCTGACCTTCCTCTGAGTGCCACCAGGCCTCCCCCTCCAGGGAAAATGGTCAAATATGAGGCACCAGAGTACATGAGAAAGTCATATCCAACTCTCCACTCTACTGTGGAGAATGTTCTAACCATTGGCTAGATCTGGGTAGGGGTTTAAAGTTTGCGGCCTGTATTGTCCTTGGCTGGTGCCTTAGTTTGAGTGGGACTCCTGGGTCCAAATCTGCCTATCATAATGTTCTACTTGTCGGTTTCTAGGACTCTCTGGATCCTTCTACTTTGCCATTCTCCCATGCTTGTCTCATCTAGAGTCCCAATAGGATGTCCTCCCCACTGTCCCAGTTTCCTGGTACTTGAAAGTTTTCATGTGACATAGAGCCTGGAACATATTGGCACAGGAGACAACTTCCTGAACAGAACACCAATGGCCCAGGCATTAATGTCAGCAATTAATAAACGGGACATCATGAAGCTGAGAATCTTCTGTAAGGCAGGAGACACTGTCAAGAGAACAAAGCAACAGCCTACAGAATGGGCAAAGATCTTCACCAACCCTACATCTAACAAAGGTCTAATATGCAAAATATATAAAGAACTCAAGAAATTAAACACCACCAAATCAAATAACCCGATTGAGAAATGGGGCTTGGAACTAAACAGAGAATTCTCAACAGAGGAATACCAAATGTCTGAGAAACACTTAAAGAAATGCTCAACCTCCTTAATCATCAGGGAAATGCAAATCGAAACAACTCTGAGATTCCATCTTACACCCATCAGAATGGCTAAGATCAAAAATTCAAGCGACACCACATACTGGTGAGGATGTGGGGAGAGAGGAACACTTCTTCATTGCTAGTGGGATTGCAAAATAGTACAGCCACTTTGGAAATCTATCTGGTGCTATCTCAGAATAATGGGAATAGGACTTCATCAACACCCAGCTATTCCACTCCTTGGAATATACCCAGAAGATGCTCCCGCACACAACAAGAAAATTTGCTCAACCATGTTCATAGCAGCCTTATTCATAATAGCCAGATCATGGAAACAGCCTAAGTGTCCATCAGTAGAAAAATGGATAAAGAAACTGTGGTATATAAACACTATGGAATACTATTCAGCTATTAAAAACAAGGAATTTCTGAAATCTGTGGATAAATGGATTGAGCTAGAAATGATCATAATGAGTGAGTTAACCCAGAAGCAGAAAGACTCAAATGGTATATACTCACTTATATCTGCATATTAGGCCAAGGGGCATGTCCCATGAAAGCCTTCAAGTAAGATCTTTTTTGTTTCTCTTTATGGGAAGAAGTGCTGTACTTGAAAAGAACTAACAGAAACCCATAAATCCAAAATGTGTACAGTAACCACATGGCAAAATATGCAATTGTACTTAGTAAATTAATGAAAGAAAAACATAAGTGGCAAGTGTGATAAAAGTGTCAGAAAATAAGCAACTTAGACATAAAAAAAAGACATATAATTTTTAAATAAATAAGAGATGAGCTCCTGGAAAACTCCTCTAATCCAATTCTCAGCCATTGTTTACTAGACACGCTACAAATGCAATTCAGTCTAGTGACAAGGAAAGTAAATTGTCACAACTATTAGTGATAGCCTAACTTTTCAAGCATAAAATATAAAGTTTAAGTATCCCTTCTTTATGTTAAAGAGAGAGTAAAGAACTGGGATTTGTAATACATAAAAATCAGTAGTTGTGTATGTATACAGGTTATGATGGAGATATAAGAGCTAGTTTATATTTACATTTCACAGAAAACATACTTACATTCTTCACGCAGGCTCAGAAGTCATAGTGTCATAGTGTTACCACATCGAGAGAATTTCAGAGAGTAACTGAGCATGTGTGAAAGCTCTCTGTACCTAGGTGTAGTCCAAACATTAGAGGCCCCAGTACATGTACTTATAGCTACACACTGACAGAAAAGTTATCAATTTATACTCTATGGTTAATTAATTGTACCTTCTCAGAGTGAAATTTATTGAAATATTATGGGGTAATTTTTGATAAAAAGCACTGAAAATTGTGCTTTGGAAACTATCAACAGGAGGGCTAATCCTGTGGATCATGTTAGACATTCTTGTGTTCTAGCCTCAAAATCAAGAGGCTAACTAGAAGAAACATAAAATCCTCTGTTTACCAATTTAAAGTCATAAAATAGCATTGAGTTTGTAAGAGAATTCAGGGTTGTTTAATGGTGAACACATTGGAAGAATAAGACAGAGCATTCAAAGCATCATTCTGTTTCTCATCTTCACACCTCTCCTGAAATACTTGTGATGAAATCTACATGAAGAAATACAAAAACACTTACAGTGTATTCAGAATGTTGCTGAAATAGTCTTTCTTCACTTGCCATTGCACTGCATCAAGTGTGAAGATACAAGCTGTCATAAAGTTTCCATCCTTTTCTTCATTCTGTCTCATTCTCCAAAAGCACCTGGAAGGAATGGAACTGGCCATGAGAACAGCAATGTTCAGAAGCAAGTATAACAAAGTCAAAGTGAACATCTGTGTCCTACTGTAAACCTGTGTATTATGGATTGTGAAGTGTCATGCATATCAGCCTATCAGATAAGCACCCATGTATACCTACTCTCTTTTATATTTCTGGACAATTCATTCATGATTCCTTTTCTCCTCAAGGCCCTTTCTTGTTCTGGGAGGAATCTTCCCTGGGGCTTGTCATCTGAGGTCCACAGTCCATGTGATAAACATCAGTTGATAAATATATATCACAATACATCTGTCTCTGGTTCCATGACATCATTCATATTTGCAGCAGTACGATCCCTAGGCAGAGGCCCTTTTATTAAAATTTGGTCTCAGAACTATATTAAAAATATGTTTGTGTGGATACCACTAAAAACTATGTCACTAGATGTTTTTAGATGATTCACAGTGAAACATAAGTTATTGATTCAGGAGTGACACACTGTTGAGTATTGCTGTATCCAAACATCATCCACTGACTCACAAAATGGCAGATAATTTGCATGCTAAATATTGATTTTTAAATGTTAAATAAGATCTAGAGAGAATTCCAGATGTTTTGTATCATTTCAAGTATTAAATAAGATGTATCATTCCATTAACACCTGCATTACTAATGAGAAACTCAGTTAAATATTTGAGTTCTAACACATGATCTCCTCCCTAGATCCTCAGTTCTCACAGATCAATAACTTTTGGTGACCCATTTCTAGAATTTCATCTTTGATTTTCAACACTGAATTTGGTCTTTTATATTCAAATAATGTCTTTAAGGAATTCTTATGATGAGTATCTTCGAAGTCAATAAGAATTGGGAAACAGTCATGGATTTCATTGTAAACTCTTCCTATACCATTTTCCTGTTTATTTGAATAATATTTTTGGTTATACCTGGAATCTGCATTGCCAGTGTGATGATGGTATTTTCTTCCCATTGGCTTCACTTGATACTCCATCCTTAATTCCTCTGGGCCTTTCCAGTTCTGAAATAATAGCTGTCCTACTTTATTTGTGTAAAAATGCATATATCACACATGCACACCAACAGACTCTTATACACATAGACTATTGAAACTATAGTCTATAAAATCTCTGAATTTCCCACGTTTTACTGTGTAGCTTAACATGATGATTACAATTGCTGAGAGTGTTATTATTTTTCCAGGTTGAGCATAACCCCATTACTTATAGTGAGACCACCATGTGTTTTTCATCTGAATTCAAATAAGTGTAGAAAATATGGACCCTGTAATTGTATTTGTTTAGTTTTATCTTTGATTTTTCATTTCAGTCATTTATGGATTAAATTGAAGCAAATTTTTATGCATATATATAAGCATTTACATTATTTAATTAAAAATAACATTGTGTATATGTAAGATATAAGATATTTAATTAGCCTTTCAACATTCAAAGAATGCCTTACAAATATCAAAAGTTACTACATACATATGAAGGTAAAATCACTCAAATTTGGATGACATGTCGTATTTATTTGCCCATCAGTTAAAAGGCATTAAATTTGATATTGTATCTTGTATATCCTGAAATAAACATGGCAGACAAGTGTCTTTGTGCTATGCTTACTTGCATACATACATAATTCATAAAAGGTTTGATATAACAAAAATTATTCCTACATTTACCAAATGAAGTAGACGTGTCCTGTTTACCACACTGGAGCCCTCAGTTTCAACTCACACTACAAACATTTAAAGGAACTTTCACAGTTCCTCTATTTTCATTAACTTATTTGGTCATTATTTATCTATCCATTCTCATCATGATGTGGGACACTCTTCCTGACTATTGTTTTATATTTTTATATTTAAACTAACATGATTTGAAGTTTTGCCAAATTAGATACAAGTTAAAAATGTAATTCTGGATATGATGAAACATGCACTACGAGGTATGGAGTGATGACCCAGTAGTTAAGAGCAGAGACTGTCCAGACAGAGATCTAGGTTTCTAATCCAAGTATCCATATAGAGCCTATAACCATTTATAAATTCAGTTCTAGAGGATTGACTTACCTATTCTAAACTCTGTTCACTCATAAGCATAAGATGAATAAATGCTTTTTAACACAGAAGTATGTATTACTATCTATTTAAAGCTATCAAAAGCTTTTATATATATTTCCTCACAGAGTTATTTTTAACAAAATTAATATGAAAACACAAAAGAAAATACATCACAACAAAGATGGACAAGGAAAAATAACAGAAGGAAAAACACCCAAGAGAAGGCACAAGAATCACATGCACACACATTCACACACACACACACACACACACACACACACACACACACATTTTAACCCATATTAACATCAAAGCTATGCTATATATGCAAGGAATCTGATTCAGACCATGTAGGACCTGTGATTTCAGCTTAAGCCTTTTTGAGTTCCTATGAGATTTTCTCAGTTGATTTAGAGGCCTTATGAAGGATATGGATTTTCTTTCATAGCTGTTTCAAGTTCTATGATTGAATCTTCTAGTCCAAGATTCATTACTCCATCTCTTGAATTCTCTCAGAGAAGCTTGCCTCTACGCTGCTGTTTTCTTATCTAAGTTCTCTTATTCCTGCCTTTCTTCTGTCTGTGCTTTTATGATTATTTCCATTATCATCTTCAGATCTTGAACCGTTTTATTTATTTCCTTCATCTGATTGTTTTCATTTTCCTGAATTTCTTCCAGTGCCTCTCTATGGGCCTATTTAAGGCCTTCAATCTTTTTCGCTGCATCTTCCTGCATTTGATTATGTATTTTATTCATTTTCTCCATTATCATCTTCATTACTAAGGATTTGTGGTCATTTTCTTGTGTTTCAATTGTATTTGTGATGTCAGGGTTGATTTCTTTGAGATAGCTATTATCTTGAGATGCCATATTTTTTTGGGTTTTGTTATTTATATTTTTACACTGGACTTTAGTCATCTTGATGTCTCTGACATTGAGAGGTAGTTTCTTTTTTCCTTCTCTGGATCAGGCAGGTGACTTGATTGCAGGTCCAGGGTATGTTATTCCACACCCAGGATTACCCACTGGTTCAGAAGAGACTGGTGCTGTTGCTCTATATCCTAAGGACCTGTTTGAGGGAGTGTAGATAATACAGATTGTCCTATCTTTGGGTGGGCTTTGAAATTTCTACTTTCAGCCACTGGGTCTTTGGGAGCCAAGGTTCAATGTACCTTAGAGTTCTGGGACCCCTGCTGGCTTGTAATGGTTGGCTAGGATTTTGCATGATCCATCCAGCCCATGGGGCCTAAATTGATTCCTGCTTGAGAGAGCATATACTGACCTCTGGCTGTGGTAGTTAGCTAGGCCTCCACCAGATCCCTTCATGCTGGTTCATTCCCATCTAGGTGTGCACTGTCACTCCTGCTATGTTGTGGCAGCAGGTCAGGCTCCACCATAGCTTATAGGAATGGATCCCTGGGTTGGTGAAGGCGGCTAGGTTCACACCCTCACTAGAGTATGGGAGGCCCTGCCGAACTGTGTTGGCTAGCTAGGCATTTGCAGGATCTCTTCAGGCCAGACCAGTTCTGCCCAATTGAGAAGAAACAGTCTGGTGGGATGGCTGGCTTGGCTTTTGCCTGCTCCATTCAGACCAGAGCTCCCTAGAAGATTCAAGCAGAGTGTGTGACTATGAAGCTGTAGCTGGAATGCATGACCACAGACACATGGGCCCTCTTGTGGGCCCATTGTCCCTCTGTATGGGCAGAGATATCTGAGATCAGATCTATCCCATATCCACACTGTCAGGTCCCCCCTGTGCCTACTGGTTCTGATACCATTGTGTGTTCTAAGGATCAGTCAGAGAGGGAGAGAAAATACAAAGATGAGGTAGGCACTCTCGGCTGCTTTGGGCTTTGGAATTTGTGCCGGTGTGATCACCAGCAACTGGGAATTTCTGTGGATTTATGGCTAGTTCTGAGGTCAGGTGCACTTGTTTTCCTGAGATTTCCCTGGGCAAGCAGATCTGGAGCTCAACACTTCACCATCCCTCAGTCTCAGATACCAAGCCCATGCTATAGAGCATGACTGCAGATCATCAGAGTAGGTACAGTTTCAGATTCTGGGGACTGGAAACCTGTCCTCCCTGGGCCATTTCGAGGAAATGAGGTCGGACACACCTATGGTCTGGACATTGTGGACACATTTGACCTAGAGCTCTGCAGGTCTGGTGGTCTGTAGATCAAAAAAGGGTCCCTACTCTCCATTCGACAGTGTTTGGCACCACCATTTTTTGATCTTTGTGAAAAGCAGTATCCTCATGCAGAGTTTTTAAAATATCCTCCTATAATATTCTTAGAAATTATACATATTCATATATATACATATATACAAATATATGTCAGTGTGTGTATGCATGTATGTGTGTGTGTGTGTGTGTGTGTGTGTGTATGTGTGTGTGTGTGTGTGTTCATGTCATGTTTTGTGCACAGGTGAGTCCAGGTAATCATATAAGCCAGAAGAGGACATCTTATGCTTTGGAGCTATTCTATCATAGGGTTAATAACATAGTTTTCAGGGTTGAGCAGTGAATCAGGCCTTATTTAAAAGGAGGACATGATATGAGATACTAAAGATAAGACACAAATCCATATTCTTTAGTATGCTTTATTGTCAATGCCGCCCCTGTCCAGCAGGAAAGACACCAACACCAGGAACTCTTTTTGCAGCAGTTTATTCAGGAACCTTGATTACTGGAGTGACCCCGGGAAAAGCTCCCACAGAACCTTTATAGTCTTTTAGTGTTTGTAGGATCTCTGCCCACGTTCTTCTAGCTTTTATGGTCTCGGGTGAGAAGTCTGGTGTAATTCTGATAGGTTTGTCATTTGGCCTTTTTCCTTTGCTGCCAATAAAATTTTTTATTGTTCTCTACATTTCTGTTTTGATTATTAAGTGAAGGGATTAATATATTTTTGGTCTGTTATATTTGGTGCTCTGTAGGACTCTCATGTTTATATGCATCCCTTTCTTTAAGATGAGAATATTTTCTTCTATGAATTTGCTGAAGTTATTTTCTGGCCTTGAAGCAGGGATTCTTCTTATTTCCTCAATTCCTATATACTTAGATTTCAACATTTCATGGTGTCCTTGATTTTTGAGATGGTTTGTGTCAGGAATTTTTGGGACAAAATATTTTCTTTGATGGTTGCATCAAATTCTTCTATTGTAACTTCTGCACCCAAGATTCTTTACTCCATCTCTGGAATTTTGTTAGGGAGGCTTACCTTTGCATTTCCTGTTTTGTACTATAATTTTTCTTCTTCCAAGCTTTCTTATGCCTATGCTTTTATCACTGTTTCCATTTTCATTTTCAGGTCTTGAACTCTTTTATTGATTTTCATCATCTGATTGTTAACATTTTCCTGAATTTCTTCTAGTGATTTCTTCATTCCTATGTATAGGCTTCTGTCGTGGAGTCTCTAAGGTCCTCAATCTCTTTGTCCACATCTTCCTCTATTTCTTTAGGGATTTTGTTTGTTTCTACCATTATTATCTTCATTACTTACAATTTGACGTCATTTCTTTTGCTTCAGTTGTGTTTGAAGTCCCAGGGTTTAATTATTTAGGATAATTGTGTTCTGGACATGTCATATTGTTTTTGGTTTTGCTATTTGTGTTTTTTTGTGGGTCTTTAGCTGTCTTGCTCTTTCTGATGTTAGGCTGTAGTTTTGGTGTCCTACACTGGTCATTGAGAGTAGTTCGTTGGTGAATGTCTATAGGGCTAGACCCCTCACCTGTGGGTATCAGGGTATCCTTAAGTGACTTGTTTTCAGCTCCAAGGGACTTTGCCTCACACACTGGGCACCCCCACTGGGCCAATAAAGGCTGGTGATGGTGCTCTGCAGCTCAATGCTCAGTCTGAGACAATGAAGGTAATATCTGCTTTTGGCGGGGTTTGGAGATCTTCCACTTTGCCACAGGGTCCCTAGGACCTCAGATTAGTATGCAAGAGAGTGCAGAGCTGCTATCTGTCTTAGGCATTTGCCCATTCTTTCTTGGGCCTGCCTCTTCTTGCTCTAGCCGTAGCCATGAGACCTAGGTTCAATCTGCCAGAGAGTGTGGAAGCTGTCCGCTGACCTGAACTTCTTCCTGCCCATTCTTTCTCCAGCCATGGGACCTAGATTCAGTTCAACAGAGAGAGCGGGAGCCACACTCTAGCAGAGAATCTCTCCATAGCCATCTGGGCCCCTATGAGGGCTCTTGGTCCTCTTTGAACTGGCAAGGTGATCTGAAGTCAGATCTATCCCATATACACCCACTGTGATCCCCTCTGGCTAGCAGATACTAAACTTAGAGTGTAACTCACAGTTTATTCAGAGAGAGTGCAGGTACCACCCACGTGTCTGTGCTGGGCTTTAAAGACACAGGACTGCACGTGTGTTGTCTGGGGTTTGATTCACACATTCGACTGGGTTCTCCCTTGGGCCATCAGATCTAAATGCTGGTGTTTCATCACCCACAGTTAAGTCCCAGATACACAGTCCAAGATATATATCAGAGCTACAGCTGAGAGTCTCATATGTAGCCAGTCTCTGGAGACTGAGCACCCATCCTCCCTGGACCAGTTGAATGGCCCGAGGACAGACCCACCTGTGCTCTGCACCACGTCCATATCTCTCACCTAGGAATCTCCATGTCTGGTGGTCTCTAGCTCTCATCCTATCTCTAGGCTCAATCCTGCCTCTCAAATACAGTGAATAATTGGTACTGCCATCTTTGATCAACCCAAGAGATAATACATTTAATGAAACTTTTAAGATCCTAAAAATGTGTTATGAATAACAAATGAATATGCTATGAATATGATATGAAGGTAAAAATCACAAAATGTTGGATTCTATTTTTTATTCATTTTATCATCCGTTGTAAGCCATTAAATTTGATTACATATATTGTTTATTATGAATAATGCTTAAATAAACACAGCAGATAAGTGTATATGTTCAGTTCTAACTTATGAAAACACAAAATGTTTCATAAGAGGTTTAATGGAGCAAAACTTACTCCTACATTTGCTAAATAAAGTAGCTGTATCCTGCTTACCACACTGGAGCCCTCAGTTTCAACTCACACTAATAATTTCCTTCCTCTCATTAACCTATTTGTCATTGTTATTTTTTAATAATTTATTTATACTATATCCCAAATGTTGGGTCTTCACTTCCTGCTCCCAATCCAGCTTTTACCCTATTCTCTTCTCCAAGACCTGTGACACAAGGATAGCTCCTTCACACACCCTAAGATCACAGCTTATCAGGTCTCATCAAGATAACCTGCTTCCCCTTCTTCTGAGTGGCACCAGGCCTTCCCAACAAGGGGAAGTGCTCCAATTAGGAGCACCAGAGTTCATGTCAGAGGCAGTCCCCACTTTCACCACAACCATGGAGAATGAGCTGTCCATTGGCTATATCTGAAAAGATGGACTAGATTTTCTACATGCATTGACCTTGGTTGGTAGAGCAGTTTCTGCAGCACCCCACTCCCTCATCTGCAAGTCTTGAAAGTCTTCTTGTGGGGTCCTAGACTCTCTGGATCCTCTATCTCTACATTCTTCCATACCACTCTCACCTGGAGTTCAGTAGGAAGTCCTAGCATCTGTTCCTATCACCTGTGAGTGGGCACTCTCAGAGGAAATCCATGTTGGACTAATATACACTTATAAGTGAATATACACCATGCATATCTTCTGAGTCTCAGTTTCCTCACTCAAGATGATAATTTGTAGTTACATCCCCTTGCTTGCAAATTTGAAGATTCCTTTTCTTTTTTAATAACTGAGTATTATTCAATTTTATAAATGTACCACAGTTTCTTTTTCCATTCTTTGAATGAAGGACATCAAGGGAGTTTCAAGATTCTGGCTACTATGATTAAGGCTGACATCAACATAGTTGAGCAAATTTCCTTCTTTTGTGGGGGACCATCTTTTGGATATTTGTCAAGAAGTGTCCTAGGTGGGTCTTGAGGTAGCATTACTCCTAATTTTCTGAGAAAGTGACAGAATGATTTCTAAAGTAGATGCACAAGTTTACACTCCCACATGCAGTGGAAAAGTGTTTTTCATCTTTCTACACATCCTTAGCACCGCGTATTGTCACTTGAATTTTTGAACATACCCATTCCGATCAGTATAAGATAGAATCTCAGAGCTATTTTGATTTGCATTTCTCTGATGACTAAGGAAGTTGGGGATTTCTGTAAGTGTTTCTCAGCCATTCAATATTCCTCTGTTGAGAATTCTTTTTTTAGATTTGAACCTCATTTCTTAATTATGTTGCTTTTATTGGTGGTGTAGAATTTCTTGAGTTCCTTGCAAATCTTGGATATTATTTGTCAGGTGTAGGATTGTTGGCAATCTTTTCCTAGGATGTAGGCTCTTGTTTTGTTCTGTTGACAATTCCCTTTGCCTTACAGCAGATTGTCAAATTCATCATGTCCCATTTATTAATTGTGACCTTAGAGCCTGACCTGTTTGTGTCATCTACAGGAAGTTTTCCACTGTGACAATAGATTAAAACACTTTCACAATTTTTCTTCTCACAGATTTAGTGTGTCTGTTTTTAATGTTGAGGTTTTAATACACTAGGTCTTTAGTTTTGTGCAGGGTGATAAATATGGACCTTTTGCATTATTTAATGTGTACACATGCAGTTAGAGCAGCATCATTTGTTGAAGACCCTATGTATTTTCCTTGGTATGGGTTTTGCGCCTCTGTAAAAACTCAAGTGTCCATAGGTGTGAGGATTTATTTCAGGGTCTTTGATTTGATTCCATTGGTGAACCAGCGTATTTCAATTCCAGTACCATGGTGTTTTTATTTCTGTTGTTCAATAGCACAGCTTGAGATCTGGGGTAGAGATTCCTTCACAAGATATTATATTGCAAAGGATTGTTTTAGCTACTCTTGGTTTTCTGTTTTTCCATATGAATTTGAGAATTGATCTTTCAAGGTCTGTAAAATATAATATAGCTGTTTTGATGGGGATTGCATTGAATCTATTGATTTCTTTTGGTAACATGGCCAGTTTTACTATGTTGATTCTTCTCACCCATGGTGAAGGACAATCTTTCCATCTTCTGATATCTTCATCTATTACTTTTAGAGATTTGAAGTTGAAAGGTTGTTTTGCAAGTGTTCACATGTGCTTTATGATCCAGCCGTGTTTTAGTAGGATATCTGAATTCTGATGAATCTGTATTTCCCTGGGTTTTGTGGAGTGTGTTCCTGTGCTATTCATTAGCCATCTAGTTTTCCCTGGTGGCGGCACACTTGAAGATCCCTGGTAGTCTTTGGTGGCTGATGCTTCTGCAATTGTATGTAGAATTGGCCCCTGGGAATTGGCATGATGTGCTGCTGGTAGTTAATCCCTGTTGGGTACTGCCATGGAAGTCCCTGATAGCTGCCACCTCTGGGATTGCAGGCTGACATTGGATCCTGAAGACAGTGCATGGAAGTTGAGAGGTAGATCTCACAGTTGCTGGCAATCTCCTATGAATGCTGCCTCTGTAGGTGCAGACATACTTGCGGCCATGGAAATCATGCAGAGAGGACACAGGGAAGTCCTCATCTCTTCTGATAGACCCCAATGACTGGTTTCTCAGCAATTGTAGACAGAGGTGGGGACTAGAGACTGGCATGCAAAGATCAAGGACATGCCTCACTACGGCTGGTAGTCCCCAGTGGCTATCACCTCTGGAACTGAAGGCAGAGTGATCCTGAGATTGTCTAAGTCTGCCACCTCTGGAATTCAAATGGGTGCAACTAGAAAAGATCATTCTGTGTGAGGTAACTGAGACCCAGAAAGAAAGACATGGTATATAAGCAGAATTAGCCATATAATTCATAATAACCATACTGCAGTTCATAGACTGTGGACTGGTGGGAAGACATGGGATCAGATCCACACTCTCACATCCCACTGGGCCGACTGACTCTGATGCTTCTACTGTGTGATTCACACATCAGTCAGAGAGGGAGGAGGAGTGCTCAAGTAAGATAAGCACATTCGGCTGCTTTGGGCTTTGGATTTTGTGCCAGGATGGTTGCCAGGACCTGGGGCTTCTGTGGGTGGGTGTGAGGTCAGATACACATGTTTTCCTGAGATTTCTCTCGTGGAACAGCTCTGGAGTCCGGCGCTTTACCACACACAGTTCAGTCCCAGATACCAAGCCCATACTATAGAGCACAATTGCAGATCATCAGAGCTGGTACACAGCCAGACTCTGGGGACTAGCCACCTGCCCTACATGGGCCAGTTGGAAGAGCAGAGGCCAGACCCACCTATGCTCTGCACTTTGTGGACCCATTTCACCTAAAGTCTCTTCAGGACTTGTGGGTATGCAGGCTCCATCTTGCAGTGCTAGGGATCACCCTCTTCGATCTTCCTGAAAAGCAGCTTGCTTATGCAGACTCTTCACAATATTATGCTACAATGTTTTAAAGACTACATGTTTTCAGTTATATATGTCAATTTCTGTATACATGTTTGTTTGTTTTTGTTTCTGTGTGTGTTTTTTTGTTTTGTTTTGTTTTGTTGAGAAATGTATTTTCTGTGTAGCCTTGGCTGTCCTGGACTCACTTTGTAGACCAGGATGGCCTCGAACTCTCAGAGATCTGCCAGCCTTTGCCTCCCGAGTACTGAGATAAAGGCGTGTGCCACCATGCCCGACTGTGTGTGAATTTTCACGTCTTGTTTTGTACACAGGTGAGCTTAGGTAACCATGTAAGCCAGAAGATGACATCTTATTCTTTGGAGATATTGTAACATAGTGTTGATAACATAAATTGTTCAGTGCTGAGTAATGAATCAGGCCTTAATAAACAGCTAGGTATGTTATTAACTGCCAAGGCTAAGACACAAAGCCATCTTCTTTAGGATTCTTTATGTTTGTCAGACCATCACTCTTCTAAGTTTAAATCTTCGACTTCCTTGGATAATGTCAGTATTCTTTTACCTTCCCCTTGTAAGGAAGAAAATTGGTTTACCTCCATGTGCAAACATGAGTTCACACTCCCACAAACTTGCTCAAATTTTTAATCACCATTTCACTGGCATTGAGGTCATTCACCCAGATATTATAAAGTTTGATTTTAGTTTGAATGTTTTTATTCTAAAGAAGAAAAGAACATTTGCACTCATCACTATGAACCAAAAGTTATAAATTGTGAAATAAGTAGATCAGGGTCATATAATAGAAAACATAGAACTTGAGTAACCATGATACTGCTTTGCAATTAGAGGAAACAGTGAGCCTCATCTTAAGAAGAGACAGATCATGCACTGCAGCCCAATATTTGGAGGTTATGTACCAACTTTATATATGTCAGTTAGATTTCATTTCCCAGTCGAACTAGCTGGCACAAACCAAGAGTCAGTCCCTGGACAGAGCCAACCCCTGACATTATTAATGATACTCTGCTGTGCTTGAAGACAGAAGCCTAACTTTGTTGTCCTCTGAGAGGCTCTGCTAAAAACAGGTTGAAAAAATGTTGAAAAAATGAAAAAAATAAAAAAGAAAATAAAAAATGTTGAGACTCACAGCCAAACATTCGGTGATAATAGGGAGTTTTGTGGAACAGTTGGAGGAAGGAGAAATGGACTTGAGGTGACAGGAGCTCCAGAAAAAGACCAAAATTTCCAGCTAAGGAGGGTACAGAGAGGCTTGCTGAGACTGAGGAAACAACCAAGGACAATGAGTGAACTGGACATATGCCAAATACACATATGTAGATGATGGACAGATCAGGCTTCATGTGGGTCCTCTAGGAAGAAGTACAGGGGCTGTTACTGACATGGATTTTGACGCCAGAGTTTTGAACACTTCCTCCTTGTGGGACTATCTTTCCAGGACCCAGAGGAAGAGAACAGGCTCAGTCCTGATGCAACTTTGTGATCTCAGTGCATGGGAAGGTGGTCTCCACTAATCTGAGGCATAACTGAGAGGGAATGGAGAAAGGCAGGAAGGGTAGGACTGGAACGAGAGTAAGGATGGCATGTACAATCAGGATAAAAGTTGAATAAATCAATTAATTTAACACATAATATTCATGATATATGACCTTACGGATATGATTGCTCCCTGATCTTTTGAAGAGAATTTTTGTCTGGCCTTAATAAAATGATGTAGCACTTGGGAACAAAGATGCATCCCAGCATGCCTGCACTCGATGCCAAGATGGAAAAGATCTCCACAGCCACCATGACCTTGCCCTTGGTGCTATGGTAGACAGGGAGGAAAGTAATCCAAACAGTGCAAAACACCAGCATGCTGAATGTCAAGAACTTGGCTTCATTGAATGTGTCAGGCAGGTTCCTGGCCAAGAAAGCCACAGTGAAGCTTCCGAGGGCCAGACAACCTAAGTATCCTAGGACACAGTAAAATGCTATAACAGAACCCTTGTGGCAGATAATAATAATCTGGCCATGCTCAGAGTGTGCATCAGTATTAACAGAGGGAGGAGAAGCTCCTAGCCAGATTGAACAGAGAATAATTTGGATGAGTGTACAGAAAGGAATGATGTAGTTAAGTGTTCCTGAAACCAGAATGAATCTCATCCTTCGTGCAGGAGCTGTGACTTTGAAAGCCAGAACCACTGTGATTGTTTTGGCCAACACACTGGAAATAGCCACAGTGAATACAATCCCAAATGTGATTTGCTGCAGGATGCAGGAGACTGAGTTTGGAAGGCCAATGAAGAGCAAGGAGCAGAGGAAACAGAACATGAGTGACACGAGTAAGATGTAGCTGAGAGCACGGTTATTGGCCTTCACGATGGCTGTGTCATTGTGCTTCAAAAATACCCCAAGAATCAGAGCTGTGAAGGCAGAGAAGCACAAGGCCATTAAGGCCAGAGCCATCCCTAAGGGGTCTTCAAAGCTCAAAAACATCACAGCTTTGTGGATGCAGTTATTCTGCTCTGTGTTGGCATACTGGTCCTCTGGACACTTCACACACAGATCCATGTCTGAATGAGAAAGGACATATTCGTTAGAACAGCTTCACCAATTTATGGACAAGACATTTCAGTAAGTCTCTTGAAGATGATTTGCAATACCTACATTTTATTCCTGATAATATAATTGAAGGACATTGCTGTACAGCAAAGCATATATTTATTAATTCTTATATTCTCTGAGAACAAAACTGAACCATCATTTGTCTATTTAACTGTGTTGATGAGAACATTTACTTATTTTTCATAAAGCACAGATTTCTTACATTATTTGGAAAGCTATCATGAGATGACTTACTCTGGTAAATTCATAAAATCAAAAATTAACCACAGAATGGTTGAGTGTGTTTTAAAATCACCAACCTTATACATTCATTGTCTCATAAGTTCATTGACTATTTAATTAAAGCTGTCTTTAAGGGAGTTGGAGACTGTGTTCTACTTGGACAAGATCTGTCATAGCTTTTCTTTTTCCATATGACCAATCTGAACTTATTGATATAAAAGGAATAGTAAAGAACTTATCAGGGTTATGTGTGTGTGTGTGTGTGTGTGTGTGTGTGTGTGTGTGTGTGTGTGTGTGTGTGTGTTTCCATATGAAATAAACAGGTGATCTCATAAATTTGGAAATAATTTAATTTATATGAGAGAAGTAGGAATGTGAGTGTGAGAAGTAAAATTTATATTAATGTAGTGTTAATAATTGAAAAATGTAAAAATAATTAATATGTCCTTATTTATGTTGTCATCCGGCTGTGTAAAGAACTCTTCAATCTAGTTGATGAAAAGCACTAGGTGTCTACTGAAGATAGATACCTCTAAAACTGAGCACTACAAAGCCCTTCATCTTGATCTCATCTTCGTGGGAAACATTCTGCACATTCCTACTTCCCTAATTCCAATCTGTATGACACACAGACTCTGAATATACTCTGGGATAAAATATATATTGATAAACATCATAAACAAAATGAAATAAGTACCATTAAGCAAGAGTTGTGGCCCAGATTTTTTTGTGTGTGTAGAACAAAATACATCATTCACAATGTGCTTTTCCCAAATGGCGTCCTCAGGAAACTTGATAGCAATTGTATTGATTCAATTGATAATTCAGAGACTTATGTTGTGCTTTCAGATTTAAAAATCATTTTATGTAAAACAATAGATTTCTGGACAACTATAATTTGTTAATTTGCTTGAAAAGCTAGAAAGTTGTCTTAACAATGAAGAGAATGTTCTGCTCCTTCATTAAACCTGTGTTCACTTCCAGAACCCATGTGAGGTGGTTAACAACTGCCTGCAAGTATAACTATAGCTTTCTTAGTTGCCTCTCATCTGCATCTGCTCTTGAGGACATATATCCTCCCAACTCACACATAACATTAATAAAGAAATAATAAAATTTTTTGTAGTTATTGATGTAACTACAACTACTTATTGTTAATTTAATGTTTAAGACAATTTTATTACAGTCTGTTTAATACTTTTGCAGTACATTGGAATGCATAAATGTCAGAAGCCGTTTTCTAGGCTTTTGACTCCTCTTGCTTTAAGGTTCCTGGGGATGAAGTACAATCATCATTCTTAGTGTCAAAAGATTTAAATGTTGAGCCATCTCACTGTCCAGAAGTATGTTTTCAAACTTCCATTTCCTTACCAAGTATGAAGGCAAAGGGTGAGAAAAACTATTCATTGGCCATTTGCATTTAGCCAAGCATAAACATATAATCATTTGATTAAAGGGGCTCTGTAGGTGGCAATAAAACTTTAATATTTGTGACTAATTGTTTTCAACACAAAACCACTCTAATTTATTATTTCATGAAATTTTCAATTGGGTGCTGTATATAAAATATTTTATAAGACCCTTTATATTTTGGAGATTATGTGTCAACACTTACCCCTACTTTATTAGAAACAAATTACCACAGACACTTGAAAATGGGCTTTAGATATTATATGAATTCTCTCTCTTACATATCAGTTTCTGATAATTTTATAGGTACTATTTTTTTTACCTCTATGCTAATTTTCCTAAGGATACAGATATGGTTTCCCCACCCCAATACCCAATCCAGGCAATCTTTTGACCTAACTGTTCTGCATGGTGCTATGAACATACATGGTGTGCATAGATATATGTAGGGAGACATACATATGTTCAAAAAGAATATGTGCATATTTGAAAGATTAATGACTGGAATGTTTAGTACATGTAGTTATAGAGATTAATCACAAGGAAAGATCTTGTCTAGAATTGCTCACACTGCAGTTTGATTATGAAAATTTTTTCATTGAGAAAATGTCATCTGACATAAATTTTCAATGGATCAAAATGTAGGTCTAGGCATAAGGTTTTGTTAATCTTTCTACTTTTATAAAGAATAATGGAGGAAATTGTATATTTTATTTTTGCAGTTGCTTTTTAGACTCCCTCAGCATTGTGTGTGTGTGTCTGTGTGTGTGTGTGTGTGTGTGTGTGTGAGTGTGTGTGTGTGTGTGTGTGTGTGTGTGAGTGTGTGTGTGTGTGAGTGTGTGTGTGTGTGTGTGTGTGTGTGTGTGTGTGTGTGTGTGTGTAGAGGATTACCATTGTGAAGGCTTTACCACAGCAGCACACACTCACTTGTTCCATTAGAAATTTCATTTTCTGGGCAGTGGATACAAATAAAGCAGCAGGCTGACATTCCCTCCTGCCTGAATTGTCTGAATCCAGGACCACAATCAGCACTGCATACAGAGGGTAGCATCTGAGAAATTAATATACATGCTAATATCAGGAGTTTTATCTACTTCTGCCATAACTATATTGTATTAGTATGTTAATGTATCAATAAGATTATTTTATACACAGAAACTGAGGGAACACATTTCACTTAGCACTTTGTGTAACGCCAAACATATGAATCTATTTAAACAAATGGATGAAAAGTTGAGATTATTACCAAATCTTAGCAATCCAAGAAAAGAGAACTTTCAGTTTACTTTGTGCAAACAGGACAGAAATTGTAACCTGGTTTTCTAGTTAATTTTCATTGAGCTGACACAAATAACAGTGAAATGACAAGATTAGGGGAATCTTAATTGAGAAATTCTCTCTAACAGACTAGCCTCTTTTCATATCTCTGAGGCATTTTATTAATTGGTATGCATTGGAGGAATGCCTAGTTTACTATGAAAAATACTGTCCCTAGGCAAGTATGCATGAGAAATAAAATAGACCAAGCCAGTAAGCAATGCTCCTTCAGGGTCTATGCTCTAGTTTCAGTCTCCAAATTCCTTCCTTATCTTCCCTTGACTGTAATCAATGAACCAAATCAATCATTTTTCCTCATTTTGACATGGTCAATGCTTAATCACAGCAATGATTTAACAAGTTATGAGTAAAGCAAATCTGAAACAGGTGAACTACCTACTCAATCTCAGATAACAAACATATCCTCCAATAAATTAAGACTGCAAATATGACAAACTGAGTGTAAAGATAGTGAGAATGTGTGAAAATACAGACCCTGGTGTGTTGCTAGTGACAAAGTGCTGAGATGATGTGTAGGAAGCTAGAATTTGAATTGTTTCTGGAAATGAGAAGACTTTACAGAGCCTGTGAGTACTGGGAGAACCTGAGTACGACTTAGTTTGTGTAAAGTTAGTTAATGATTAGTTAAGTTAAAAGAAAAATGTATTAGCATTATACTGAACCTGATGAGGGGACTGTATATGCTACATCAGAAATTTGCTGATTCCTACAGGCTCACTTTGAATCCTTAATTCAGTATTAAGGTCTACGTGAAAACCACAGTCGCTCAGGCACAGTCTAATCTCATATTCTCCCCAGACACAGTTAACTAAAGCTCTTCCTGTGGAAGAGAAAAGGGTCTCATTATGTAGCACTGGGATACCTCAACTCACTATGTAGGACAGGGAACATTTCCTTCTCTCTTTTTGCATATATTTTTGTGAGGACCACAATTGAGCCATGCTAAATTCAGCCATGTTAGAAATTCTGTGCTTAGGCTGCAGGCTGTGCCCTTTGAGTTGTTGACCCTTGCTCAAGGAAGTCTTGTGTTCTAGGCTATCTTTGGATTATCTACCTTTGCAAGAAATAAGGAAGTCCATACAGGGAACTACCCAGAGGATTAAGCAAGTTCTAACAGGGAGCTATTCAGGAGATTGTGTTCTTGTCTGGGGGCTAGGGAAAGTGGGATCTTGTTGACCTTGCTATATAAAATCTTACTCCTCAGCATTAAAGAGAGTCTTGATCAGAAATTTCCAGACTTGTCTCAATTTTCTTGCATCTCTCTCCCCATTTTCAATCCCCACTCCCTCTTTCAGGTGAACCCTGGTTCGATTCGTTCCATGGGCCAGGACATATTTTCACATTTATTTTGGTACTTGGTAAGATTCTAATGACAATTTTGAAGAAGAGTGGAGACAGTGCATATTGCTGTTCACATTCTGTTCAATTTGTTAAGGCTCTTCAAAATCTTTTTCAAAGATTTCCATAAGTGCGAAAATCACCATAGAGTAATAAGAATGGTACCTCAAGATTATTGCTCATATTATAGAGATAATATCTATGAATCTTCAAACATCGTTTTATGTTCATATTAAAAACAAAACAGGTTCTAATAAAATAAAAAACTGTACACATTGCATGATTAAATTCAATAAAAAATTAATAATAATGTCACATCAAAATAGTAAAAATACATGATATAGGAGGCTAGAAATAGGTTCCTTATGTCACAGTTTATTTCATTTCACTAAGTTACAAAATGCATAAATGCAAATTAGTACAGTTATGTCAAACTTACCTGTCTACTTCCTGAGGCCCACTCTAGCATGTCTTCAGAAAAATGGAGCTGTTGTCCATGTGGAAAATAGGGGCTAAACTTTCCTATCTTCACCTTAAGTCCAGCACCATTGGGGGAATTCCTAATGTGATAGATGTCACACTCTTTCTGGTTCATATTCACTTTGTCACCAACAGCATTAGTGAAGTGGCTCTTTCTCAGCAAGGAGTGCATCTGAAAGACAGGAATAATTCTACACTCAATAAACCTTTCCTTGATGAAAGAAAACATTCTGATTTCCTATGAAAGACAATTTGTTAAAGGAGTCTGGATGGAAATCTTAATGAGAGTGAAATGATATATTAACTTATCATAACATTTGCTGAATTTAATTCTCTTAAAGCAACCTAAAAAAGAAAAGCTTAGACATACATGTATTCATCAAAGATGTACAACACACAAATATGTGTATACAAAGACCTACATCCATACATAGATGCACACATAATATATCAACACACATTTACTTACACACACATCAACATAATGACCAAACAGAGATGAACATATGGACACAAACACACACAAATACAGAAATGAACAAAACACATACATAGGCACACACATGTATGCACAGACATATAAACACAAAAAGACACGATGGAATACAAACACCTACACAGATATATTGACTCATACACAGATTCATCCTCACAACATTCAAAGACAGACAGACACACACACTCACACAGCAACACAGATATACATATGTGCAATCGACTACACAGAAACACGCAAAACATAGAGTGAGGAACATGCAGACACATGCACTGACATATACCCTCAGACAATACACAAAGACAAAAACAAACAGGCACTGAAATATAGTCCAATTTATGTTCACTTTTACAGGCAGACACACAGACACACAGAGTCAGTTGGCCAGAAACAGACATGCATATATATATATATATATATATATATATATATATATATATATGTGTGTGTGTGTGTGTGTGTGTGTGTGTGTGTGTGTGTATGTTTGTGTGTACAAATGTACAGTGAGAAATCTACATTCAAGCACATTAACATACATGTATGTACTGAACTGATTCACAGCAGTATTCTCTGTATAGTTACACTCAGCCTGTGAGGAAGGTCCTCAGAGACTGATGGTTAGACAGAATCAATTGATAAAACATGAGAAATGCATTGTAGTACCTATTACCTCAAATTTTACAGTGAATGAAAAACACTCATCTTCTCATCATTTATAGCAATAATGAGGAAATTCCAATTATGTCTACAGTATTTAAAAAGGTGTGATTATATGGAGGTGCTCTATTACAAAATCACTGATATTCATCAATAGTGTCTCCCACTTCAGTGCCTTTATATTGGAGATATATAAAAATCGCTAGACTAACTTTGTCAGGATCAGTTTACAATCATAGATTTTTGGGTGGAATACTTCCTAGTCCATTTCTACCCATTTGGGAAATCTGAGAGACTCATAAAAGAGTATTATTTACACAATAATCATCCAAGAAGAAACACTACCTTCAAGCAGTGATAATCTGGTTCTTTCCCCTTGTCAATTAGATGATTGTTTACCAGGTGAGGAAACATATCAGGAATGACATGGGCCACAAAATACACAGCATTGTATATTTCATAATTGCTATCACTAAAGGCCATGTCAAAAGTCTGTGCCATTAGCCATTCCGATGAGGCATTGGATGAGCAGTTCTTCATTGTCTTACAGTTAGATGCTGAAGCTTCGCAGTTAAAATCCATCCACTCCTGGCTTGCCAGATATTTATCTGAGTATTTGAGAGGGTTCACTGTCTGCACAAAGTTTTTAAAACCAGAAATCTTACCATGATAATGTGCAAAAGCAAGAATCCCATGGAAGAAGTCAAGTGTGGAGTCTCCCTCTCCTGTAGTCACATCCCACTGTGATGTGGTGATCCATATTCTCTGTATCCCTTCAGATTCCCAACTTCTAAAACTCAAACCTAGAGTACTGTCTGAGCTGCCATAAATGATAACAACATTTGCAGACGATGTCATGATTTGGTTGTAATACACTTCAGCTCTTGACATGTATAACTGCATATTGACAGGGATTACACTCATGAAGGCAAAGCAGATTCTATTTTTTTCCATCTCTCTTCTCAAATATGAGAGAAATTGGATGGCCTGATCATTGTCTGAGATGGCTAGACCGACCCAGTTCCAGCTGTAGTAAAGTAAGAAGGAGACCATGGCCAAGGCAAGTGATGTATCCTCATGGGCCATCTGATGCAGGCAGGGAAATTGTACATGGTCATTCAGGACAGGATGAAAAGTGCCATAAGTAAGTTGAAGTACCTAGGCCACAGGGAGGAGCATGAGGCAGAATGCCTTCCTAAGAACTTGTAAACATATTCCTATCTGTAATAGTTCTATAAATCCCCCTTACTTGTGACTTCTCTCCTTATCTTTATTTCATACAAATGAATATAGGATCCCCATCAAGTCTCTGAATAAAACCATTTAACTGCATACATTGAAAAATGACCAGTAAGACAAGTCTCGTACTTGCACCCTTCTTAACACCTTGTTAATGCCACCAGCAGAGACACAATTTCATTAATTTTAACCACACAAACATCTCACCTTATCATATTTGAAGCTGGAAAAAAATGTGTGAAATATCGCAGATGTTTCATAGTTTGGTCCTGTAAGCACTATTTTACCTTTTACCTTATGGCCACAGTCATAATTAGGAAAACTATTTTGACTTTCTTCAAAAAAATGAAGGATATCATATATTTTTGACCTGCTTAGACATTGCGGTAAATTAAATATTAAAGATGTATTTGGTAGAAGATCAGGGTTTCTGTTGACTTCATCCATTGAGAAAGCCAAGGCCAGAGCAAACTTTTGGTTTTCATCTTCTCTTCTATAAAGGTGTAAAATATTTATTATAGATAACGGTCTACAAGGATCATTTGAAATCAATACAATGGCTATGCAGTGCTTGATTAATTTGTCTGCACCTCTAAGTTTGAAGCAAACATTCATTGTAATGAGGTTGGGATGACATAGGAATCTGGAATCTTGGAAAAGCTATACATGTTTATGTGAGTTCATCTCACCAAAATAAGCATTTTCAAGAGAAGGCATTATCCACCTGTGGTTGTTGAGTGCTTGTTCAGAAGGTAAAGATAAGGGAACACTATGTTCAAACTTCAAATCTGATCATGTATTCATTTTTTAGTCATTCAGAAATGTCAAAAAGCACATGATGTGTGACTCCCTGAGTTTCTCATATTTCCTTATGAAATTAACTGAATTGGCTGTGGTAGTGAATGAGTGACTGTTGAATGAATGGACAGATTGTTTCTTGGGCCAGATTTGGCTCCTGTACTAAAAATTGATTATAATTAGTGGTCATATATTAAAAATATTCCCGCACATCCATCTTCATATTTTTCTTAATCCTGTAGATTATTTTTAGAGGCAGAATAATTTTTAATAACTTCACACATCACAGATGCGTTTTTTAAAAAATGTATGTTTGACTTTTGAAATCAATCAATCCCCTTCTCAGAAAACTCAATAACCAACAGTACAATATCTGGGGACAACCCATGGACACTTTCTCAACTATGGTCATAACAGCTTTATTCATAACAGAATCCAAAAAAACTATATATATATATTGGATATATATATGCACCAAACAAAGAATAGATAATAAAACTATGCTACATTTATACAATGATATACTACTTAGATCCTAAAACCAAGAAAATCACAAAATTTACAGGTTAGTAGTTGTAACTCGAAAAGATCATCCTGAATGGTAATCCAACCAAAAAGGACACACATGGTATGTACTAATTTAGCCACATAGTACAGGATAAACTTATTAGAACTCACAGACCCAAAGAAAATAAGTAAGAAGGAGGGGCCAAGAGAGAATGCTTAATTCTCACTCAGAAGCATAAATGGAATAGACAGCCAAAAAAGTTGAAGATAGGGTTCAAGGTAGGAAAGGGAGCACAGAGAGAAATGAAGGTGGATGTCAGACTTGCGGCAGCTGTTGCAGGAGGACAGAAGTCCTCAAGGGATGGGAGAAAGTGGGTATAGACATCTGTCTGTCAAGATGGAGTACTAAGACAGGGTAGGTTCTAGGATAACATCGAAGGTGACTTTAGCTGAGTTTCCTAGTTGAGGGTCATGGGACATAGAGGACATCCTCTAACTAGATTGAACTCCGAGTTGAGGGAGGAGGACAGCAATCTACACACAATAACTTTGGTGCAAATTTTACCCTCCCTACAAGACATGCAGTAATAAATATGGAGCAGAAATTGAGAAAATGTCCATCCAGTGCTGAGTCAAAACTGAGACACAGCCATCAGTGAATCAAAACAGATTCTGAGAATCACAGCTAAATGTTGGCCAAAGTGTTGGAAGTCTTGTGGAAAAGCAAGGGAGGATAAGGATAAAAGGACAAAGGAGGGACATGAGCTCCACAAGAAAAACAACAGTGTCAACTCATGAGGGAAACAAAATGTCTTGTGGACACTGACTCACCAACCAAGAGCCATGCATAGACTGGACCTAGGACCCATAAACAGATGTAGAAAATGGGCATCTCAGGCTTCATGTCAATCCGCTGGTGTGGGTACTCTGGGCTGCATCTGACTTGAGCTCTGTTGCCTGTTTTCTAACTCTTTCCCCGGGTGGAGCTTCATTGTCAGGCCACAAGAGAAGAGGACACATTCAGTCCTGATGTGATTGATTAGTTGGGATGGGTTGGTAGTGCAGCTTCCTTCTCTGAAGAACAGAGATTGATATAAAGTGGAAGGAAGGAGAGTGGGACCAAGAGTAGAGGAGGTAAGAGGCTTTGATTGAAGGTAAAATAAATGAATAAATATATTAATTAAAAGGATGTATGTGTGGATGAATCCCTGTGTCTAAACATTAGCAATGCTCATTTATGCTATAGTAATGTAACTGATGCCACAATTTTGAATGAGGTTTTGCTCTAGACTACATCTTCATAGCCACAGGAATAAACCTTCTCCAGACATGCATGCACAGATTAAGTGCATGCACAAATATCCCAGGGTCATTCACTTACTTTATTTCTAAAAAAGCATATGTGATGCACATTTGATAGATAGTGTATTTTCTGTTATCAAAAGCATATTTTGACCATACTTCCAGTTATACTATCAGAACACTAGCATCCTACTGAGAATTAGATTCATCTGAAAATTACAGAAAGATTTCTTTGTGCCAACATTACATATTTGTAAAATAGAATATAAAGAGTAAAGCATAAGATAAATCTTTTTGATATCCTTTTAATAAAGATGAGCAAAAATTAATTTGGTATATAAGATCTTTTTTGTTTCTCTTTATGGGAAGAATAATCTCTCCTGACTTTTCCTAGTAATTTCGTATCATCTAAGAACAAACATCAGACACAATCCCTCATTCTTAATGATTCATTCAGATTTAAATATAATTAGTTTTCCACTTAGAAATTGGTTCTTTGTGGTATCATTGTCTATAAAGTAGCCCATTCTGAAATAACCTTTATTACCATACAGAAAATTGATATTGAAATTTTCAATGGGACACAATATGATTTTGAGACTAGAGTTTGTGTGGCTCAAATACTAACTCATGCATGCTAAACATAAGAAACACTAGTTGCTTCAGCTGTCAGAGTAGACTAGTAGCATAAAGTGCTGTGCTTGAAAAGAACTAACAGAAACCCATAAATCCAAAATGTGTACAGTAACCACATGGCAAAATATGCAATTGTACTTAGTAAATTAATGAAAGAGAAACATAAGTGGCAAGTGTGATAAAAGTGTCAGAAAATAAGCAACTTAGACATAAAAAGGAGGCATATAATTTTTAAATAAATAAGATGAGCTGCTGGGAAATTCCTCCAATCCAATTTTCAGCCACTGTCAACTAGACATGCTATAAATGCAATTCTGTCTAGTGACAAGGAAAGTAAATTGTCACAACTAGTAGTGATACCCTCACTTTTCAAGTATAAAATATACAGTCTAAATATTCCTTCTTAATGTTAAAGAGAGAGTAAAGAACTGGGATTTATAATACATAAAAGTCAGTGGTTGCATATGTATACAAGTTACGATGGTAATATAAGGGCTAGTTTAAGTTCACATTAGACAGAAATCCTACTTACATTCTTGATGCAGGTTCAGAAGTCATAGTGTTACCACATCCAGAGAATTTCAGAGAAGAACTGAACATCTGTGTGAAAGCTCTCTGTACCTAGGTGTAGTCCAAACATTAGAGTCCCCAGCACAGGTACTGGTAGCTACACACTGACAGAAAAGTTATCTGTACCTTCTCAGATTGAAATTTATTGAAATAGTATGGGAGAATTTTTTTAATAAAGCACTGAATAGTGTGCTTTGGAAACTGTCAAAAGGAGGGCTAAGCCTGGGGATCACGGTAAAGATTCCTGTGTTCACTCAGTGTCTAGCCTTGAAATCAGAAGGCTAACTAGAAGAAACATAAAATACTCTGTGGACCAAATTAAAGTCATAAAATAGCATTGAATTTATAACAGAATTCAGAGTTGTTTAATGGTGAACACATTGGAAAAACAAGACAGAGTATTCAAAGCATTGTTCGGTGTCTCATCTTTACACTTCTCCTGAAATACTTGTGCAGAAATCTACATGATAAAATATACAAAGGCACTTACAGCATATCCAGAATGTTGCTAAAATAGTCTTTCTTCACTTGCCCTTGCACTGCGTGAAGAGTGATGACACAAGCTGTCATAAAGTTGCCACCCTCTTTTTCATTCCGCCTCATTCTCCAAAAGCAATTGGAAGGAATAGAACTGGCCACGAGAACCGCCATGTTCAGAAGCAAGTATAACAAAGACAAAGTTAACATCTTTGTACTAGTGTAAACCTGTGTGTTATGGATTATGAAGTGTCATGCATATCAGCCTATCAGATGGGCACCCATGTGTTCCTACTTTCTTTTATATTTCTGGACAATGTAAAGTCTACTTGCGCATTCATGTTTCGTTTTCTCCCCAAGGCCTTTTCTCATTCTTGGAGGAATCTTCCCTGGGGCTTGTCATCTGAGGTCCACAGTCCATGTGATAAACATGATTGATAAATATATATCACAATAGTTCTGTCTCTGGTTCCATGACATCATTCATGTTTGCAGCAGTAAGATCCCTAAGCAGAGACACTTTTATTAAAATTTAGTCTCAGAGCTATATTAAAAATATGTTTGTGTGATACCACTAAAAACTATGTCACTAGACGTTTTTTAGATGATTCACAGTGAAACATAAGTTATTGATTCAGGAGTGACACACTGTTGAGTCTTGCTATATCCAAAAATCATCCACCGACTCACAAAATGGCAGATAATTTGCATGTTAAATATTGATTTTTTAAATGGTAAACAAGATCTAGAGAGAATTCCAGATGTTTTTGTATCATTTCAAGTATTAAATAAGATGCATAACTCCATTAACACCTACAATATTAATGAGAAACTAAGTTAAATATTTGAGTTCTAACACATGATCTCCATCCTAGATCCTCAGTTCTCACAGATCAATAACTTTGGTGACCCATTTCTTGAATTTCACCTTTGATTTTCAACATTGAATTTGGCCTTTTATACTCAAGTAATGTCTGTAAGTAATTCTTATGCCGAGTATCTTTGAAGTGGATAAGAATTAGGAAACAATCATGGATTTCATTGTAAACTCTTCCTATACCATTTTCCTGTTTATTTGAATAATATTCTTGGTTATACACTAGAATCTACATTGTCAGTGTGATGATGATATTTTCTTCCCATTGGCATCACTAGGTACTCCATCCTTAATTCCTCTAGGCCATGGCAGTTCTGAAATAATACTTGTCCTACTTTATTTGTGTAAAACCGCATATGTCACATATGCACACCAACAGACACTTATACACATAGACTATTGAAACTATAGTCTACAAAATCTCTGAATTTCCCAAGTTTTACTGTGTAGCTTAACATGATGACTACAATTGCCAAGAGTGTTATTATTTTTCCAGGTTGAGCACAACCCCATTATTTATAGTGAGACCACCATGTGTTTTTCATCAGAATTCAAGTAAGTGTAGAAAAATATGGACCCTGTAATTGTATTTGTTTAGTTTTATCTTTGATTTTTGATTTCAGTAATTTATGAATTAAATAGAAGTAAATTTTTATGCATATATAAGCATTTACATTATTTAATTAAAAATATCATTCTGTATATTCAAGATATAAGATATTTAATTAGTCTTTCAACATTCTAAGAATGCATTGCAAATAGCAAAAATTACTACATACATATGAAGGTAAAATCACACAAATTTGGATGACATGTCTTATTTATTTGCCCATCAGTTAAAAGACATTAAATTTGATATCATATCTTGTATATTCCAGAAAAAAACAAGGCAGACAAATGTCTTTGTGCTATGCTTACTTGCATACATACATAATTCATAAGAGGTTTGATATAGCAAAAAATATTCTTGCACTTGCCAAATGAAGTAGATGTATCCTGTTTACCACATTGGAGCCCTCAGTTTCAACTCACACTACAAACATTTAAGGGAACTTTCACAATTCCTCTATTTTCATTAACTTATCTTCCCATTCTCATCATGATGAGGGACACTCCTCCTGACTATTGTTTCATATTTTTATATCTGAACTAACATAATTTGAAGTTTTGCCAAATTAGATAAAAGTTAAAAATATAATTCTGGATATGAGGAAATATGCACTAGGAGGTATGGAGTTATGACCCAGTCATTAAGAACAGAGACTGTCCTGACAGAGATCTAGGTTTCGAATCCAAGTATCCATATAGAGCCTATAACCATTTATAAATTCAGTTCTAGAGGATTTGCTAAACTCGGTTCACTCATAAGCATAAGATGAATGAATTCTTTTTAACACAGAAGCATGTATTACTATCTATTGAAAGCTATCAAAGGCTTTTATTTATATTTTCTCACAGAGATATTTTTAACAAGATTAATATAAAAACACAAAACAAAATATATCACATCAAAGGTGCACAAGGCAAAATAACAAAAGGGTAAACACCCAAGAGAAGGCACAAGAATCAGATGTACACCCATTCATACACACACACACACACACACACACACACACACACACACAGAGAGAGAGAGAGAGAGAGAGAGAGAGAGAGAGAGAGAGAGAGAGAGAGATTTTAACCCATATTAACATCAAAGCTATGCTATATATGCAAGTGATCTGATTCAGACCATGTACGACCTGTGATTTCAGCTTAAGCCTTTTTGAGTGCATATGAAATTTTCTCAGTTGATTTAGAGGCCTTATGAAGGATATGGATTTTCTTTCATAGCTGTTTGAAGTTCTATGATTGAATCTTCTAGTCCATGATTCATTACTCCATCTCTTGATTTCTCTTAGAAAAGCTTGCCTCTAAGGTGCTTGTTTTCTTATCTAAGTTCTCTTGTTCCTGCCTTTCTTCTGTCTGTGCTTTTATGATTGTTTCCATTATCATGTTCAGATCTTGAACTGTTTCATTGATTTCCTTCATCTGATAGTTTGCATATTCCTGAAGTTCTTCCAGTGCCTCTCTACAGGCCTCTTTAAGGTCTTCAATCTTTTTGGCGGCATCTTCCTGCATTTGTTTATGTATTTTATTCATTTTCTCCATTATCATCTTCATTACTAAGGATTTGTGGTCATTTTCTTGTGTTTCAATTGTATTTGAGATGTCATGGTTGATTTCTTTGAGATAGCTATTATCTGGAGATGCCATGTTGTTTTGGGTTTTGTTATTTATATTTTTACACTGGACTTTAGTCACCTTGATGTCTCTGACATTGAGACTTAGATTCTCTTGTCCTTCTCTGGATAAGGCAGGTGAGCTGATTGCATCTCCAG
Source organism: Acomys minous (assembly GCF_964271855.1). Lineage (NCBI taxonomy): Eukaryota > Metazoa > Chordata > Mammalia > Rodentia > Muridae > Acomys > Acomys minous. Next base: position 7,016,442 of record NC_140502.1, read on the forward strand.
GGGATGTTACAACACCCCAGGATTACCCACTGATTCAGAAGAGACTGGTGCTGTTGCTCTATACCCTAAGGATCTCTTTGAGGTAGTTTAGATAATGCGGACTGTCCTGTCTTTGACTGGGCTTTGAAATTTCTACCCTCAGCCACCGGGTCATTGGGAGCCAAGGCTCAATGGAACTTAGAGTACTGGAACTCCTGCTGGCTTGTAATGATTGGCTAGGTTTTTGCATAATCCATCCAGGCCATGGGGCCTAGGTTAATTCCTGCTTGAGATAGCATATACTGTCCTTCCGGTAGTTAGCTGGGCTTCCACCAGATCCCTTCATGCTGGTTCATTCCCATCTGGGTGTGCGCAGGCACACCTGCTATGTTGTGGCAGCAGGTTAGGCTCCACCATAGCTTGTGGGAATGGGTCCCTGGGTTGGCACAGGAGGTTAGGTTCAGACCTCTCTAGAGCATGGGAGGCCCTGCTGAACTGTGTTGGCTAGCTAGGCATTTGCAAGATTGCTTCAGGCCAGACTAGTTATGCCCAATTGAGAAGAGACTGTCTGATGGGATGGCTGGTTTGGCTTTTGCCTGCTCCATTCAGACCAGGACTCCATAGAAGATTCGAGCTGAGTGTGTGGCTATGAAGCTGTAGCTAGAGTGCATGTCCACAGCCACATGGGCCGTCCTGTGGGCCCATTGTCCCTCTGTAGATGGGCATAGATATCTCAGATCAGATCTATCCCATATCCACACTCTCAGTTTCCCCCTGTGCCCAATGGTTCTGATACTATTGTGTGTTCTAAGGATCAGTCAGAGAGGGAGAGAAAATGTAAAGATGAGGTAGGCACTCTTGGCTGCTTTGGGCTTTGGTTTTTGTGCCTGTGTGATCACCAGCACCTGGGGATTTCTCTGGACTTATGGCTAGGTCTGAGGTCAGGTGAACCTGTTTTCCAGAGATTTCCCTGGGAAAGCAGATCTGGAGGTCAGCACATCAACACCCACCCTTCAGTCTCAGATACCAAGTCCATGCTTAGAGCATGACTGCAGATCACCAGAGTAGGTACACGTTCAAATTCTGGGGACTGGAAACCTGTCCTCCCTTGGCCTCTTGGACGAAATGACGTCGGACCCACCTGTGGTCCGGACACTGTGGTCCCATTTGACTTAAACCTCTTCAGGTCTTCTGGTCTGTAGATCCAAGAAGGGTCCCTATTCTCCATCAGGCAGTGTTTGGCACAACCATTTTTGATCTTCCTGAAAAGCAGTATCCTTATGCAGAGTGTTTAAAATATTCTCCTATAATATTCTTAAAGATTATACATATATATATATATATATATATATATATATATATATATATATATATACAGATATATATATGTCAGTGTGTAAATGCATGTGTGTGTGTGTCTGTGTGTGTGTGTGTGTGTCTGTGTGTGTGTTCATGTCTTGTTTTGTGCACAGGTGAGTCCAGGTAAACATATAAGCCAGAAGAGGACATCTTATGCTTTGGAGCTATTCTGTCATAAGGTTAATAACATAATTTTCAGGGTTGAGCAGTTAATTAGGCCTTATTAAAAAGCAGGATATGATATGAGATACTAAAGATAAGACACAAAACCTTATTCTTTAGTATTCTTTACGTTTATCAAACCGTCACTCTTCCAAGTTGAAATCATCTACTTCCTTGGATTACATCAAGATTCCCTTACCATCCCCCTTAGGGAGGAAAATTCTTTTACCTTCATGCACAAACATGAGTTTACTTTCCCACAGACTTCCTAAATTTTTAAATCACCATTCCACTGGCATCAAAGTCATTCACCCAGATATTAAAAGAAGTTTGATTTTATTTTGAACCTTTTTTATTCTAAAGAACAAAAGAATATTTACACTGTACACTATGCCCCTATTGTTATAAATTGTGAAATAAGAAGATCAGAGCAAGATTATACGGACAACATAGACGACTCTAATAGCCATGAGACTGCTATGCATCATCATTAGAGGAAGCAGTGAGCATCATCCTAAGCAGAGACAGATCTGCACTGCAGCCCTATATTTGGCGGTTATATACCAACTTTATATTTGTCAGTTAGAATTCACTTACCAGTCAGACTACTTGGCACAAACCAAAAAACAGTCCATGGACAGAGCCAACCCCTGAGATTATTAATGATACTCTGCTATTCCTTCAGACAAAAGCCTAACTGTGTTGTCCTCTGAGAGGCTCTGCTAAACACAGGTTTAAAACAAACGCTGAGACTCGCATTCAAACATTGAGTGATAATAGGAAGGCTTGTGGAACAGTGGGGAGGAAGGAGAAAGAGACTTTGAGGTGACACGAGCTCCACAAAAAGACCAAAAGTTCCAGCTAACCAAGGCCCTTAAGGGCTTGCTGAGACTGAGGCAGCAACCAAGAACCATGCATTACTGGACCTATTGCCCCTACACATATGTAGATGATGGGCAGCTCAGGCTTCATGTGGGTCCTCTAGTAAGAAGTATGAGGGGAGTTGCTGACATGTATTGTGATACCAGATTTTTGATCACTTCCTCCTTGTGGGACTATCTTTCTAGACCCCACGTGAATAGGACATGGTATGTTCTGATCCAACTTGGAGAGCTGGCATGTATAGGAAGGGGGTCTCCACTAATCTGAGGCATAGGGGAGAGGGGATGGAGAGAGGGAGGGAGGGAGGGAGGGTGGGACTTGAAGGAGAAAAAGGATGGGGTCTACAATCAGGATGTAAATTGAGTAAATAAATTAATTTAACACAAAGTATTCATGAAATATGAGGTTAGGATTATTATTTCTCCCTGATCTTTGGAAGGGAATTTTTGTCTGGTTTTAAAAAAATTATGTAGCACTTGGGAACAAAGATGCATCCCAGCACACCTGCACTGGAAGCCAAGATGGAAAAAATCTCCACAGCCACCATGACCTTGCCCTTGGTGCTGTGGTAGACAGGGAGGAAACTTATCCACACAGTGCAAAACACCAGCATGCTGAATGTCAGGAACTTGGCCTCATTGAATGTGTCAGGTAGGTTCCTGGCCAAGAAAGCCACAGTGAAGCTTCCCAGGGCCAGGCAGCCTAAGTATCCTAGGACACAGTAAAATGCTATAACAGAACTTTTGTGGCAGACAATGATGATGTGGCCATGCTCAGAGTCTGCATCAATATCAACAAAGGGAGGAGAAACTCCTAGCCAAATTGAACAGAGAATAATTTGGATGAGTGTACAGAGAGGAATGATATAGTTAAGTGTTCCTGAAACCAGACTATACCTCATCCTTCGTGCAGGAGCTGTGACTTTGAAAGCCAGAACCACTGTGATTGTTTTGGCCAACACACTGGAAATAGCCACAGTGAATACAATCCCAAATGTGATTTGCTGCAGGATGCAGATGACAGAGTTTGGAAGGCCAATGAAGAGCAAGGAGCAGAGGAAACAGAACATGAGTGACATGAGTAAGATGTAGCTGAGAGAGCGGTTATTGGCCTTCACAATGGCTGTGTCATTGTGTTTCAAAAATACCCCAAGAACCAGAGCTGTGAGGGCAGAGAAGCACAAGGCCATTACAGCCAGAACCATCCCTAAGGGGTCTTCAAAGCTCAAAAACATCACAGCTTTGTGGATGCAGTGATTCTGCTCTGTGTTGGCATACTGGTCCTCTGGGCACTTCACACACTGGTCCATGTCTGATTGAGAAAGGGTAGATTTGTTAGTACAGCTTCAGCAGTTTATTGCCAAGACAGTTCCACAAGTTTGTTGTAGAAGCTTTGAATTTGCCTGCAGTTTCTTGGTCATTACATAATTGAAGGATGTTACTGTATATAAATGCTTATATTTAATAATTTTTTGTATTTACAGAGAACAAAACCAAACCATCATTTGTCTGTTAAATGTGTTGATGAGAAGATTTATCATATGTTCATAAAACACAGATTTCTTACATTGATCTGAAGGCTATCATGAAGTGACTTAGACTGGTAAATTCATAAAATCTAAAATCATTAAGCACAGTGAGGCTGAGTGTGTTTTAAAATCACCAATCCCATACATTTGTTACCCCCTAGTTCATTGATTGTTTAATTAATGCTGTCTTTATGAGAGATGGAGACTGTATTCTATTTGGACAAGACCTATAATAGCTTTTCTTGTTTAATTGACCAACGAAATATGTCGATATAAAAGAAACAGTAAAGAAATCATCAGGGTTGGGATGTGTGTGTGTGTGTTTGTGTGTGTGTGTGTCTGTGTGTGTGTGTATGTTTTGTGTGTGTGCATATGTGTGTGTTTATATTGGTGTGTCCATATAAAAGAAACAGTTGACTTTATAAATTTGGTAATGATTTGATTTATATGAGGGAAGTAGGAATGTGAGTGTGAGAAGTAAAATTTATATAAATGCAATATTAATGTTTCAAAATTGTAAAAATAATAATATCTCCTTATTTATGTTGTCATCTAGTTGTACAGACAATGAATTCCTGAGTCTTGATCATGAGAATCTTTAACCATATCACTGACGGTAGTAACCTATACAGACTGAGCAGTACACAGCCTTTCATCTTGATCTCCACTTACACTATGGTCCCTGGAGATGAATTACAGTCATCATTCTAAGCAGCAGAAATTTTCAATGTTGAACCATCTAACTGTCCATAATTGTATTTTCAGAACTTTCATTTCATTAGAGAGTATTGAAGCAAAATATGAGAAAAACTGTTCATTGGCTATTTTCATTTAGCCAAGCATAAACATATAATCATTTGACTAAAGGGGCTCTGTAGGTGGCATTAAAACTTTAATATTTGTGAATAATTGCTTTCAATACAAAACCACCCTAATTTACTATTTCATAAAATTATTATGGTTGCTGTATATAAAATATATTATATAAGACCCCTTAGATTTTGTAGATCATATGTGAACACTTATCCCTACTTTACTAGAAACAAATGGCATCAGACACTTGAAAATGGACTTCTAGATTTTATATGAATTCTGTCTCATATTTCCCATTTCTGATAAATTTACTAGTAACTTTTTTTGTCTCTACACTAATTCTCCTAAAGATACAGATTTAGTTTCCACACCTCCATTGCCCTGTCCAATCGATCATTTGCCTCATCTGTTCTACATGCAGCTATGTACATACATGGTGTGCATAGACATATGTAGATAAACATACATATGTTCAAAAAGAATAAGTGCATATTTGATAGTTTAATGACTGCAATATGCCTTACATGTAGTATTAGAGATGAATGAGTAGGAAAGAACTTGTATAGAATTGCTCACACTGCAGCTTGATTATGAAAATTATTTCTTTGAGAAATTGTGATATGACATAAATTTTCAATGAATCAAAATGTAGGTCTAGGCATAAGGTTTTTTGGTTATGATGTTGTTAATATTTGTATTCCTAGAAAGACTAACAGAGAAAATTGTATATTTTATTTTTGCAGTTGCATTTTAGAGTCCTTCATCATCGCTTTGTTGGTGGAGAGGATTACCAATGTGAAGGCTTTACCACAGCAGCAAACACTCACTTGTTCCATTAGAAATTTCATTTTCTGGGCAGTGGACACAAATAAAACAGCAGGCTGACATTCCTTCCTGCCTGAATTTCCTGAACCCTGGACCACAATCAGCACTGCACACAGAGGGCAGCATCTGGGAAAATAAGATACATGCTAATATCAGGAGTTTTATCTACTTCTACCATAACTATATTATATTAGCATGTTAAAATATCAATAAGTTTATTTTACATACAGAAACTGAGGTCCCAATGTCACTTACCAGTTTGTATAATGCCAAACATATGAATCTATTAAAGTAAATAGATGAAAAGTTGAGATTTTTACCAAGTCTTAGAAATTTAAGAAAAGAAATTTTTAGCTTATTTGTGAAAACAGTGCATAAATTGCAACCTGGTTTTCTAAATAATTTTCATTGAGCTCACACAAAGTACAGTAAAAAGAAAGGTTTAGCAGAACCTTAATTGAGGAATTTTTTCTAACAGACTAGCCGCTTTTCATATCTGTGAGGCATTTTATTAATTGGTATGCATTGTAGGCATGCCTAGTTTACTATTGAAAATGCTGACCCTAGGCAATTATGTATGACAAATCAAGCAGAGCAAGACAGTAAGCAAAGTTCCTTCAAGTGTCTATGCTTTTGTGTCAGTCCCCAAACTCCATTCTTTCCTGCCCTTGGATGCAATCAATGAGCCAAATCAATAATTTTTTCATCACTTTGCTTATAGTCAATCTTTAATCACAACAATGGTTTATCAAGTTATAAGTAAAACAAATCTGAAACAGGTGAGCTATCTTCTTAAACCTCAGAAAACAAACATCTCCAATAAATCTTGACAAATGCAGTTTAATGAAAAAATAGCTGAAAAGATAGATCCTGGTGTATTGGTAGTGACAAAGTGCTGAATTAATATGTAGGAAGCTAGAATTTGAATTGTTTCCTGAAATAAGAAGACTTTACAAAGTCTGTGAATACTGGGAGAGCCTGAGTAAAATGTAGTCTGTGTAAAGTTAATTGAATGGTTTCTTAAGATGAAAGGAAAAATTTTGTATTTCACTGAACATAGTGATGGGGCTGTATTTGCTTCATCAGAAATTTGCTGATTTTTGCATGCTCACTCCAAACCCTTAATTCAGGATTAAGTCTATGTAAAAACAACACTGTTGCCAGGTGTGGTGGCTCATGCCTTTATTCCCAGCACTAGGGAGGCAGAGGTAGGTGTGTCACTGTGAGTTCCAGGCCAACCTGGTCTATAAGGTGAGTCCAGGACAGCCAGAGCTAACACAGAGATAAATCCTTTCTCCAAAAAACAAACAAAAAAACCAAGCAAACAAACAAAAATCACACACTGTCATTCATGCACAGTCTAATCTCATATTTTTCCCATATACAGTTAACTACAACTCTTCCTGTGGTTGAGAGAAAGGGTCTCCCTATGTAGCAATCGGGAACCTCAACTCCCTATGTAGAACAGGAAACATTTCTTTATTTTACATATATTTTCATTTTTATTTTGGCACTTTAGGTAGGATTTTCATTACTATTTCAAAGAAGAGTGGAGACAAGGTTTTTTGCTGTCCAATTTCTGTTCAATTTTTAAAGGCATGGTCTCTATGTTGCGCTGCCTGCCTTGGATTAGCTATATAGGCCAGGCTGGCCACATAAGGATAGAGAATTTCCTGCCTCTCTCTGCAAAGAGTTTGGATTAAAGACACACATCTGGCTTCTTTCTTATTTTAATGGATTTTAATTTTTTTTCTCTTCAACTTGTATGATGCTATCAGTCTGTTTGCCATAGAAAATCCTATTCTGTTATGATGTGTCCTTTCTACTCCATCAATTTTTGTTTTTAAACAGTGAATGGATAATGGACTTCTTTAAAAGCATTTATGTTTGTTTTTGGATAATCATGTTCTTCCGCCATAAAGTGTATTTATGCAATGTATCTCATTTAGTTGACCTGTATTTGTTGAATCGTGCTTATACCACTGGTTTAAGTAGGCTTAGGAGCAGAGACTGATCATTCTGTTGTCTTGTTGAGTGCTCTTGGTAGGTTTTAGTTAAGAATTATTCCAAACAATATCCATAAAGGTGAGTTCTCACATTTTAAAAAATTATACTTCATTATAATATTTCTCCCCAATTCTTATAGAAGAATTCTGTTCAGGTTTATAAATAACATTTTCTCCATGAAGGTAACACAGGATGCTTTGTTTTTATTGTTATTGTTTTATTAATCTAATTTTGTTTTTTGTGTATTTTATTAGATAATGCTATTATGAGCATTAATTTATTTTTGAAAATTGTTTGGTAAATATTGTTTATTTGTTGTTATTGCAATGATTGGTACTTTTCTAATAGTTGTTTTTCTCTGGATTTTCATACTGTCTATAAGTTCCTTTGACATCTTGTGTTCAACTTATGTGGGGTTCCTTTAGTGACTTTCATAGTGCTGCTTAAATGGTTATGAACTCTTGTGATTGTGTCTGCTATTGAATTTTATTCTCTATCCTTCTACTATGAATAATAACCTTGCTGAGTATAGTATTGTGGTTGGCAGTTATGTTTCTAAATGCTTGGAATACATCACTGTTACTCTTCTTCTTTAAGAATTTCCATAGAAGAATCTACTGTTGTACAGCCATGGTGTTCTGCACTGCAGCCTTCAATTTTATTTGCCACAAAACAACTTTTAAGGTAAATGTGTCAATGGCTGTTTCTTTATTGATATTGAGTATTTGGTATTTGAATACCTATTGTATCTTGATTGCCACACATCTCCCTGGAAATTTACAACCACTTTTTATTGGAAATTGTGCTGAAGACATGAGTGTGCCCTTCTCCTCTCATGCTCATGGTTTGTAAATATGATCTTTTAATCATAACACTTTGGTTTCCCATGCTTTTAAGTCTTCTAAATTGGTTTATCTTTGTCATACATTAAAATTTCTAAAACTTACGAAATAGCTTTGTGCTTGGCCATCATGTTTTCATCTTGAAGTATTCTTTTGGTCAGACTTTTCTCATGGAATTTAATTTCACTTATTTTGTTTTTCCTTTACATACTTTTGTGTGAATATTTTTGTTATTTTGTACCCTTATAGGATTCCTGTTTCACACTCTTTCACTACCTTATTGTATGCAAGTACTTTTGACCTTATTGTATCCTTCCAGAAGTAATTTGTGTTTCTTCAATTTTTAGGGAAAATTCTTATAATCATTCTTTGAAATCTTTGTTTAGTATGCCACTGAACCTTAAAGTCTATGACTCTAACACTTTGAGGTATGTTGCTTTGATATTATCATTTTTATGTTTGTTTGATGCTGCATGTATCCTGTTATGCATACTCCGGAGCAGAGCGCTAGCTCTATGTTTTTTATTCTCAATTCTTATTAAAGTGGATGTTTTTGTAATGTTGTAGCAAGGTATAGTTAGAACACAGGTAAGATTTTATTCCTGTCATTGAATGGATTTGTAAGTGAGTAGCTACACTTTTAGCTCACACGTTAATTGACTTGGCTTGACTCCCCTTATCACACGGAGAAGGAATAGTTACTTTAAATTTCATAGCATGTGATCAACTGAATATATCACTTAGGATCTAGCTTAAATAATTTCTGAGCTTTGTACTTGTAGTTTCATAGGACAAATAGGATGTCTTAATACCAACCACATCAGAATTCTTACCTCTATTCTACCCTGGAGACATGAGGTTATATTTAGTTTACAAATTTTCTCACAATCAAATTTGTATTACTACCAGTATCTCTCAATATAGAGAAGGAAACTAGCCATAGCCTTATTAGTTTGAATGAACTATGCAAGAATTTATGGACCAAGCAAGGATACTTTTGTGAACATTTTCTTTTATGAGGGATAAAATATGGCTTGAAATATGGACAAAGTCTCCATATCAATTAATTTCTTGCCCACACTGTGTACCACTATTCTCTCTCCAGTTCCCAGGTATCCATTTCACTCTCTGGTATTCTTATGCATCCCATATACCAGTGTTGCATGGGCATGCATGCAGACAAAAGCCCCATCACATACAAAAGAAAATAGAAAGAAAGAAAATACACAGTTATAATTCACAGAATATCTAATATTTATAACAAAATGGTAATTAATTATTAGAGTTGTTGACAATTCAGGGCCTCCTTGTAAAATGGCTTAAAGTAATTTTTATAATAAAAATTATTTATAGTTTTTAAATGACTTTGTATTTTTATTTACTCCATCCTTAAATCAGCCTGAGGCTCTTTAACATCTATTCCAGAGGTTCTCCATAAGTGAGGAAATAACTATTTAGTTATTAGAATGGCACCTCGAGAATATTGCTTATTTTATAGGAAATAATATCATTGAGTTGTTAAGCATAGTTTATATTCATATTAAAAACGAAACAGGTTCTGATAAAATAAAAATTATGGCATACATTGCAGGTTTAAAATCCTTAATGAATTAATAAAAGTGTCATATGAAAATAATGAAAATAAGAAACATGATATGGGAGTCTAGAAATAGGTTCTTTATGTAATGGTTTATTTCATTTCACTACATTACAAGAAAGCATAAATGCAAATAAGTACAGTTATGTCAAACTTACCTGTCTACATCCTGAGGCCCACTCTAGCATGTCTTCAGAGAAATGGAGCTGTTGTCCATATGGAAAATAGGGGCTATACTTTCCTATCTTCACCTTAAGCACAACACTGTGTGGGGAATTCCTAATGTGAAAAATATCACACTCTTGATGGCTCATATTCACTATGTCACTAACAGTATTAGTGAAATGGCTCTTTCTCAGAAAGGAGTGCATCTGAAAGACAGGAAGAATTCTATAATCGATATGCCTTTCCTTGATGTGAGAAAATGTATTATGATTTTATCTGACATGCATTTTTCCCAAAGGTATCTGGAGGGAAATCTCAATGAAAGTGAAATGATAAATTAACTTATCATAATCTTTGCTGAATTGTAGTTAACTGAAAGGAAACTAACAAATAAAAGCAGACACTTACATGTAGACATCAAACATAGATATACAACACACAAACATGTACATTCAGAGAGACCCACATCCATACAGAGATGCACACATAATATATCAACATATTTATTTACACACACACCAACATACATGCCCAGACAGAGGTATGAAAATACAGACAGAGACATAGAAGTACAGAAATGCACAAAACACATATATAGGCACACACATGCATGCACAGACATATAAACTCAAGAAGACATAATGAAATACAAACACACACACAGAGACATATTGACACAAAGAGAGATTCATTCTCATAACATCTATAGACAGACAGACAGACACACACACACACACAAACACATACACGCAGAGCAAAACAAATATACATATGTGCAATCCCAAACACAGAAACACACAAAATAGAGAGTCAGAACACACAGACACATGCACTGACATATATTTTCAGAAAATACATTAAGACAAAAACAGAGTCACACTGAAATACAGAAAAATTTATGGTAATTTCTACAAACTGACAGACAGAGTCAATTGACCAGAAACACACACACACACATACACATGCGATGTGTACACACACACACTCACATGCATGTATACAAATGTACAGTGAGAACCATACATTTAAGTACATGAACATACATTAGTGTACTGAACTGATTCACAGCACTATTTTCTGTGTAATTACTCTTAGCCTGTGATGAAGATTCCAAGAGATTAGTTTGGACAGTGTCAGTTGATAAAACTTGAGAAACACATCCTAGCACTGATTACCTCAAATTTTACAGTTAATGAACAGACACTTATCTCCTCATCATGTAGAGGGTTAATGAGGAACGTCCAATTATGTCTCCAATATTAGAACATGTGTGATTATATTAAGGTGCTCTGTTACAAAATCACTGATTTCACTAATAAATAGTGTCTCCAACTCTGTTTGGGCAGCTGAGAGATTCCTACAAACTATGATAGTAATGACACGATTATCATCCAAAAGAAGAAACACTACCTTCAAGCATTTATGATTGTGTTTTTTCCCATTGTCAATCATCTGATTTTCTACCTGTTGAAGAAGCATCTCATGAAGGGAATGGGCCATAGCATACACAGCATTGTATATGTCATAACTGCTGTCACTAAAGGCCATGTCAAAAGTCTGTGCCATTAGCCAGTCTGATGAGGCATTGGATGTGCAGTTCTTCATTGTCTTACAGTTAGATGCTGAGGCTTCACAGTTAAAGTTCATCCACTCCTGGCTTGCCAGATATTTATCTGAGTATTTGAGAGGGTAAAATGTCTGGACAAAATTTTTAAAGCCAGAAATCTTACCACGGCCATGTGCAAAAGCAAGAATCCCATGGAAGGAGTCAAGTGTAGACTCTCCCTTTCCTGGAATAACATTCCATTGTGAGGTGGTGATCCATATTCTCTGGATACCTACAAATTCCCAAATTTTAAAACTCAAGGCTAGAGTACTGTCTGAGTTGCCATAAATGATAACAACCTTTGCAGACGATGTCATGATTTGGTTGTTATACACTTCAGCTCTTGACTTGTATAACTGTATATTGACAGGGATTACATTCGTGAACGCAAAGCAAATTGTATTTTTTTCCATCTCTCTTCTCAAATATGAGAGAAATTGGATGCCCTGATCATTGTCTGAGATGGCTAGACCGACCCAGTTCCAGCTGAAGTAAATTAAGAAGGAGACCATGGCCAAGGCGAGAGATTTATCCTCATGGGCCATCTGATGCAAGCAGGGGAATTGTACATGGTCATTCAGAAGAGGATGAAAAGTGCCATAAGTAAGCTGAAGTACCTAGGACACAGGGAGCATCATGGGTTAGTATGCAGTCCTAAGAACTTGTAAACACATTCTTATCTGTAAAAGTTCTATAAATCCTGTTACCTGCCACTTTTCAGCTTATTCCTATTTCATATAAATAAATGTAAGATCCTCATCAAGTCTTTGAATAAAACCATTGAACTACATAGATCCATATAAGGCCAGTAAAACCAGTCTCCTCTTTATACCTTTCGTAACACCTTGTCAATGCCACCAATGGATATACAATTTCACTAATTTTCATCCCACAAAATCTCACCTGATAATGTTTTAAGATATAATAGAATGTGTGAAATATCACAGATGTTTCCCAGTTTGGTCCTGTAAGCACTACTTTACATAAGAAAATGTGGCCACAGACATAGTTAGGAAAAATAGCCTTATTTGGTTCAGAAAATTGAATGAGATTGTATAACTCTGGCACACTTATACAAAGTGGAGATGTAAATATTAATGATGAATTTGGTAGAAGATGAGAGTTTTTGTTGATTTCATCCATTGAGAAAGCCAAGGCCAGAGCAACCTTTTTGTTTTCAGGTTTTTTTCTGTAAAAGGTATAATATATATTATAGACAAAGGTTCACGCAGGATCATTGGCAATACATGCAATGGCTATGCTATGGTTGATGTAATTATTCCCATCCTTAAAGATTGAAACAAACATCCAGTGTAATGATGTTAGGATGACATAAGAATTTGGAATGTTGGAAATGTTATATAAGTTCATGTGAGTTCATCTCACCAAAATAAGCGTTTTCTACAGAAGTCATTTTCCATCTGTGGTTGTTTAGTGCTTCCTCGGAAAGTAAAGGTAGGGCCACAGGCTTTGATCAAACTTCAAAACTGATCAAGTATTCATTTTTTAATTATTTAGGAATATTAAAATTACACATGATTCGTGAGTCCCTGACTTTCTTGTTATTTCTTATTAAATTAACAGAAGTGGCTGAGGTTCTGAGTGAATGAATGGAGAGGAGTGTTTCTGGGCAACATTTGGCTCCTGTACTAAAAATTCATTATAATTAGTGGACATATATTTAACATATTCTCACACATCCATCTTCACATTGTTCCTTGTTTTTTAGTTTGTTTTGTTAGGCAGAACATCTTCACACACACACACACACACACACACACACACACACACACACGGTTCTCCCGTCACTGTTTTTATTATGTTTCTTTTTAACATATACATTTATATTATTACACATGAATAAAATAAACTATATACAGAAGAAAGACCATGAGACAATCATAAGTTATACATGTGTTACATTAATAATGATTTAGCTATTTGTATTTGGCAAACTTGATGTAAACATCTTTCCTATCTTGATGGGTCTGAATTTCTGAATGAAGATCAATATGTATCATATCTCATCTCTATTAATTTAAAATATCTGTATTGATCTAAAACATCTTAACCTCTAATCTACTAACTTTAACTGAAAGACTAAACTCTGGTTTATAACCTCATCAGAGATTTGAGAAGGAATAAAACTTAAATACCTGAGTGAACCAGAAGTGCAACTTAGCAGATTCCAAAATGAAAAAATGACTGACATAGTTTATTGCCTGAACAGTCTCCAGACACTCTCAATAATGTTGGAGCACCATCTTCAGCCTTCTGGCTCAATATATCTGACAGACATATTTGTGAGGCAGGAACTATTGAGGACTTGCTTACCCTGTCTTGGCAGAGTTAGGCTGTCAACTCTGCCTGCATCTAAGCTTGCCTATTTTTAGGCAGAATTCACTCTGTGGTAGAAACAGGACATTTTGTCCAGTGGCTGGTTTGCCACATTTGAACCCAACTCCATAAGTGGTTCTTTGATGCTCATCATCTCCTGAGATGTAGGCTGGGTGTTGCCAGGAGTTTATTTGTGTTGTCATACAATCTTTAGAATGATAAAAACATCTTTAAATGCCATATTCTGTAGGTCTCTGAGGCATTTGGAGACCTTATTTACCTATTTTACTTTATATATCTATCTAATCACATCTATCTATGAGACTTAGAATATATATTCTTGTGATAAAATTAGACTAGTATTTGACATGGCCATGATTTGCATAAATATACAAAATTCAATACCATTGAATTAAAATAATAACCTTATTTGTGAGTAACAATGCCTTGAGATGAAGAGTAGATTCAATGATCTACTTTTAGTTCTATCCTCTCTCTATTTTTCTATATCCCCCTTTCATTCTTTTTGGCTCCTATCTCCTTACCTACAAAAGAAAGGTAAACAAAAAAAGAGATGTCCCTGAGTCCAACCTAGTTTTCTTTCTGTATATGTCCAATAATAACTTATAACCTACTCCCTATGAAATAAACATCTGTACACCAAGACTGTAAACAGAAACCTATCAAATCCCATTAGAGGAAATAGGACAGCCTTCTCTTAAGCATTCTTCAGGTTTACTTAAGGCAAATAATACCCTTGAATGGGACCCCCCAAAACTAGGGAAATGGCAAAGTAATCGATGGATAGCATTTGTAGTTCATTTTACAAATGTTGCAAAATCCCAGGCTTAATTGGAGTCGTCTGTGGGACAATCTGAAATTATGGAATAGTTGGGATCAGAAGCTTTCTACAACATTGACCTGGAAGCTGTCCTGTTCTGCTGGGTAACAGACACTGAGGTGCCTGTGGATGGAACATGGAGGATGCAGGATGTCAGCATCCAGCATGCTGAGAGGAATGAAAACTGTCAGGTCTGATCCCATGTCAGTGCCTAGTTCTTTTGTTCTGGAAACATAATTTCTCAAAAGCATTATACAGTTCTAACATTATGATTGTATGATGTGTGCAGGATGTACAGAGCAATTAAGGCTGGTTCTCTGCTCATTGTATGAGCAGAAGTAAGACATCTGCAAATCCTCCTTCATGCCATACTAAGAATGGCCTCTAGCAATAAGTCACAGAGAATCTGTGACCAACATGAAGCCTTGTCTATGCATAGATCTTCATATCTCAGCCAGTATTGGAGCTATTCCCATATAGTGGGATTAGCAATATTAATTTCCTGCTTGTTCTGCAGTTTGAATTCTTTACATACTGATTGAAGCCTCTTCCCTCACCACCTCCTAATCCCACTCCCTCCCTCATCAGCTCCCTATCCCATCTTCTCCTCACCGCCTTTCCCTATCTCCCCTAGTCCTTAGAAAGAGAAGTGTTCCTCCCTTAATATCTGATCTCAGCTTATCCAGTGTCCTCTGTACTACCTGTAACCTCTTCCTCTGTAGCCTAGCAAGATCACCCTGACAGGGTGTAAGTGAACATTTGGAGGCCTGAGTCCATGTCAGAAGTAGTGCCTGCTCCCCATATTGTAGAACTCACAAGGAGACTGTGCTGCCTATCTACTATATCTGAGAAGGAGATCTAGGTCCACATCCCACATCGATATTGGTTGGCATATCAGTCTGTGTATTTTAATGTGGCTAACCTGAATCAAGAGGCTAACATCTGACTATGGTACAGAATATGCCATGTTTCTGGGTCTGAGTTACCTTACTCAGGATGATTGCCTCTTGTTCCATCTTTTTTCCCTGCAAATTTCAAAAATTCTTTGCTTTTGATAGCTGAATAGTATTCTATTGTGTAAATGAAACATAGTTTCTTTATCCATTCTTCAGTGAAGGTACATCTAGGTTGTTACTAGATTCTGGCTATTACAAACAAGGTGTTGGGAGTCTTGTGGAAAAGCAAGGAGAAGAAAAAAAAGGATCAAGAAGTGACATAAGCTCCACAGAAAAACCAACAGTCAACTAATGAGGGCAAAGAGGGGATTGTGGAGACTAAATCACAAACTAAGGACCATGCATAGACTTGACCTAGGTCCTGTACACAGATGTAGCCAATGGGCAGCTCAGGCATCTTGTAGGTCTCCTAGTATGGGTAGCCAGGGCTGCCTCTGACATGGACTCTGTTGCCTTTTTCGAACTCTTTCCCCTGGTGAGGATTCATTATCAGGCAACAGGGAAAGAGGTCGTGTTCAGTCCTTATGTAATTGATGATTTAAGAAGGGTTGGTGGTTTGGCTGCCCTTCTCTGGAGAACAGAGGACAATATGGAGTGGAGGGAGGGAGTGTGGCACCAGGAGTAGAGGAGGGAGGAGGCTATGCTTGGGAGGTAAAATAAATAAACAAATAGATTAATTTAAAAGATGTATGTCTTTATGCATTTCTGTGAATAAACATAATTGATGTTTATTTATGTTTATTAATTTAATAGGTCTCATAATTTTGAATGAGGTTTTTCTCTAGACTCCTTAATCTTTAAATGCACAGGAATATACCTGCTCCAGACATGCATGAACAGATTAAGTGTATGTTCAAGCGTTCCAGGATCATTCACTTGTTTTATTTCTAAAAATGTTATGTGATTCATATTTGACAAGTAGTGGAATACACTTTACCTTCTTAAAAACTTATTATGACCACATTTACAATTGCACTAACAGAACACTAGCATCATACTGAGAATTAGAAACCTCTGGATATTGTACTGGGATTTGTTTGCGCTAATATTACATGTTAGTAAAATAAGATATAAAGAGGAAATAATGTGGGAAGCCTATATGATATGCTTTTAATAAAAATGTCAAAATTTGTTTGGAATATGAGATCTTTTTTGTTTCACTTAATGGGAAGAATAATCTCTCCCGCCTCTTCTTAATCATTTCATGTCATCTAGACAACAAACATACTCCTTCATTCTGAATGACTTACTCAGGTTTTAGTTTTCCACTTAGAAAATGTACCTTTGTGGTATCTA
This sequence comes from Acomys minous, assembly GCF_964271855.1. Lineage (NCBI taxonomy): Eukaryota > Metazoa > Chordata > Mammalia > Rodentia > Muridae > Acomys > Acomys minous. The sequence goes on from NC_140502.1 coordinate 7,033,637, forward strand.
TGTCTTCAAAAAATAGCCCCTTTTAGAATACCCTTTATTACCATAGAGAAAATTGCTATTGGAATTTTTGGTGCCACACAATAGGAGTTGAGACTAGAATTTGTGTGACTAAAACACTAACTCATGCATACTAAACAAAAGTTACTTGAGCTATCAAAGTGACCACGTAGTATAAAGTGCTTTTCTGCAAAACAAGTATCAGAAATCCATGAATCCAAAATGTGTACACTAACCACATGCTAAAATATGCAATTATATTTAGTAAACTTCATGAAAGAGAAACATAAGTGGCAAATGTGATAAAGTGTCAGAAAATGAACAACTTAGACATAATTATTAAATAATTGAAGAGATGAGCTACTAGGAAACTCCTTTAATCATGTTTTGCCAACTATACATGCTACAAATGTAGCTTGGTCAAGTGACAGGAAATTAAGTAGTCATTACTGTAAGTGATAGACTCAATTTTCAAACATCAAATTTACAGTCAAAGCATTCCTTCTTTATGCTGAACTGAGAGTAAAGATGTAGAATTTATAATACATAAAAACCAGTGGTTGTGTATGTATACAAGCTATGATGGAGATATAAAATCTAGTTTAAAGTTCACATTGGACAGAAACCTACTTACATTCTTTATGCAGGTTCAGAAATCATAGTGCTACCACATCCATAGATTTTCAAAGAGTAACTGGACATCTATGTGAAAGCTCTCTGTAGCTAGGTATAGTGCAAACGTAGGGGCCACAGCACACATACTGGTAGCTACACACTGATAGAATTGTCATCTGCATATACTCTATGGCTATAGAATTTAACCTTCTCAGGATGAAAATTATTGAAATCGTATGGGGTATCTTTTGATAATAAAGCACTGAATACTATGCTCTGAAAACTGTCAAGAGGAGGGCTGTTTCCTGTGGATCATGGTAGAGATTTCTGTGCTCACTCTACTTCTAGCCTTGAAATCAGGAGGCTAAATGAAAGAAAAATAAAAATGGAAACTTAAAGTAATAAATTATCAGTGAGCTTATAAAAGAATTTGGTATTGTTTCTTGTTGTGCACATTGGAAAAACAAGAGAGAGCACTCAAAGCATTGTCCTGATTCTCATCTTCAGACCGCTCATGGAATACTTGTGATGGAATCTATGGGAAACATACAAAAGTACTTACACCTTATTCAGAATGATGCTAAAATAGTCTTTCTCCACAGGCCATTCCACTGCAAGAAGTGAGAATACACAAGCTGTCATTAAGTTTCCATCCTCTTTTTCCCTCTGCTTCATTCTCCAAAAGCACCTGGAAGGAATGAAGCTGGTCATGAGAAGTGGAATGTTCAGAAGTAAGTAGAGAAAAATCAAAGTGAACATCTTAGTCCTACTGTAGGCCTGGGTATAGTGGCTTGCAAAACATCATGAATATCATATGGACACACATGTGTTCCTACCTTCTTTTATTTTTCTGGACAATGGAAAGTCTACTTGCACATTCATGATTCCTTTTCTCCCTAATGCCCTTGCTCATTCCTGGAGGAATCTTCCCTGGGGTTTATCATCTGTGGTCCACAGTCCATGTGATAAATATGAGTTGATAAATATGTATGACAATAGTTCTTTATCTGGTTCCATGACCTCATACATGTTTGTGGCCAGTCAGATCCCTAGGCAAAGGAACATTTACAAAATTTTGGTCTCCAAACTATCTTACAAATCTGTTTATGTGAATACCATTAAGAATTATGACACTAGGTTGCATTTAGATGATTCACAGGGAAACATAAATTATTGATTCAGTAGGGACATAGAAAAAACCTCGTGACTACATGGTGAGCATTGTATCGCCAAATCTATGTGTTGGAGAGGCGGTCTCTTGTGTGAAGAATCTAAGAGCCATAGAATATTTACAGCATGGAATATGCCACACCAGGGACAAGTTCAGAATATCTAACCAAAACCTGATATACAACGTCTGGAGAATCAACAATTAGGTAAAATCAACTAATTTTATTTGAGTTCTGCTGTATCCAAAATCACCTACCTACTCACAAAATAGCAGAAAATTTACTTGTTAAATGCTCATTTTTAAAGTTTAAACAATATCTAGAGAGAACACCAGACCTTTTTGTATGATTTCAAATATTAAATAAGATGGATCACTCCATTAACACTTAAATTGTTAATGAGAAACTAAGTTAAATATTTCAGTACTAACACATGATATCCATCCTAAATTCTCAGTTCTCACAGATCTATGACTTATGGTGACCCGTTTCTTGTACTTTATCTTTGATTTTCAACATTGAGTTTTCTTTTTTACATTCAGGTAGTGTGTGTAAAGAATTGTTATTATGAGTATCTTAGAAGTGAATAAGACCTGAGAAACAAACATGGGTTCAATGTATAAACTCTTCCTATACCACTTTCCTAGTAATCTATTCTCGGTTTCAGTCTAGAATCTGCATTGCCTAAGTGATAATTTTCTTCCTACTAGTGTCACAGAATACTCCATCCTTAATTCCTCTAGGTATTCACATTTCTCAAATTGTACTTGTCCTGCTTTATTTGTGTAAAAATGAATATGTCACATAAGCACACCAACAGACAGTTAAAACATGCACATATACAACGCATATAGTAATGAAACTAGAGTCTATGAAAATTCTGAATTTCCCAAATTTGACTGTGTTTCTTAACATGATGCCCTCTTGTTTCTTCCTCAACCCCTGATAATGATTTTCTTATTTTTCTGGGTTAAACACTACTCCTTTATTTATGTATAGACCACCATGGGCTTTTCATCTGAATTCAAATAGGTCTAGAAAAGAATGGACATAATAATTGTATTTCTTCAGTTTCATTTTTAATTTTAATCAAAATTACATTTATTTGAATTAAACAGGAGCTAATTTTAAACTATCTATATAAGCACTTATATTATTTAATTAAAAATAACTGAAAATATTTAAGATATAAGAGACAATACATTTAATGAACCTTTCAAAATTCTAAGAATGTTTTGTCAATAGCAAAAATGACTACGTTTTATGTATATATATGTATATATGTATATATGAAGGTAAAGTCACATAATTTTGGATGATAAGTTTTATTTACTTCCCCATCTTTTAAGGAGCTTTAAATTTCTCCTAATCTTGTCCTTTTACTGTACTTTGTGTCAGAATGATGAAAAGTAAGCAGAAAGCCAGGTTACAATTTCTGTCCTGTTTGTACAAAGTAAACCAAAAGTTCTCTTTTCTTGGATTGTTAAGATTTGTAATAATCTCAACTTTTCATCCATTTGTATAAATAGATTCATATGTTTGGCATTATACAAAGTGCTAAGTGAAATGTGTTCCCTATGTTTCTGTGTGTAAAATAATCTTATTGATACATTAATATGCTAATACAATATAGTTATGGCAGAAGTAGATAAAACTCCTGATATTAGCATGTATATTACTTTCTCAGATGCTAACCTCTGTATGCAGTGCAGATAGTGGTCCTGGATTCAGACAACTCAGGCAGGAAAGAATGTCAGCCTGTTTTATTTGTATCCACTGCCCAGAAAATGACATTTCTAATGGAACAAGTGAATGTTTGCTGCTGTGGTAAAGCCTTCACAAAGGTAATCCTCTCCACAAAAAAAGATGATGAAGGAGACTAAAAAGCAGCTGCAAAAATAAAATATACAATTTCCTCTATTAGTCATTATAGAAGTACAAACATTAACAACACCTTATACCTAAACCTACATTTTGATTCATGGAAAATTTATGTCATATGACATTTTCTCAAAGAACCAATTTTCATAATCAAACTGCAATATGAGCAATTCTACACAGCACCTTTCCCTCTGTATAGAATCTTACCAAGTACCAAAATAAATGTGAAACTATGTCCTGGCCCATGGAACGAATCGAAGCAGGATTCACCTGAAAGAGGGAGCTAATTCTGCTTATGACTATATACCATATCTGTCTTTCTGGGTCTAGCTTACCTCACCCTGAATGATCTTTTCTAGTTTCACTCAGGTGAATTCCAGAGGTGGCCGACTTAGGCAATCTCATGATCACTCTGCCTTCAATTCCAGAGGTGACAGCCATTGGGGACTACCAGCAGTAGTGAGACATGTCCTTGATCTTTGCATGCCAGTCCCGAGTCCCCATCTCTATCTGTAATTGCTGAGAAACCAGTCATTGGGGACTATCAGCAGAGACGAAGACCGCTCTGTGTCCTCTCTGTATGGTTACGATGGCCCCATCTCTGTCGCAGCTCCAGAGGCTGCATTCATAGGAGATTGCCAGCAACTGTGAGATCTACCTCTCAACTTCCATGTACTGTCTTCAGGGTCCCAGGTCTGCCTGCAATCCCAGAGGTGGCAGCTATCAGGGACCATCTTGGAAGTACCCAACAGGGATTAACTACCAGCAGCACATGATGTCAATTCCTAGCGCCCAACGCTACCTACAATTGCAGAAGTATCAGCCACCAAGGACTACCAGGGACCTTCAAATGTGCCCCCACCAAGGAAAACTAGATGGCTAGTGAATAGCATAGGAACACACTCCACAAAATCGAGAGAAATACAGATTAATCAGAACACAGATGTCCTACTAAAACAAGGTTGCATCATGTAAGACATGTGAACCTTTGCAAAACAACCTGAAAACTTCAAATCTGAAAAAGTAATAGAAGAATATATCAGAAGATGGAAAGGGTGTCCCTGTCCATGTACGAGAAGAATCAACAGAGTAAATCTGGCCATGTTACTAAAAGGAATCAATAGATTCAATGCACTTCCCATAAAAACAGCTACAGCATATTTTACAGACCTTGAAAGATCAATTCTCAAATTCATATGGAAAAACAGAAAACCAAGAGTAGCTAAAACAATTCTTTGCAAAAAAATTTCTTGTGAAGAAATCTCTACCCCATATCTCAAGCTGTGCTATAAAACAACAGTAATAAAAACAACATGGTGCTGGAATAGAAATATGCTGGTTCATCAATGGAATCAAATCAAAGACCCTGAAATAAATACTCACACCTGTGGACACTTGAGTTTTTACAGAGAAGCAAAACCCATACCATAGAAACACATAGGGTTTTCAACAAATGGTGCTGCTCTAACTGCATGGTTACACATTAAAAATACAAAAAGATCTCTATTTATGACCCTGCACAAAACTAAAGGCCCAGTGTATTAAAAACCTCAACATTAAAAACAGACACACTAAATCTGTTAGAAGAAAAGTTGTGAAAGTGCCTTAATCTATTGTCACAGGGAAAAACATCCTGAGATAACACAAACAAGTCGGGCTCTAAGGTCACAATTAATATATGAAACATCATGACTCTGAAAATCTTCTGTAAGGCAAAGGGCATTGTCAACAGAACAAAACAAGAGCCTACATCCTAGGAAAAGATCGTGACCAATCCTACATCTGACAAATAATATCCAAGATTTATAAAGAACTCAGGAAATTCATTACCACGAATAAAAGCAACAAAATTAAGAAATGAGGTTCAGATCTAAAAAGGGATTCTCAACAGAGGAATATTGAATGGCTGAGAAACACTTAAAGAAATCCTCAACCTCCTTATTCATCAGAGAAATGCAAATCAAAATGGCTTTGAGATTCCATCTTATACTCATCAGAATGGCTAAGTTCAAAAATTCAAGTGACAGTACATGGTGCTGAGGATGTGTAGAAAGAGGAAGAACACTCTTCCACTGCGTGTGGGAGTGCAAACTTGTGCATCCACTTCAGAAATCAATCTGGCAGTTTCTCAGAAAATTAGGAGTAATGCTACCTCAAGACCCACCTAGGACACTTCTCGTAAAATATCCAAAAGATGGTCCACCCCACAAGAAGGAAATTTGCTCAACTATGTTGATGGCAGCCTTAATCATAACAGCCAGAATCATGAAACTCCCTAGATGTCCTTCATTCAAAGAATGGAAAAAGAAAATAGTACATTTATAAAATGAAATACTACTCAGTTTTAAAAAAGAAAAGGAATCTTGAAATTTGCAAGCAAGTGGGGGAACTACAGATTATCACCTTGAGTGAGGTAACCCAGACTCAGAGGATACGCATGGTTTATATTCACTTATAAGTGGATATTTGTCCACCATGGATTTACTCTGAGAGTGCCCACTCACAGGTGATTGGTCCAGATGCTGGGACTCTCTACTGAACTCCAGGTGAGAGTGGTATGGAAGAATGTAGAGATAGAGGATCCAGAGGTTCTAGGACCACATAAGAAGACTGTCAAAGCTTGCAGATGAGGGAGTGTAGTGCTGCAAAAACTGCTGTACCAACCAAGGTCAATGCATGTAGGAAATCTAGTCCATCTTTTCAGATATAACCAATGGACAGCTCATTTTCCATGGTTGTGGTGATAGTGGGGACTGCCTCTGACATTTACTCTGGTGCTCCTAATTGGAGCACTTCCCCGTGTTGGGGAGGCCTGGTGACAATCAGAAGAAGGGGAAGCGGGTTATCTTGATGAGACCTATTAAGCTGTGATCTTAGGGTGCATAAAGGAGTTATCCTTGTGTCACAGGTCTAGGGGAAGGAATAGGGTAAACGCAGGATGGTGAGCAGGAGGGTACAAGTGAAGACACAATATTCGGGATATAATCTAAATAAATCATAAAAAAATACGATGACAAATAGGTTAATGAGAGGAAGGAAATTATTAGTGTGAGTTGAAACTGAGGGCTCCAGTGTGGTAAGAAGGATACAGCTACTTTATTTAACAAATGTAGGAGTAAGTTTTGCTCCATTAAACCTCTCATGGAACAATTTGTGCTTTCATAAGTTAGCACTGAACATAGACATTTGTCTGCCATGTTTATTTCAGCATTACTCAGAATAAAAAATATATGAAATCAAATTTAATGGCTCACAACAGATGATAACATAAAGGAAAAATAACATCCAACATTTTATGATTTTCATCTTCATATCTACATATTCATTTGCTATTTGTAATACATTTTTAGAATTTTAAAAGTTTCATTAAATGTATTATCTCTTGGGTTGATCAAAGATGGCAGTACCAACTATGCACTGTGTCTGAGCAGCCGGATGGAGCCTAGAGATAGGAAGGGAGCTAGAGACCACAAGCCCTGGCAAGCCCTAGGTGAGAGATATGGACGTGGTGCAGAGCACAGTTGGGTCTGGCCTCAGGCCATCCAACTGGTCCAGGGAGGATGGGTGCTCAGTCTACGGAGACTGGCTGCATACGAGACTCTCAGCTGTAGCTCTGCTATATCTTGGACTGTGTATTGGGGAATGAACTGTGGGTGATGAAACACCAGCATTTAGATCTGATGGCCCAAGGGAGAACCCAGTCGAATGTGTGAATCAGACCCCAGACAACACGTGTGCAGTCCTGTGTCTTTAAAGCCCAGCACAGACACATGGGTGGTATCTACACTCTCTCTGACTAAACTGTGGGTTACACACTAACGGTTGTTTCAGCTAGCCCAGAGGGGATCACAGTGTGTGTATATGGGATAGATCTGACTTCAGATCCCCCTGCCAGTTCAAAGAAGACCAAGAGCCCACATAGGGGCCAGATGGCTATGGAGAGATTCTCTGCTAGGGCATGGCTCCCACTCTCTCTGTTGAACTGAATCTAGGTACCATGGCTGGAGAATGAATGCACAGAAAGAAGTTCAGGTCAATGGACAGCTTCCACACTCTGTGGCAGATTAAATCTAGGTCCCATGGCCAGGACTGGAGCAAGAAGAGGCAGGCCCAAGAAAGAATTGGCAGAAGCCTAAGACAGCTACCCACTCTGCACTCTGTTAAATACTAATCGGAGGTCCTAGGTCTCCTGTGGCCAAGTGGAAGATCTCCATATCCAGCCAAAAGCAGATATTACCTTCATTATCTCAGACTGAACCTTGAGTTGCAGAATACCATCACCAGCCTGTATTGACGCAGTGGGGAACCCAGTGTGTGAGGCAAAGTCCTTTAGAGCTGAAAGCAAGTCACTGAAGGATATCTTTATCCCCACAGGTGAGGGGTCTAGCTCTATAGACACTCACCAATGCACTACTCTCAATGACCAGTGAAGGACACCAAAACTACATCCTAACATCAGAAAGAGCAAGACAGCTAAAGACCAGCATAAAAACACACAACAAAACCTAAAACAACATGACATATCCAGAACACAATTATCCCAAATAATTAAACCCTGGGACTTCAAACACGACTGAAGCAGAAGAAATGACGTCAAATCCTAAGTAATGAAGATGATAATGGAGGAAACAAACAAAATCCCTAAACAAATAGAGGAAGATGTGGACAACCAGATTGAGGACCTTAGAGAGGCCATGACAGAAGCCTATACAGTGGAATGAAATTATCACTAGAAGAAATTCAGGAAAATGTGAACAATCAGATGATGAAAATCAATAAAACTGTTCAAGACTTGAAAATGAAAATGGAAAAAATTATAAAAGCACAGGCAGAAGAAAGCTTGGAATAAAAGAAATTATTTAAGAAAACAGGAAATGCAGAGATAAGCTTCTCTAACAAAATTCAAAAGATGGAGGAAAGAATCTTAGGTGCAAAAGTTACAACAGAAGAATTAGATGCAACCATCAAAGAAAATATTATGTCCCAAAAATTCCTGACACCAACCATTGAAAAATTCAACGAAACCATGAAATGATGAAATCTAAGGATCTAGGAATTGAGGAAAAAAGAAGAATCCCTGCTTCAAGGCCAGAAAATAACTTCAGCAAATTCATAGAAGAAAATATACTCATCTTAAAGAAAGAGATGCATATAAACATAAAAGAGTCCTACATAGCACCAAATGGAATAGACCAAAAATATATTAATCCAATCACTAAATAATCAAAACACAAATGTATAGAACAATGAAAAATTTTCTTGGCAGCAAAGGAAAAAGTCCAAATGGCAAACCTATCAGAATTACACTAAACTTCCCTGTAGAGAACATAAAAGACAGAAGAGCCTGGGAAGAGGTCCAACAAACTGTAAAAGACCACAGATGCCAGGCCAGAGTACTATACCCCGTGAAACATTCAATAACTATTGGTGGAGAAAACAAGATATTCCATGGCAAAAACAAATTCAAACAGTACCGATTCACAAATCTGGCTCTATAGAAGTTGGAGAACACTCGAACACAAAATGAGAAACTACAACCAAGATAACACAGGAAATAGATAACTTCACTGTAGCAAAACAACCACACAAACACTCTACCACAACCAACATCCAAGTCACGGGACTTAACAGTCACTGGTCATTCACATCTCTCAACATCAATAGTCTCAATTCTCCAATGAAAAGACATAGACTAACAGAATGGAACCATAAACAAGATGCACTATTCTTTTGCATTCAAGAAACACATCTCACCCACACTGAAAAACATTACCTCAGGGTCAAACATTACCTAGAATACTAGAAAAAGGTATTCTAAGCCAACAGACACAAGAATCAAGCTGGTATAGCCATTTTAATATATAATAAAATAGACTTTCAATTGAAATTAATCAAAAGAGATAAGGAATAAAATTTCATACTCATTAAGGAAAAATTCAACCACGATGAAATCACAGTTCTGAGCATCTGTACACACAGTTCAAGGGCATCCGCATTTGGTGTTTTTTCTTTCTTCTTTTTATTCCCAACATTGTAAGAAATATTAACAATGCTTAAGTCACACATTGATCTGAACACATTAGTAGTGGGAGTCTTCAACTACGCATTTTCACCAAAGGATAGGTAAATGAAACAGAAACTAAACTGAGAAATAATAAGGCTAACCAATGTCTTGAATCAAATCGACCTAACAGATATCTATAGAATTTTCACCCAAACCAAAAAATTATACCTTCCTCTCAGCACCTCACAGAACCTTCTCCAATATTGACCATATAGTAGATCACAAAGTGAGCCTCAACAGATACAGGAAGATTGAAATAATACCTTGTATCATATCCAATCACTGTGATCTAAAGCTGGACTTCAATGACAACAGAAAAGCAAAAAGTCTACGCACACGGAAACTGAAAAACTCCTTACACAACAATTGGAGCAGTGAAAAAAAAAAGGAAATTAAGGACTTTTTAAAATTCAATAAAAATGAAGGTACAATGTATCCAAATTTGTGGGATACATTGAAAGCAGTGCTAAAAGGAAAATTCATAACACTAAGAGACTTCATAAAGAGACTGGAAACATTTCATATAGGCAACTTAAAGATATATCTAGAAGCCCTATGAAAAAAGAAGCAGAAACACCCAAGAGGAGTAGATGGCTGGAAATAATTAAACTCATGGCTGAAATCAATAAATTACAAACAGACAGAACAATTCAAGAATCAACCTAAGCAGGAGCTGGTTCTTTGAGTCCATCAACTGGATTAATGAACTGTTTGGCAAACTAATTAGAAGCAGAGACACAATATCCAAATCAACAAAATCAGAAATGAAAGGGGAAATAAAATAACAGACAATGAAGAAATACAAAGAGTTATTAGGTCCTATTTCAAAAGCTTATAGTCCACAAAATTTGACAAACTGAGGGAAATGGGCATTTTCTTGATGGAAACCATCAAAGTTTGAGTCAGTATAAGAGAAACAAATTAAATAGTCCTATTTCTCCTACAGAAATAGAAGCAGTTATCATAAATCTCCCAAAACAAACCAACAAACAAACTTGCCCAAGGTCAGATGGTTTCAGTGCAGAATTCTACAGACCTTCAAAGAAGACTTATTACCAATACTCTTCAAATTACTCCACAAAATAGAAACATTACCAAACTTATTCTATGATGTCACAGTCATACTAAGACCTGAATCTCAGAAAAACTCAACAATGAAAAAACATTTCAGACCAAATTTTCTTAAGAACAGTGACATAAAAGTACTCAATAAAATATTCACAAACCAAATCCAAGAACAAACACATGAAAGGTATCACTCACCATGACCCTGTAGGCTTCATCCCAGACATGCAGAAACGGTTCAATATATGGGAATCCATCAATGTTATGTACCACATAAACAAAATTAAAAAAAAACACATGATCATCTCCTTATGCCAAGAAAGCATTTCTCAAAATTCAACATCCATTAAAATGTAAAGACCTGGAGTATCAGGGATACAAGACACATACATAAACATCATATAAGATACATACAACAAGCCAATAGCCAGTGTAAATTAAAATAGAGAGAAACTCAAGGAAATTCCACTAAAACCAGGGTCTAGACAAAGCTGCCCACTCTCTCAGCATCTCTTCAAAATAGTACTTGATGTTTTAGTAGAGCAATAAGACAACACAAGGAGATCAAGGGGAACGTACATTGGACAGGAGGAAGCCAAATTATCACTGTTTGCAGATGATATGATAGTGTACATAAGTGACCTCCAAAATTCCATCAGAGAACTCCTCCAGCTAATAAACACCTTCAGCAAAGTGGTTGGATATAAAATTAACTCAAGGATAGGGAGAATAAACATAGTAAAGATGACCATCTTACCAAAAACAATTTACAGATTAAGTGCAATCCCTATCAAAATACCTACACAAAATTTAAAGACATGTAAAGAACAATTCTCAAATTCATATTAAGAAAACCCAGAATAGCTAAAAGAATTCTGTACAATAAAAGATCCTCCGGAGGAATCTGTATACCTGATCTCAAGCTGTACTATATAGCAACAGTAATTAAAACATTATAGTCTTAGGATAACTATAAGCTGGTTGATCAATAGAATAGAATCAAAGACTCAGAAATGAATCCACACACATACTGTCACTTGCTTTTTGACAAGGAAGTGAAATCATTTCAATGAAAAAAGGATAGTATCTTCAACAAATGGAGCTGTTCTAACTGGATGTCTACATGAAGAAATATGCAATTAGACTCATATTTACAATCATGCACAATACTCAAGTCCAGATGGAATAAAGACCTCAACATAAAACCAGATACACTAAATTGTTTAGAAGAAAATTGGTGAAGAGCCTTGAACCCATTGGCACAGGAGATAACTTCCTGAACAGAGACCCTATAGCTCAGGACTTAAGGTCAACAATTAATAAATGGGACCTTGTGAAGTTGAGAAGCTTCTGTAAGGCAGAAGATGCTGTCAATAGAAAAAAGCAAGAGTCTGCAGATTGGGAAAAATTCTTCACCTACTCTACATCTGACAAAGGTCTAATATCTAAAATATATAAAGGCCTCAAGAAACTAAATACCACCAAAGCAAATAATTGAGTCCAGTCATGGGGTACAGAGCTAAACAGAATTCTCAACAGATGAATATAGAATTCCTAAGAAACAGTTAAAGAAATGCTCAGTGTCTTTAGTCATCAGAGAAATGAAACTCAAAATGACTCTGACATTCCATCTTACATCTATCAGAATGGCTAAGATCAAAAAGTCAGGAGACAGCACATGTTGCTGAGCATGTGGAGAAAGGAGAATAGTCCTTCATTGCTTGTGGGAGTGCAAACTTGTACAACCTCTTTGAAAATCCATCTGACCAATCTGGCACGTTCTCATAAAACTGGGAATAGGGCTGCCTCAAGACCTAGCTATTCCCCTCCTCAGAACACAACCGATTATCCTCCACCACACAAGGATATTTGCTTAACCTTGTTCGTAGAAGTCTTCTTCATAATACCAAATTCTGGAAACACCCTTGATGTCCCTCAGTTGAAAAATGGATGAAGAGACTGTGCTACATTTACACTGTGGAATAATACTCAGGTATTAAAAACTAGGAAATCTAGAAATTTGCCCGTAAGTGCATGGAACTTGAAATGCTCTTCCTGAGTGAGTTAATCCAGACCCAGAAAGATACACATGGTCTATACTCACTCGTAACTGGACACTAGTCCCACAGGGATGTCCTCTGAGAGTCTTCAATCAGCAGGATATTGGGACAGATGCTGAGAATTCCTATTTTGACCCCAGGTGATAGGGGCCTCGGAGAATAGGGAAATATTAGGACCCAAAGGGTCTAGAAACCTTACAAGGGGACCATCAAGGATGGGAGATTGAGACCTAGTGGGGTCTTCTCAAAGTGCTGTACCAAGCAAAGAGAATGCAGGCGATAAAGATAGGCTCCCTATTCAGATCTAGCCAATGGAAGGCACATTCTCCCCAGTTGTGTGGAGAGAGGAACGGACTCTGACATGAACTCTGGTGCCCTCTGTTTGAGCACTTCTTGGTGGGGAGGCCTGGTGGCACACAGAGGAAAGGTAAGTAGGCTATCCAGATGAGACCTGATAGGCCATATTGAAATAGTAGGTGAGGAAGTTCCCTTCTGTCCCATGCCTAGTGGGAAAGAACATGGTGAAAGAGTGAGGAAGGAAGGAATAGGAAGATACAAAGGATGGAATAACAACTGAGATGTAATCTGAATGAATTACTTAAATAAAATTAAATATATTATTTTTTTTATCCCAACATTCTTTTTTTCCTTTATTAATTTATTCTTGTTACATCTCAATGGTTATCCCATCCCTTGTATCCTCCCATTCTTCCCTCCCTCCTCTTTTCACCTTATTCCACTCCCCTATGACTGTTCCTGAGGGGGATTACCTCCCCTCTATATGATCATAGGGTATCAAGTCTCTTCTTGGTAACCTGCTGTCCTTCCTCTGAGTGCCACCAGGTCTCCCCCTCCAGGGGACATGGTCAAAGGTGAGGCACCAAAGTATGTGAGAAAGTAATATCCCACTCTCCACTCTACTGTGGAGAATGTTCTATCCATTGGCTAGATCTGGGTAGGGGTTTAAGGTTTACTGCCTGTATTGTCCTTGGCTGGTGCCTTAGTTTGAGCAGGACCCCTGTGTCCAAATCTGCCTATCATAATGTTCTACTTGTAGGTTTCTAGGACCCTCTGGAAAATATATTATTTCCTATATTTTAAATATATAGAGTGTTATTTTTAACTAAATGATAAAACAGACAGATGTTTAAAATTAACTTGTATATACTTCATAAATGACTGAAATTACAGAGCAAAGATGAAACTAAATAAATTCAATTACTGGGTCCATACTTCTCTTAGACCTATTTGAATTCAGAGGCAAAGCACATGGTGGCCTATACATAAATAATGGATATGTCTGCAACCTGTAAAAAATAACGATATCATTAGCAGGAATTTCGAATGGAACAGAGGGTCATTATGCTAAGCTAAACATGCAGACTTAGGAAATTCTGAATTTTCATAGACTCTAGTTTAACAGTGTATGTCTTGTATCTATGTGTGTAGGAGTGATTGTTGGTGTGTGTGTGTATGTACATATGTGTGTGTGTGTGTGTGTGTGTGTGTGTGACACAGACACACCACTTTACACAAAAAAAATTAGGTCAGGCATTATTTGAGAAGTGCAAAGGTCTACAGGAATTGGGGATGGAACATCTTGTGAAGCTAGTGGGAAGAAAATATCAGTATATGCTTATACTGGCAATGCAGATTCTACACTGCCACGAAGTATAGATTACTCTCCAATTTGTGTAGGAAGAATTTACACATTAAAACCACAGTTGTTTCCCAGTTATTATTTGCTTCTAAGATCCTCAGCACAAGAATTCTTTACAGATATTACTTGAATAGAAATGAGTATAAAACAATACTGAAAAGCAAAGATGAAGTACAAGAAATGGGCTATCACATTTAATTGATCTGTGGGAACTGAGGCTCTAGGATGGAGATCATGTGTTAGAACTCAATTATTTAACATAGTTTATTACTTATAATGTAAGTGTTGGTTGAGGGATAAGTCTCATATAATATTTGAAATGATACACAAAGGTCTTGAGTTTCTTTCGATATTGTTGAAGTTTTAAAAATCAACATTTGAAGTGTACATGAGCTGCTATTTTGTGAGTAGCTGGATGGTTTTTGGTATAACAGGAGTCAAGAAATTTCTGGATTTCACCTAATTATTGGTTCTCTAAACCTGCAAACATAGGCTATGGGTAGATATTCTTTATTTGCCATTGGTGTGACATATTTCACAGTGTGTATGTTCTGAGGTTCTCAGATGTCCCTGACAATTGGCCACCTTTACATCATATAGACTTGGTGAAACAATGCTCACCATGCAGTCATTAGCCATTTTATATGCCCAATCTGAATCAATAATTTATATTTCACTGTGCATAATCTAAAAATATCTACTGACATAGTTTCTATTGGTGTACACATAAACAGATATATAAGATAGTTCTGTAACAAAACTTTAACTAAACAGCCTCTGCTCAGGGATTTTAATATCCATAAACCTGAATGATGTCATGAAACCACAGACAGAACTATTATCAAATATATTTATCAACTCATGTTTACCAAATGGACTCTGGACCTCAGATGACAAGTCCCAGGGAAGATTCCTCCAGGAATGAGGAAGGGCCTAAGGGAAAAAAGGAATCATGAATGTGCAAGTAAACTTTTCATTGTCCAGAAACATAAAAGAGGATATGAACACACGCGTGCCCATTTGTTAGGCTGATATGCATGACACTTCACAATCCACAACACCGAGGCTTATAGTAGGACAAAGATGTTCACTTTGATTTTGTTCTACTTGCTTCTGAACACTCCACTTCTCATGTCGAGTTTCACTCCTTCTGGGTGCTTTTGGAAAATGAAGAATGAAGAAAAGTACAGAGAGTTAAGGGAAGCGTGTATTTTCTTCCTTTATGCAGTGCAAAGGTCTGTGGAGAAAGACTATTTAGGCAACATTCCGGATAAGCTGTAAGTGCTTTTTAAATTTTCTTATAGATTTCCTCACAAGTATTTCTAGTAGCTCATCTGTGCAGTTCCTTAAGAAATATGTGACTTCTTTTTCTTTTTAAACTGTTTTATGTCTAAGTGTTTATTCTCTTACACTTTTATCACAGTTACTACCTTCATTTCTCTTTCAGTAATTTTACTAACTATAATTGCATATTTTACCATGTGGATACTCTACAGACTTTTATTTTGTGGATATCTGACTGTTGTTTCCAAGCACAGCAAGCACTTTAGACTACTAGGCACCTCTGGTAGCTCAAGTTATTGATGTTGTTTATATTTAATATGCAAGAGTTAGTGTTTGTGTCACACAAGTTCAAGTATCAACTTTCTCATGTGTTTTACTGAAATTTCCAATGGCATTTTTTTCTGTGCTGTATAAAGGGTATTTTCAAATGAGCTATTTGTATGGACAAAGATAACTCAAAGGTTCAATTTCCAAATGAAAATCTAATGGTATTTAAATATGAGTGAATCATTCCAAGTGAAGGATTATATTTGATACTTATTTTTCAGATGGTAGGAAATAACTAGCAAGAGACAGGAGTGATTTTTTCCCATAAAGAAAATAAAAAACCTCAATTCAGAAGAGCATTGCTTAGGTCCGTACATCAGGCAACATACAGGCATACATCAGTTTAAAATAATATATTTATTCATGTATTTTACATACTGATCATGGCCCCTCCCTCCTCTACTCCTTGTCACATGCTCTCTCCATCTACTCCATGTGCATTCTCTGTTATTCAAAGAAGGGGAGCCCCAGATTAAGTCACCTCAAATCATGAATCACCTCATGACTGAGTGTGTACTTTTCCCATATGGCCTGAAATAGAAGCAACACCAAGGGAAAGAGATTAAAAAGACAGGCAACAGAGTCCATGTCAGAGACAGTCCCAGTTCCTCTTACTAGGGGATCCACACTAAGCCTGAACTACATATGACCTACAGCTGTTTAGGGGTCCTAGGTCCAGTCTCTTGAGGATCCTTGGTCGGTGATTGAGTCTCCACAACTCCTACTGTGCCCTGATAAATTGAGTGTTGATTTTCTTGTGCAGTTCGTGTTAGTTCTTCATCCTTCTATACTTCCCTCTACTTTTCTATAAGACTCCCAACACTCTTTGTCTAATATTTGGTTGTGATTCTCAGCATCTGTTTTGATTCACTGATGTCTCGAACCCTCAGTGGACATCTATGCCAGGCTCCTGTCTGAAAGCACAGCAGAGTATCAATAATAGTGTCAGAGGTTGTCTCTCTCCTGTGTTCTGAGGCTCAGTTTGGGCCAGGCATTGCTTGGACATTCCCTATAGCTCTGTTCTATTTTTATCCCTGCATATCTTATAGGAAAGGTAAATTTTGAGTCATAATTCTTGTGTATTGATTGGTATTCCCCTCTCTCCTTTAGGAGTTCTGTCTAGTTAGAGGGTGTCCTCTCAACTGTGTCACTACCATATTATCCCAGAACTGTCTCATTTATCCATCTTGTCAGAGAGATATCTCCACCCCTGCCTTATTCTTACTGTTCAGGCCCTCTGACCTGCTGCATCAGCTCTCCCCAGGTCTGACATCCACCCTCATTTCTATCTGAGCTCTCTCTCCTACATTGTCCTTATCTTCAACTTCTTCTGCCGTCTATTATATTTCATTTTCTGAGTTAGAATAAAGCATCTTGTCTGGGTTCGTCCTTCTTACTCATTATCTTTGGGTCTGTAATTCTAGTATTTTTTATCCTGTACTATATGGCTAATTAAATACATCCATGTGTGTTTTTGTAATTCTGGGTTTTCATACTCAGCAGATGTTTTCTAGTTTACTTGCCTGAAAAATTTGTGATTTTCTTTGTTTTATATCGGAGTAGTACTTCATTGTTTATTTTCCATTGTTTGAGTGACATCATTTTTTTCTGGATTCTAGCTATTATGATTAATGCTGTTATGAACATAATTGAGCAAGTGTCATAGGGTATATGTCCAGGCATAATATAGCTATGTCTGGAGATTAAGCTTTTACCAGTTTTCTGATAAAGAAACAGATTGATTTCCAAAGTTAGACATACATCTATTTAAATATGCATCTCCTGTGTGTGAATGTGTTTGAAAATAAACCAGTAAAAAGATGCTCTCTCTGAAAAATTATCTAAAAAGAAAAACAACAATATGAAGATGGATAGAGAAGAATATGATATATTTCCAACTAATTATAATTTATTGTTAGTACAGGTACCAAATATTGCCCCAGAAACACTCGTGTGCACTCATCAGTCACTCTTTCACTACATTAGCCAATTCAGTTGATTTCATATGGAAATAATAGAAACTCAGAGGCTCAAACATCATGTGTAATTTTCACATTTCTGTATAATTAATAAATGAATGCATGATCAGGTTTACAGCTTGGTCAAAACCTGTGGCCTTGTCTTTCCCTTCTGAGCAAGTACTCAACAACCACAGATGAAAAAGCTTTCCATGGAATATGCATGTTTTGTGTAGATGAACTCACATGAAATTTTATAGGTGTTATAATATTCCATATTTTTATATTTGTAAACCTTATTACATGGGATACTTGTCCCAAACATAGGGATAAAGACAATATCTTCAAGTACAGGATAGTCATTGTATTGAATGCCAATGATTATGTGTATACTTCTGTACATAATAAATATTGTATCATTTTACAGAGCACCAGCTGAAAGCCTGTTTCCTCTGGTTTTGGCTTTTTCCTTGGATGAAATAAATAGAAACTCTCATCTTCTACCAAATATGTCTATAGTATTTCAAGTACCAAATTTTCTAAATGAGTCACTAGTAGAATATCTCCTTGATATTTTTCTGCAAACTGACATGACTCATCCTAATTATGACTGTACCAAAGGTGTCGATTGTACAGTACTTCTTACAGGACCAAACTGGGAAACATCTGTACTATATCACACCTTCATGTACAGCCGTGAACCTCAGCAGGTGAGATTTTTGTGTGGTTAAAATGTAATGAAATTGTGTCTCCATTGGTGCCTTTGATAAGATGCACAAAAGGGTGTAAAGAGGAGACTTGTCTTACTGTTCTTATGTCATTCTGGTAGTTCAATGGTGTTATTCAGATACTTGTTGGGGATCTGGAATTTCTCTGCGTGAAATGGGGATAAGAGGAGAAGTAACAGGAAGGGAGATTTCTAGAACTTTTTACAGATAAAATGTGTTTACAAGTTCTTAAAAGTACATGCTACCTCATGCTGTTCCTTGTGTCCTAGGTCCTCCATCTTACTTATGGGTCTTTCCATCCTGTCCTGAATGACCGTGCACAATTTTTCTATATTTATCAGATGGCCCATAAAGATACATCTCTTGCCATGGCCCTCATTGCCTTCTTACTTTATTTAAACTGCAACTGGGTAGGGCTGGCCATCTCTGACAATGATCAGGGTACACAATTTCTCTCAGATTTGAAAAGAGAAATGGAAAAGATTATAGTCTGCTTTGCCTTTGTGAACATGATCTCAGAGAACATGGAAGTATACATGTCAAAAGCTGACATGTATTATAACCAAATCATGACATCATCCACAGATGTTGTTATCCTTTATGGTGACACAGACAGTACTCTTGCTGTGGCCTTTAAAATGTGGGAATCTCTAGGTATACAAAGAACATGGATCACCACCTCACAGTGGGATGTTCCTACAAGTAAGAGAGATCTCACACTTGACCCATTCCATGGGACTCTTACTTTTGAATACCACCATGGTAAGATTTCAGGTTTAAAAAATTTTGTCCAGACATTGAACCCTCTCAAATACTCAGATAAATATCTGGCAAGAAAGGGCTGGATGAACTTTCACTGTGAACCCTCAGGATCTAACTGTAAGACAATGAAGAACTGCTCATCCAATGCCTCATCTGAATGGCTAATGGCACAGACTTTTGACATGGCCCTCAGTGATAGCATTTACAACATATACAATGCTGCATATGTTTTGGCCCATGTCTTTCGTGAGATGCTTCTTCAACAGGTAGAAAATCAGCCAATTGACAATGAGAAAAAACGTGATGATAGCTGCTCAAAGGTAGGGTTTCTTCTAGTGGATTATACATGATCTTATCAATGTCATAATTTTTCATAGTCTCTCAGATTATTAAGTGAGCCAACTAGGACTGTTTCCCCAAAACATAGGTTTCTAAATGTTTTTATGCTGTCACAATGAATCTAGAGCTTTGTATAGAATTTAATACATAGGTCTTGGAATGAAAGACACCATTTATCAGTGAAAATAAGTGACTCTGTGACAGAGCAACTGAATATAATCATTTCTGTTCTAATACTGGAGAGATAGTCTCTTCTCATTAATTGTTACCATGATGAAGAGATGACTGTTTGTTCATTAATTCTGAAAATTGAGGTAATAAGTTCAGGGGATTGTTTTCTCAATTGATTCTCCCCAAATGTAGTCTCTGTTCACCTTCCTCAAAGGCTTAGTGTAATTACACAGAAAGAGTTATGCGAATCAGTTTATTACACAGACACACACCAGACACTCATTTTTCTGACTGTATTTGTGTTTCTATGTGTGTTTCTGTGGGTCTGTGTATATATCTCTGTTTATTGTGTGCACAAATGTGTGTGCACTTGTGTGTATGTGTTTATGTGTTTGTGTGTTTCTGTCCATCTGACTATCTGTCTTTTTGTAGAAGTGAGCATAAGTTGTCTGTGTTTCAATGCCCATGTGTGTTTGTTTCTGTTTTTGGGTATGTTTCTGATTGTATTTGTCAGTGCATGTGTCTGTGTGTACTGTGTTTCTGTATATTGGATTGCACATATGTATATATCTCTTGCTCTGTGTGTGTGTGTTTTTGTCTGTATCTCCTTGATATTGTGAGCATAAATGTGTTTTTGTGTCAATGTCTCTCTGTGTGAATGTTTGTATCTCATTATGTCTCCCTGTGTGTATTTGTCTGTGCATGTGTGTGTCTATGTATGTGTTTGGTATATGTCTGTAGTTGTGTGTCTGTTTGGGTGTATATGTCTGTCTGTGCCTGTATGCTCTGATGTGTGTCTGGACATGTATGTTATTGTGTGTGTAAACAAATATGTGGCTATATTATGTGAGTATCTCTATATAGATGTGAGTCTCTCTTTGTGCAGATGCATGTGTGTGTGTGTGTGTGTGTGTGTGTGTGTGTGTGTGTGTTGCACATCTATGTTTGATGTATATGTGCTTTTATAATGTTGTCTTTCTTAATTTCCGTTCAGAGAACTAAAATCATGCAAACATTATGACGAATTAATATATCATATTGATTTCATTGAAAATTTCTACCTGATCCCTTCAATAAAATTGCTTTTCAGATACAATCATTAGACATTTTCTCCCAACAAGGAAGGGCATATGTAGTGTATTATACTGTCTGTTTTTCAGATGCACTCCTTGATGAGAAAGACCCACTTCACTAGCTCTAATGGAGACAAAGTGACCATGAACAAGAAAGAAAAAGTTCAGAAAGTGTATGACATTTTCTACATTTGGAATCTCCCACATGATTTTGAACTTAAGGTGAAGATAGGAAAGTTTAGCTTAGATTTTCCAACTGGTCAACAGCTGCATTTATCTGAAGACATGCTAGAGTGGGCCACAGGAAGTCGACAGGTGGGTTGAAAGATCTGTACTGATTTCCATTCCATACCAGTAAACACTGTGTGTTTAGTTGGCCCATTTATGCTTTTTTAAACATTAGTGAAATGAAATAAATTGTCCCATAAGGAACCTACTTCTAGTCTCCTAGGTTACGTTTCTTATTTTCACTATTTCTTATATGACCTTTTGTTAGTCCTTTGAGGAGTTCATGCAATAGTTACACTGTATTTTACTATCAAAGAACTGTGGTTTTTGTTTTTTAATATGAATATGAAACAACTTTTGACCATTCATTTATAATATTTCCAGTAAAGTGAGCAATGGACTCATGGTACCATTCTTATTGCCATATAGTGATTTCCTCACTTATTAGGAATCTGTGATAAAAAAATTAAAGTAACTGAGGCTAAGTGTAATGATGTAGTAAATTAAAAATCCAAAGGCATTAGAAATGAAACTCACCATTTCTTTTAGATTTAATTTAAATTTTTTATTTAATTCATTTTACATTCCAGCCTTAGCCCCCTCCCTCATGTTCTTCCAGGCAACCCTTTCTCCTCTTTCCCCCTATGCCCGCTCTGTAGTCCTCAGAGAGTGGAACCATTCTCCCCTACTCACTGACCACAGCCTATCAAGTATCATAAGGACTGCCTGCATTCTATTCTTTTGTGAGATGATAAGGTACCCCATCGGGGGAAGTGATCGAAGAGAAGGCAACAGTTTTATTTTATATGTTTGCTCAAGCCTCTGACACAGAGTCTCTAAATTGTCAACCCTTCTAATCATAAAGTAATAATTTCTGATAAATATTAAATATTCTATTAATTATTACTTTGTATTTTATTTCCTTTTTATATGTTATGGATATTCTGTCTGGATACATGCCCATGCACCCTGGCGTATGTGGTATATATCGACATTAGAAGGGTGATGCATATTCATGGAAATGTGAGCCAGCTTAGATATGCAAAATGGGTGCAAGAAATCAATTGTTATTCACAGTTTATCCATGCCTCAGCTCTAAATTATACCATGTAAAGAAACTGTTCACTACAGTATCCTTGCTTGGTCCTCTTAATTGTTGTGTAGTTCATTCAAACTAATGAAGCAGTATCTGCTTTCCCTTTCTGTATTTGGAGGTATTTGGTAGTAATACATTTTTGCTGTGCATAAATTTGTGAAAAAAATTTCCATCATAGTTCCAGGGCATGTTATAGGTATGAATTCTGATGTGGTTGTTATTGAAGTATTCTATTCGAACTATGGAACCACCAAGTTGTTTAAATTTTAAAGATGTTAAGTCTAGGAATTCAGGTTGCTCATGTAGTCTGGCATTTGCAGTTAATAGTCCTTCTCAGAGTGATTAGGGGAATCATTGTTATGCAGATGAACAGAGGATCTGAAGTTTAGCTACTGAGATACACACGCACTCGATGGCAGCAGTGATTTCTCATGTGTGTTCCAAACACAGCTTGATTAGGCATTACAAAAACATGCACCAGAATAATACACAATACTAAAAAAATATGGAACCATTGCTCTGCTTCCAGATATGCATATCAGGACACATGCAGAAGCAAACAAACATAAAAATGATGATATCAAATCTACCTAGCTCAAAATGTTACAGTCATAGTCTTAAATAAGAGTATGTTCAATGATATGCTAAATACATAATTCAAAGAATGATTATTAGAATGCTCTATGATAAGTGAAGAGACATAAATTTCCTCAGGAATGATAAGAGGGATCACAAGAACTACCATTAAATAAGTCATTGAAAAAGCATGAGAAAAAGAAATTCCAGGAAAGAACAAAATAATAAAAATACTCAAACAGAAAATATATAAAGGAAAATCAAATAAATGAAATAAAAATCGAAGTAAGTCGTCTCAACAAGACAATAGTTCAAGATAAAGACAGGATGGCAAAGCTTGAATAT
The DNA here is from genome assembly GCF_964271855.1 of Acomys minous. Classification (NCBI taxonomy): domain Eukaryota; kingdom Metazoa; phylum Chordata; class Mammalia; order Rodentia; family Muridae; genus Acomys; species Acomys minous. Next base: position 7,057,035 of record NC_140502.1, read on the forward strand.
TATGCATAAGTATTAGAAAAATCAGACTATAAAAAATAAAACAAAACTAAAATTCAAAATATAGGAGAATTGAGGATTTCTGATCAGAAGATCAGATTTTCAGTCCAGATCACAAGAGGAAAAGATGGAAACACTCAACTCATCAACACTATATCCAGTATAATGTAATCATAAATTTCAAGTGAGATGTGTTCCCATCGAGATACAACAGTCATTTACATAGCAAAGATTGAAAATCAGTAAATGAACAACCCTTGGCATATTTAACATAAAAATTATATTGTAAGAAAGACATAAACTTGAAGGCTGAAGTACAGAATACTGTGTCATAGCAAGTTCCCATCTGTATATCAGTCAATGTCACTATGGACATTCTTACAGGAGGAGAGTAAGAGTGATGTATTTCAAACATTTAACAGCCAGCCACAGTAATTATAAACAGAAAAGTTATTCCTCATAATAGAAGGATACAGAACATTGTTCAATAATAGACTCAATCACAGGAATTTAGAAGCACTGAAAAATTACCATGAAAGATGCTAGTTGAACCACTTCACATGATGAATGCAAGGATCAAAGGAACACACAGAAAGCACTAAGCTCCAGAGAAAAGCAACTATTAGAAAACTATCAAGTACTACAATATCAACAACTAGATAATATTCACAAAATAATCTACAGTAATAATTTATTGTTAATGTTCACATTCTCTAATAAAAATCCACAGACAACAAGATTGGTTCAATAAAACAACAAAAACACCCCAAAATTTTTTTGTTACTTCCATGGGAAAAATGATATTTTTAACCTGAATGGAATCCTTCTATAAAAAAGTGGGTGATACATCATTATGAAGTGAATCAAACAAACAAACAAAATCCATGAAAACAATCACTTTGATGGACATGGATGAAAAAATTCTGACGTATACACATATCAAGGCAATTCAACAACACACAAGAATGTTTGTTCGCTATAGCCAAGTGTATTTCATTCAATAAATGCAATCATGATTCCAAAATGCAGATAAGTTAAATGAGATAAATCATGTAAATACACTCTAAGATGGAATAATATGATTATACAAAAATATTCATCAATGGATTATACAGAAGTCCATCATCTATTCAGAGTAAAATAAACATGTTGGAATACAAAGAACAGGTAATATCTTGATAGAATAGGATTTTTATTGCAGACTGAAAGCATTGTACTAGATACAGAGAAAAACATAAAAATTCAATTAAAATAAGAATGAAGTCAGGTATGTGTGATGCATGTGTTAATCCAAACAGTTTATAGGCAGATTTAGATAATTCTCTGTTGATAGGTGACCAGTTTGGCCTAGATAGCTAATCCAAGGCTGGCAGTGTGACATAGAGACCATGCCTTAAAATATTAAATAGAAATTTGGCAGCAATATGCACTGTCCCCACTCTTTTTCAAGATGGTCATTAAAATATAACAAAGTGCCTAGCTGGAGATTGGGATAGATACTGGGACTTCCTACTGGTACCCTATGTGAGAGAGAAAAGGATGAATGGGGAAATAGAAGGACCCAGAGGATCCTAGAAACCTACAAGGAGAGAGTTAAGGCTGGCAGATCTGGACCCAGGCGAGTCAGCTAAAAATACTGTACCAACAAAGGACAATGCATGTACAATTGTGAGGATAGCAGGGACTGACTCAGACATGAACTCTGGTGACCACCTACTTAACCACTTCCTCTTGGTGGGGAGACTTGTTAATGTTCAGAGGTAAAGTTAACAGCCTCCCAGGAAGAGACCTGAGAGGCTGTGACCTTATCGTGCAGGAGAGGGTCCCTTTCTGTCACAAACCTCAGGGAGGGGAATGGGATGAAAGTGGGAGGGATGGGCAATTGGAAGATACAAATGAGGGGATAAAAAGGAGATTTAATCTGAATAAATTTCTTAAATAAGGAAATTTTTACCATGTACCAAAACAACTGTGAAAATATATTTTAAAAAGAGAGAATGTGTCCAATTATAAGTGAGTATATACCATTTGAGTCTTTCTGCTTCTGGGTTAAGCCATTCAGTATGATAGTTTCTAGTTCCATCCATTCGTCCACAAATTTCAAGAATTCCTTCTTTTTAATAACTGAGTAGTATTCCATAGTGTAGATGTACCACAGTTTCTTTATCCATTCTTCTACGTAGAAACCCTTAGGCTTTTTCCAGGTTCTGGCTATTATGAAGAAGGCTGCTGTGAACATGGTTGAGCATATGCCCTTGTTGTGTGCTAGGGCATCTTCTAGGTATATTCCAATGAGTGGAATTGCTGGGGCTTAAAGAAGCCCTATTCCCAGTTTTTTGAGATAGATTTCCAAAGAGGTTGTTTATGTTTGCATTCCCACCAGCAATAAAGAAGTGTTTCTGTTTCTCCACATCCTCACCAGCATGTGATATCACTAGAATTTTTTATCATAGCCATTGTGATGGGTGTAAGATGGAATCTCAGAGATGTTTTGATTTGCATTTCCCTGACGACTAAAGGCATATATACTCACTTATAACTGGACACTAACCCAAGGTGCATGTCCCATGAAAGTCTTCACTTACCAGGAAAGTGGAATAGATGTGAAGACATCCTCTTGGGACTCTAGGTAAAAGAAGTATTGGAGAATGGGGAAATAGAAGAATCCAGAGGGTCCTAGAAACCTACAAGAAGAACATTATGATTGATGGATCTGGGCCCAGGGGTTCTGTCCAAACTATGGCACCAAGCAAGGACAATATGTGCAGTAATCATCAAACCCCTACCCAGATCTAGACAATGGACAGCACATTCTCCACAGTTGAGCGAGGAACAAGGACTGACTTTCACATGAACTCTGGTGCCCCATATTTGACGACATCCCTTTGATGGGGAGGCCTGGTGGCACTCAGAGGAAAGATACCAGGATATCCAGAAGAGATTTGATACCCTATGGTCATATATAGGGAGAGTAGGTCCCACTCACTCACAGACATGGGGGAGGGGACTAGAGTGAAAGTGGAAGGGATGGAGGATTGGGAGGATACAAGGGATGGGATAACAATTTAGATGTAATATGAATAAATTAATAGAACAAGTAAAAAAAGAGAGAAATTAATTTTCCCTGTTTTAGATAGGGAATTGAGGTATCCCAATGCTACAGAGTGAGACCCTGTTTCACAACCACCACAGCAAAGGGTAGCGTTCTAGTTAATTGTGTATGCGGAGAACATGAGATGAATCTGTGTACCAGTGACAATGTGGTTTTCACATACACCTTAATACTGAATGAAGGATTCAAAAGAGCATGCAACACTCAGCAAATTTCCTTTTAAAAACATATTTATTAATTTATTCATATTTCATCTCAATTGTCATCCCATCCCTTGTATCCTCCTGTTCCTCCTTCCCTCCTTTTTCCCTCCTCCACCTCTCCCTTATGACTGTAAGTGAGAGGGACCATGCTCATAGGGTATCAAGTGTCTTCTTGGTATCCCTATCAGCAGATTTCTAACGCTTCTTACAGAGCCCCATCATAAAGTTTAGTGTAATAAAAACATACCTTTCTTTAACCTAAGAAAACCTTCAATTAACATCAAACAAACTATCTTTTACTCTGGTTCCCACAGTATTTATAGGCTCCTTAAGGTCTTCTCACTTCAGGAAACACATCACATTACAGCTTCTTACATATCAACTCAGCACTTTGTCACTAGGATTGTCCTTTCAAACGGGTTTTTCTTTAAATTACGTTTGTGGAGATTTGCAGTTTTAATTTATTGGAGGATGTGTTTGTTATTTAAGACTTGAGGATATATTTCCCCTGTTTTAGATGTGCTTTCATCATTTCTTGCAAAGTCGTTGCTTTGTTTAAATGTTGGCCATGAGCATGGTGAGGAAGAAAGGTTGTTTTGGATCATGTGTTATAAGCAAGGGAAGACAAGGACGGAACTTGGAGACTGAAATTAAAGCACAGGCCCTTGAGAGAACACTGCTTACTGGTTTGCTCTGTGTCATTTCTCACACATGCTTGCCTAGCAACAGCATTGTCTTTAGTAGACTGGGCATGCCTACAATGAATACCAAATAATAAAATGTATTAGCGTTAGAAAAAAGGTTATTCTGATAGAGAAAATTTCTCAAGTAAGGTTCATTCCATGTTCTTTATCCTTTTACTGTACTTTGTGTCAGCTTGATGAAAATCAACAAGAAGACCAGGTGGAATCTCTGTAGTGTTTGCACAAAGTACTCTAAACTTCCGTTTCCATAATGTCTAAGATTTTGTAAAGAGCTCAACTTTTCATCAACTTGTTTTAATATATTAACACACTTGCCATTATACAAAGTACCAAGTGCCATGTGGTTCCTCAGTGTCTGTATATAAAATAAGCTTACTGATATCTCAACATGCTAATGTAATATAGTTATGGCTGAAGTAGGTAAAACTCAATATGTATCGTATTTCCTCAGATGGTGCCCTCTGTATGCAGTGCTGATTGTGGTCCTGGATTCAGAAAATTCAGGCAGGAGGGAATGTCTGTTTGCTGTTTTATTTGTATCCACTGCCCAGAAAATGAAATTTCTAATGGAACAAGTGAGTGTTTACTGCTGTGATAAACTTTACATTGATAATCCTCTCCATCAACAAAGGCATGCTGAAGGAGTCTAAAACGCAACTACAAAATATATAATGTACCATTTTCTTCATTAGCAGTCACAGGAATACCAACATTAACAATGTCTTAACCACCACCAGACCACAACAAAAACCCTTTTGCCTAGTTATACATTTTGATTCATTTTCTGTCACATCATATTTTCTCAAAGAAATAAAATCAAACTGCAGTGTGAGCACATAGTGCATGAGATCTGTTCTGTTTATTAATTTGCCCTATAACTACATGCATAAAAGATTCCAATCGTGAATGTTCAAAATGTGAATTTATTCTTTTTCCATGTATGTATGTGTCCCTACATATGTTTATGTACACTTATATGTACAGGATCCAACAGAGGACAGAATATCGCACCAGATCTGATGGACTGTGTAATGGAGGTCCTAGAAAACAAGTCTTTATCCGTAGGTAAATTAGAGTAGTGATAAAATAATTACTTGTAAAATAATCAGAAACGGCTGAGTATAAGACAAAATTTATGTGATTCATAGAGGCTCATTTTCTTTCCCCCTTCATAATTGTAATTTATTCTGATTACATCTCAATTGTTATTCCCCTATCCATTTTCAAATGTCTGATGTGAATTGTTTCTAGGAAGGTGAAGATAATTGTTTACACATGGTGTACAAAATATAACAAGTCTTATATATCAAACATTTTATAAATGACACTCAATTAATAATTTCATGAAATAATAGATTAGAACAGTTTTGTAACGAAAGTAATTTATGCAAACATTAAAATTTTATTGCAAGCTACAGAGCCCGTTTAGTATAATGATTATCTATTTATGCTTGGCTAAATGCAAATGGGCAATGAATGGTTTTTCCAACATTTGCCTGTGATACTATGCAATAAAATTCAAGTTCTTAAAATACATTTTTGGCCAATAATATGGCTCTACATTTAAATCATTTGCCACTAAGACTGATAGCTGGAGTTCACCTCCAGGACTCATATAGTGAGAGGAGGCAAAGAACTCTTAGAAATGCCTTCTGACATCTATGCACTCAAATAACATCCAGAATGATTAAACAAACTGTAATAAAATCGTTTTCAATGTTAAAATGAATTAGAACTAAGGTAATTAAATCAATAAATAGAAAAATATTAATACTCTTTATAGGTGTTCATGTGCACTGTGAGTGTATGTGTACATAAGGGCAGATGAAGATGAGAGACAACTAATACCTCTATAGTTAATTTGCAGGCAATTGTGAAACACCTCATCTGAGTTCTGGGCACTGAACTCAGATTTTCTGTAAGAACAGGACATTCTCTTCATAGTTCAGCTAACTTTCCATCACTTCAGGCAAAATAGCTAGTTACAATTGACCATCAATCAATTGTTCTACATAAAAAGACTTAAAAACCAGGAAGCACATCTTAACTCTGTGCAACTATCTAATGAATCAGCACAATTCCAATGAAATTGCCTACCATTGCCATTTCAGAAGAGCATATTATGAGTGAAGTAGTGTGTTCCACATAAGAAAATCTGGTTGCGGTGGCACATGCCTTTAATCCCAGCACTTGGGATGCAGAGGCAGGTGGATCATGGTGAGTTTGAGACCAAACTGGTCTATACAATGCTTCCATAACAGCCAAGGCTACACAGAGAAATCCTGTCTTGAAAATAATCTGGGCCACTTTTGTATGTGGGATTTGTTTTATTACTTCCATGCTGCTTATCGATGTAAAATTTACCTCAGAGTCTATTCACAGAGTTTGAGTCCCATAGAGATTGAAATGAGGGTAGCAGGAAGATGCTGAATGCTTCCCATGAAGGTGGAGTCAAGATGAAGGGCTCTGTGGTGCTCAATCTGTAGAGAGGTTTCTCTCTTCAGTGATAGATTTAGTGCTTCTCATGATCAAGGCTCAGGGACTCTTTGTCCATACCACCAGGTTAGAACATAAAAAAGGACACATTAATCATTATTTTTTATTTCTTACAAATTTCAAACCTTTAAATTGCATTTATATACCAGGAAAATTTACTTCTCACACTCATATTCCTATTTCTAACAAATGATTACCATGTATGAGCATATCTTTTAGATTTATTTGGACACCCAAATAAAAAATACACACTTGAGCGTGTGTGTGCGTGCACACACACACACACCCCTAATGATTTCTTTTCCTGTTCCTTAGATAACATTATGTTTGAACTGGGAACTACAAAAGCTGTCACTTTTCTTCCCCAAGCAGAACTCAGTCTCCATCTCTCATAAAGCATTAAATGAACAGTCAGTGAACTCAGGAGGCACCGAGTGCATGGTATCGGAGATTTTAAAAGACACTCAGTTACACTGTGGTTAGTGCATTTAGATTTTGTGAATTTGCCAGACACAGCCATTTCATGATAGCATCCAGAATGATGTACAAAATCAGCTTTCTGAGGACATGGTAAACCATCAACACTGTTAAATAGACAAACTTTGGATTGTTTTTCTCTATAAAAATAATACGAATTACTAAATAGAAGCATTGTTATATAACAATTTCCTTCAATTATATTATCAGCAATAAAATGAAGGTATTGCAAAGCTTTTCCAATAGAGTTATTGAAATGTCTTGTCAATAAACTGCTGAAGCTGTACTAACGAATCTGTCCTTTCTCATTAGACATGGATCAATGTGTGAAGTGTCCAGAGGACCAGTATGCCAACACAGAGCAGAATCACTGCTTCCACAAAGCTGTGATCTTTCTGAGCTATGAAGACCCCTTGGGGATGGCTCTGGCCTTAATGTCCTTGGGCTTATGTGCCCTCACAGCTCTGGTTCTTGGGGTATTTTTGAAGCACAATGACACAGCCATCGTGAAGGCCAATAACCGTGCTCTCAGCTACATCTTACTTGTGTCACTCATGTTCTGTTTCCTCTGTTCCTTGCTCTTCATTGGCCGTCCAAACTCAGTCTCCTGCATCCTGCAGCAAATCACATTTGGAATTGTTTTCACTGTGGCTATTTCCACTGTATTGGCCAAAACAATCACAGTGGTTCTGGCTTTCAAAGTCACAGCTAATGCACGAAGAATGAGGTACATTCTGGTTTCAGGAACTCTTAACTACATCATTCTTCTCTGTACACTCATCCAAATTATTCTCTGTTCAATCTGGCTAGTAGCTTCTCCTCCCTCTGTTAATACTGATGCACACTCTGAGCATGGCCAGATTATTATTGTCTGCCACAAGGGTTCTGTTATAGCATTTTACTGTGTCCTAGGATACTTAGGATTCCTGGCCCTGGGAAGCTTCATTTTGGCTTTCTTGGCCAGGAACCTGCCTGACACATTCAATGAAGCCAAGTTCTTGACCTTCAGCATGCTGGTGTTTTGCACTGTGTGGATCACTTTCCTCCCTGTCTACCACAGCACCAAGGGCAAGGTCATGGTGGCTGTGGAGATTTTTTCCATTTTGTCTTCCTGTGCAGGCATGCTGGGATGCATCTTTATTCCCAAGTGCTACATCATTTTATTGAGGCCAGACCAAAATTCTCTTCAAAAGATCAGGGAGAAATCATATTCGTAAGGTTGTATAGCATGAATATTTTATGTTAAATTATTTGATTTATTCAACTTTTAACCTGATTGCAGATACCACCCTTACTCTCCTTCTATTCCTACCCTTCCTGCCTTTCTCCATCCTTTCTCTGTTTTGCGTCAGAGTAGTGATCAAAACTCTGGCATCACAATCCATGTCAGTAACAGCCCCTGTACTTCTTCCTAGAGGAGCCATATGAAGCCTGATCTGTCCATCCTCTACATACGTGTATTTGGCATATGTCCAGTTCATTCATTGTCCTTGGTTGTTTCCTCAGTCTCAGCAAGCCTCTCTGTGCCGTGGATGGCTGGCACTTTTGGTCTTTTTGTGGAGCTCCCGTCACTTCATGTCCATTTCTCCTTCCTCCCACTGTTCCACAAGACTCCCTATTATCATGGAATGTTTGTCTGTGAGTCTCAGCATTTGTTTTCAACCTGTGTTTAGCAGAGCCTCTCAGAGTACAACACAGTTAGGCTTCAGTCTACAAGCACAGCAGAGTATCATTAATATTGTCAGCGGTTGGCTCTGTCCAGAGACTGATTCTTGGCTTGTGCCAGGTAGTCTGACTGTTAAATGAAATCTAACTGAGAAATATGAAGTTGGTACAAAACCACCAAATATTGGGCTGCAGAGCATGATCTGTCTCTTCTTAGGATGTTGCTCACTGTTTCCTGTAATGATGTTGCATAGCAATATGATGGCTACTAGAGTTCTATATTTTCCATATATCTTGCCCTGATACTTATTTCACAATTTATAACTCTTGGGGCATAGTGCTGAGTGCAAATATTCTTTTCTTCTTTAGAATAAAAACATTCAAACTAAAACCAAACTTTATAATCTCTGTGTGAATGAACTTGATGCCAGTGGAATGGTGATTAAAAATTTGAGGAAGTTTGTGGGAGTGTGAATTCATGTTTGCATATGGAAGTAAACCAATTTCCTTCCTTACAAGGGGAAGGTAAGGGAACATTGACGTTATCCAAGGAAGTCGAAGAGTTAAACTTAGAAGATTGATGGTTTGACAAACATAAGGAATACTAAGGAAGATGGCTTTGTGTCTTAGCCTTAGCAGTTAATAACATACCTAGCTCTTTAATAAGGCATGATTCTTTGCTCAACCCTGAAAAATTTATGTAATCAACACTATGTTACAATAGCTCGAAAGAATAAGATGTCATCTTCTGGCTTTCATGTTACCTTAACTCACCTGTGTACAAAACAAGACAAGAAAATTCACACACTGCCGGGCGTGGTGGAACACAGCTTTAATCTCAGTACTCGGGTGGCAAAGGCAGGTGGATCTCTGAGAGTTTGAGGCCAATCTGGTCTATAAAGAGAGTCCAGGTCAGCCAAGGCTACACAGAGAAACCCTATCTCAAAAAAGAAAACAAAACAAAAAACAAACAAGCAAAAAAGAAACACACACAAACAAAAACAAACAAACATGTATACAGAAATTGTCATATAAAACTGAAAACATGTAGTCTTTGAAAGATTGTAGAATAATATTTTAAAGAGTCTGCATAAGCAAGCTGCTTTTCAGGAAGATCCAAGCTGGTGATCCCGAGCACTGCAAAATGGAGCCTGCGGACCCACAAGTCCTGAAGTGTCTTAGGTGAAGTGGATCGACAAAATACAGAGCAGAGGTGGGTCTGGCCTCTGGTCTTCCAACTGGCCCACGGATAGCACGTTTTCAGTCCCCAGAGTCTGGACATGTACCAGCTCTGATGATCTCCAGCTGTGCTCTATAGTATGGACTTCGTATCTGGGACTGAACTGTGCATGGTAAACCACCGGACTCCAGAGATGCTCCCCTAGAGAAATCTCAGGAAAACAGGTGGATCTGATCTCACACCCACCCATGAGTCCACAGAAAGTTCCAGGTGCTGGCAACCATACAGACACAAAATCCAAAGCCCAAAGCAGTCGAATGTGCTTGCCTCACCTGCGCCCTTCCCCTCCCTCTCTGACAGATGTGTGAGTCACACAGTAATAACATCAGAGTCAGTGGGCCCAGTGGGATGTGAGAATGTGGATCTGATCTCATATATCCCCACAAGTCCACAGTCTATGCTATACAACAACAGTAATAGAAACAACATGGTACTGGAATAGAAACATGCTGGTTCATCAATGGAATCAAATCAAAGACCCTGAAATCAATCCTCACACCTATGGACACTTGAGATTTTACAGAGGAGCAAAACCCATAACATGGAAAATACATAGGGTCTTCAACAAATGGTGCTGCTCTTACTGCCTGTCTACACATTAAAAAATGCAAAAAGGTCCATATTTATCACCCTGTACAAAACTAAAGGCCCAGTGTATTAAAAACCTCAACATTAAAAACAGACACACTAAATCTGTCAGAAGAAAAATTGTGAAAATGCCTTAATCTATTGTCACAGTGGAAAAATTCCTGTTGATGCCACAAACAGGTCACAATTAATAAATGGGACATCATGAATCTGTAAATCTTCTTTAAGGCAAAGGGCATTGTCAACAGAAGAAAACAAGAGCCTACATCCTAGGAAAATTTTGCCACCAATCCTACACCTGAAAAATAATATCCAAGATTTGCAAAGAACTCAACAAATTAAACACCACCAATAAAAGCAACATAATTAAGAAATGAAGTTAAGATCTAAATAAAGAATTCTCAACAGAGGAATATTGAATGGCTGCGAAACACAGAAATGCTCACCTCCTTAGACATCAGAGATATGCAAATCAAAATGGCTCTGAGATTCCATCTTATACTCATCCGAATGGCTAAGTTCAAAAATTCAAGTGATGGTGCACGGTGCTGAAGATGTGTAGAAAGAGGAAGAACACTCTTCCACTGCATGTGGGAGTACAAACTTGTGCATCCACTTTAAAAATCAATCTGGCAGTTTCTCAGAAAATTAGGAGTAATGCTACCTCAAGACCCACCTATGACACTTCTTGGCAAATATCCAAAAGATGGTCCACCACACAAGAAGGAAATTTGCTCAACTATGTTGATGGCAGCCTTAATCATAATAGCCAGAATCTTGAAACTCCCTAGATATCTTTCATTCAAAAAAGGGAAAAAGAAAATGTGGTACATTTATAAAATGGAATAGTACTCAGTTTTTAAAAAAGAAAGGAAATCCTCAAATTTGCAAGCAAGTGGGTGGAACTACAAATTATCATCTTGAGTGAGGTAACCCAGACTCAGAGGATATACATGGTGTATATTCACTTATAAGTGGATATTTGCCCAACATGGATATCCTCTGAGAGTGCTCACACACAGATGATTGGTACAGATGCTGGGACTCTCTACTGAACTCCAGGTGAGAGTGGTATGGAAGAATGTAGAGACAGAGGATCCAGAGGGTCTAGGATCCCATAAGAAGACTGTGAATGCTTGCAGATCAGGGAGTGGGGTGTTTCAGAAACTGCTGTACCAACCAAGGTCAATGCATGTAGGAAATCTAGTCCATCTTTTCAGATATAGCCAATGGACAGCTCATTCTCCATGGTTGTGGTGATAGTAGGGACTGCCTCTGACATGAACTCTGCTGCCCCCATTTTGAGCACTTCCCCTTGTTGGGGAGGCCTTGTGCCACTCAGAAGAAGGGGAAGCAGGTTATCTTGATGAGACCTGATAGGCTATGATCTTAGGGTGTGTGAAGGAGGTACCCTTATGTCACAGGTCTAGGGGAAGGGAATAGGGTAAAAGCGGGATGGTGAGCAGGAAGGTACAAGTGAAGACACAACATTCAGGATATAATCTAAATAAATTATAAAAAAAATAACAATGACAAATAGGTCAATGGGAAGAAGGAAATTATTAGGGTGAGTTGAAACTGAGGGCTCCAGTGTGGTAAGCAGAATACAGCTACTTTATTTAGCAAATGTAAGAGTCAGTTTTGCTCCATTAAAACTCTTATGGAACATTTTGTGTTTTCATAAGTTAGCACTGAACATAGACACTTGTCTGCCGTGTTTATTTCAGCATTATTCAGAATAAACAATATATGTAATCAAATTTAATGGCTCACAACAGATGATAAAATGAATAAAAAATAACATCCAACATTTTGTGATTTTACCTTCATATCCTATTCATAGCATAATCATTTGTTATTTGTAATACATTTTTAGAATCTTAAAAGTTTCATTAAATGTATTATCTCTTGGGTTGATCAAAGATGGCAGTATCAATTATTCACTGTATTTGAGAGCCAGAATTGTGCCTAGAGATAGAATGGGAGCTAGAGACCACAAGACCTGGAGATCCCCAGATGAGAGATATGGACGTGGTGCAGAGCACAGGTGGGTCTGTCCTCAGGCCAACCAACTGGTCTCGGGAGGATTGGTGCTCAGTTTCCAGAGACTGGCTGTATATGAGGTTTTCAGCTGTAGCTCTGCTCTATATCTTGGTCTGTGTATCTAGGACTGAACTGTGGGTGATGAAACACCAGCTTTTAGATCTGATGGCACAAGAGAGAACCCAATCGAATGTGTGAATCAGACCCCAGACAACACACATGCAGTCCTGTGTCTTCATAGCCCAGCAAAGGCACATGGGTCGTACCTACACTCACTCTGGCTGAAGTGTGGGTTACACTTTAACCTTAGTATCAGCTAGCCCAGAAGGGAGCACAGGGTGTATATGGGATAGATCTGACTTTAGATCACCCTGCCAGCTCACATAGAGGCCATGATGGATACTGACAGATTCTAAGCTAGGTCCCATGGCAGGAGCAAGAATGGGCAGGAAGAAGTTCAGGCCAGCGGACAGCTTCCACACTCTGTCAGACTGAACCTAGGTCCCATGGCCAGGTCTGGAGCAAGAAGAGGAAGGACCAAAGAAGAATGCTCTGCAGTCTTGGACATACTAATCTGAGGTCCTAGGTCCCCTGTGGCCAAGTGAATGATCTCCAAACCCAGCCAAAGACAGATATTACCCTCATTATCTCAGACTGAACCTTGGGCAGCAGAGCACCATCATCAGCCTCTGTTGGCCGAGTCGCAATCCCAAGGTGTGAGGCAAAGTCCCTTGGAACTGAAAACAAGTCACTGAAGGATACTCTGATACCCACAGGTGAGGGGTCTAGCCAACTACTCTCAATGACCAGTGAAGGACACCCAAACTACACCCTAACATCAGAAAGAGCAAGACAGCTAGAGACCAGCATAAAAACTCAAACTTCAAAACCAAAAACAATATGACATCTCCAGAACACAATTATCCCAAATAATTAAACCCTGGGACTTCAAACACAACTGAAGCACAAGAAATGTCGTTAAATCCTAAGTAATGAAGATGATAATGTAGGAAACAAACAAAATCCCTAAAGACATAGAGGAAGATGTGGACAAAGAGATTGAGGACCTTAGAGACGCCATGACAGTAAAATGAAGAAATCACTAGAAGAAATTCAGGAAAATGTGAACCATCAGATGATGAAAATCAATAAAACAGTTCAAGACCTGAAAATGAAAATGGAAAAAATGATAAAAGTACAGACAGAAGAAAGCTGGGAATAAAAGAAATTATAGAAGAAAACAGGAAATGCAGAGGTAAGCTTTCTTAACAAAATTCAAGAGATGGAGTAAAGAATCTTAGCTGCAGAAGTTACAATAAAAGAATTTGATGGAGGAGATCCAAGATGGCGGGGAGCAGTGTGGACCGTGTTTGAAAGCTCCAGTGAACAATTCAGGGAATTGCACAGATTTCTGAGCCAGAAACACCAAGGTCCCCACACCACGGCAGCAGAAGTGCTCCAGGGTTCGGAGGGACCAGGGTGCGGAGGACCTGCTTACCCCTGCACATGGGAGGAGCAAGGACTTTCTCGGATCAGAGCAGCAGCGGCAGAGACAGCAGTGCCACCAGCGGCACCAGCGGTGGTGGCTGAGGTTTGCAGTTCAGAGCCTTCCAGTGGAGCTGACTGGTGTGGTGGATGGTGGGAGTTGCTGTGAGAGAGGGGACTCTGGACAGGATTTGGGTCACGTTGTGCCTTGAGACCCAAACTGGACTCAGCAGACAGTTCAGCCCCAGAGTCCTGGGTTTTCTCAGTGAGCTGTGCCGTGGAGAAACTGGCTCAGCTCAGCAAGCAATTCTGCCCGAGGAACAGCTCCCCTGCTGTGACACAGGCTGGGCTGAGTGTTCCCTTCCACCCTAGGCTCCAGCTCAGCACAGCCACAGCTTTCCTGCTGTGATGCAAGCTGGGCGGAGCACTCACTTCCACCAGGTGCTTGCTCAGCACAGTCGCAGTTTCCGTGCTGTGACGCAAGCTGGGTGGAATGCTCACTTCCACCAGGTGCTTGCTCAGCGCAGTTGCAGTTTCCCTGCTGTGACGCAAGCTGAGCAGAGCACTCAGTTCCACCCTAGATGATTGCTCAGCGCAGACACAGTTCTCCTGCTGTGACACAAGCTGGACGGAGTGCTCAGTTCCACTCTAGGCGCTTGCTCAGCACAGTCCCAGTTTCCCTGCTGTGACACAGGCTGGGTGGAGCACTCATTTCCACCCTAGGCACATGCTCAGTGCAGTCGCAGTTCTCCTGCTGTGGCAGACGGTTCAGGCCCTGAGAAACTAGCTGAGCTCCATGTGTGGTTGGGGCCCAGTATCCCTGGCTGGACTTGGCAGGGAACCCAAAAGGCTGTGGATACCTTGGCCTGATCCAGTGCTCATTCAGAGACCCAGAACAATTGCAGGACCCACAGCAAAGTGGAGCTGAGGATCACTGGCTGTGAGAGCCCAAAACGACAGGGCTAACCTCCTGACATCCACACCAGTGAAGTATCAGGGCTTCCAGCTTATGGAAATCGTGCGAAAACAAGTGAATTGATCATCAGACTCCCTCCACCCAACTCTGGAAGTTACCCAACAAAAACACAGATGGAAAGATGTGTAAAGGACAGCGTAAAAGCATACGCAAAAAACCCCAAAACAACATGGCATCTCCAGTTCCCAGCTATCCCAAACAAAACAACCCGGAGAACTCAAATAAAAGGGAACAACAAGAAAATGACCTCAAGTCCTTGGTAATGAGGATGATAAAAGTGGAAACAAATAAAATTCGAAGTCAGATGCAGGAAGACGCAGCCAAGCAGGTGTGAGACATAAAAGAAGCACATAGAGTGGAACTGGAAAATTTTCAGGAAAATGTAAACAACCGGATGAAAGAAATAAAAAAATCTGTTCAATATATGAAGATGAAAATGGATTGAATGATTAACACACAGACAGAAGAAAAATGAGAACGTGAGGCCTCAGAGAAGAAGGCGAATGACACAGTGCTGAGCTTTTCTAATAGAATCCAAGAGATGGAAGAACGAATCTCAAGTCTAGAAGATACAATAACAGATCTTGAAGCAACCATTAAAGAAAATGCCAAATCTGGAAAACTCCTGACACAAAACATCCAAGAAATTAAGGACACCATGAAAAGAAGAAATCTGAGGATAATAGGCATTGAAGAAAGAGAAGATATCAGACTCCAAGGCCCAGAAAATATTCTCAACAAAATCATAGAAGAAAATTTCCCCAATCTAAAGAAAGAGATGCCTATAAACATACAAGAGGCATAAAGAACACCAAATAGAATTGACCAGAAAAAAAAACTGTGCTTCACATAATAATCAAAACACAAAACATACAGAACAAAGAAAAAATATTAAAAGCTGCAAGGGAAAAGGGCCAAATAACATTTAATAGCAAACCTATCAGAATTACACCCGACTTATCAGCAGAGATCATCAAAGCCAAAAGGGCCTGGGCAGAGATTCTGCAAACCCTAAGAGACCACAGATGCCAGGCCAGACTACTTTACCCAGCAAAACTATCAATAACCATTGATGGAGAAAACAAAATATTCCATGACAAAACCAAATTCAAACAGAACCTATCCACAAATCCAGCTTTACAGAAGATACTAGAAGGAAAACTCCACCCCAAAGGGTCAAGCCACAACCAAAACTACTCAGGAAATAGATAACTATACCATGGCAAAAACACAACTACACAAACGCTGGACTGGAACCAACATCAAAATTATGACTCTGGTCATTAATATCTCTCAACGTCAATGGTCTCAATTCTCTTATAAAAAGACAGAGACTAACTGAATGGGTGCATAAACAGGATCCACCCATCTTCTGCATTCAAGAAACACATCTCACCCATAATGATAGGCATTACCTCAGGATAAAAGGTTGGAAAAAATATTCCAAGCAAATGGTCACAAGAAGCAAGTAGGCGTAGCCATTTTAATATCGAAAAATATAGACTTTCAACCAAGATTAATCAAAAGGGATGAGGATGGACACTTCATACTCATCAAAGGTAAAGTCAACCAAGATGACATCACAATTCTGAACATCTATGCTCTCAATACAAGGGCACCCACATTTGTAAAAGATCTGCTAAAAAGGCTTAAACCACACATCGATCCCCACACAATAATAGTGGGAGACTTCAACACCCCACTCTCTCTGAAAGAGAAGTCATTGAAACAGAAACTGAGCCGAGAAATAATATCATTAACCAAGGCCATGGGTCAAATGGATCTAACAGATATCTATAGAACCTTTCACCCAAACAAGAAAAAATATACCTTCTTCTCTGCACCCCATGGAACCTTCTCCAAAATTGATCACATTGTAGTTCACAAAGAAAGCCTCAACAGATAAAACGGGATTGAAATAATACCTTGTATCCTATCAGATCATCATGGGCTTAGGCTGCAATTCAACAACAACAGAAATAACAAAAAGCCTACACGTATGTGGAAACTAAACAACTCTCTGCTAAATGACACCTGGGTCAGGGAAGAAATAAAGAAA
Source organism: Acomys minous (assembly GCF_964271855.1). Classification (NCBI taxonomy): domain Eukaryota; kingdom Metazoa; phylum Chordata; class Mammalia; order Rodentia; family Muridae; genus Acomys; species Acomys minous. The sequence goes on from NC_140502.1 coordinate 7,074,080, forward strand.
GAAATCAAGGAGTTGCTGAAATTCAATGAAAATGAAGGAACAACATACTCACATTTGTGGGATACATTGAAAGCAGTGCTAAGAGGAAAATTCATTGCACTAAGAGCCTTTAAAACGAAATTGGAAGCATCGCACATAAGCACCTTAACGACACAACTAGAAGCCCTGGGAAAAAAAGAAGCAGAAATACCCAAAAGGAGTAGACGTCTGGAAATAATCAAACTCAGGGGTGAAATTAACAAATTAGAAACTAAGAAAACAGTCCAAAGAATCAACATAAACAAGAGCTGGTTCTTTGAGAAAATCAACAAGATAGACAGACCATTAGCCAAACTAACTAAAAGACAGAGAGACAGTATTGAAATCAACAAAATCAGAAATGAAAAGGGAGATATAACAACAGACAGTGAAGAAATACAAAGAATCATAAGATCCTACTTTGAAGGCATATATGCCACAAAATTTGAAAGTCTAAGGGAAATGGACAATTTTCTTGATCAATTTCACTTGCCAAAGTTGAGTGAAGAGCAGATAAACAAGCTAAATAGTCCCATTTCCCCTGCAGAAATTGAAGTAATAATTGATAGTCTCCCAACCAAAAAAACCCCAGGGCCAGTCAGTTTCAGTGCAGAATTCTACCAGACATTCAAGGGCAAGCTAATACCGATACTCTTCAAGCTACTCCAAAAGATAGAAAGGGATGGAACATTACCAAATTCAGTCTATGAGGCCACAGTCTCATTGATACCTAAACCTAACAAAGACTCAACAAAGAAAGAGAATTTCAGACCAATTTCTCTGATGAACATCAATGCAAAAATACTAAATAAAATACTTGCAAAACGAATACAAGAGCACATCAAAGATATCATTCATCATGACCAAGTAGGCTTCATTCCAGGCATGCAGGGATGGTTTAATATACAGAAATCCATCAATGTAATTCACCACATAAACAAACTGAAAATAAAAAACCACATGATCATCTCTTAAGATGCAGAGAAAGCGTTTGATAATATCCAACACCCATTCATGTTTAAAGTTTGAGAGAGATCGGGAATACAAGGCACTTTCCTCAACATAATAAGGGCTATATATAGGAAGCCAATAGCCAAAATCAAAGTAAATGGTGAGATACTCAAGGAAATTCCTCTAAAATCAGGAACAAGGCAAGGCTGCCCACTCTCTCCATATCTCTTCAATATAGTACTCGAAGTTCTAGCCAGAGTACTAAGACAACAAAAGGAGATGAAGGGTATTCAAATGGGAAAGGAGGAAGTCAAATTATCCCGATTTGCATATGATATGGTAGTCTACATAAGTGACCCTAAAAGTTCCACCAGATTACTCCTACAGCTGATAAACAACTTCAGCAAATTGGCTGGATACAAAATTAACTCAAAAATGTCTGTAGCCTTCCTATACACAAATGACAACCTTTCAGAGGAAGAAATTAAGAAAACTACACCCTTCACATTAGCCACAAGCAACATTAAGTACTTAGGAGTTACTCTAACTAAGCAAGTGAAAGGACTTGTTTGAAAAAAATTTCAAAACTCTAAAGAAAGAGATAGAAGATGAAAGGAGAAGATGGAAGGATCTTCCTTGCTCATGGATCGGGAGAATTAACATAATAAAAATGACCATCCTACCAAAATCAATCTACAGATTCAATGCAATCCCTATCAAAATACCTTCACAATTTTTAAAAGACATTGAAAGTTCAATTCTGACCTTCATATGGAAAAATAAAAAACCAAAATAGCTAAAACAATCTTGTACAATAAAAGGTACTCCAGAGGAGTCTCCATACCTGATCTCAAACTACTATAAAGCAATAGTAATCAAAACAGCATGGTCCTGGCACAGCAACAGGCTGGTTGATCAGTCGAATCGAATTGAAGACCCAGATATGAATCCACACACATATGGTCACTTGATTTTTGACAAAGAAGCCAAATCCATTCGATGGAAAAGGGATAGCATCTTCAACAAATGGTGCTGGTCTAACTGGATATCCATGTGTAAAAAAATGCAGCTGGACCCATATTTGTCACCTTGTACAAAGCTCAAATCCAAGTGGATTAAAGACCTCAACATAAAACCAGAGACACTAAGTCATTTAGAAGAAAAAGTGGGGAAGAGCCTGGAACATATTGGCACAGGAGACAACTTTCTGAACAGAACACCAACAGCCCAGACATTAATGTCAACAATTAATAAATGGGACCTCATGAGGCTGAGAAGCTTCTGTAAGTCAGGAGACACTGTCAAGAGAACAAACTCGGAAAAGATGTTCACCAACCCTACATCTGACAAAGGTCTAATATCCAAAATATATAAAGAACTCAAGAAACTAAACACCACCAAACCAAATAACCGAATTGAGAAATGGGGCTTGGAACTAAACAGAGAATTCTCAACAGAGGAATATCAAATGGCTGAGAAACACTTAAAGAAATGCTCAACCTCCTTAATCATAAGGGAAATGCAGATCAAAACAACAATGAGATTCCATCTTACACCCATCAGAATGGCTAAGATCAAAAATTCAAGTGACAGCACATGCTGGCGAGGATGTGGGGAGAGAGGAACACTCCTTCATTGCTGGTGGGAATGCAAACTAGTACAACCACTTTGGAAAGCTATCTGGTGCTATCTCAGAAAAATGGGAATAGGGCTTCCTCAAGAGCCAGCTATTCCACTCCTTGGAATATACCCAGAAAATGCTTCTACACACAACCAGAAAATTTGCTCAACCATGTTCATAGCAGGCTTATTCATAATAGCCAGAACATGGAAACAGCCTAAGTGTCCCTCAATAGAAGAATGGATAAAGAAACTGTGGTACATATACACTATGGAATACTGTTCAGCTATTAAAAACAAGGAATTCCCGAAATTTGTGGATAAATGGATTGACCTAGAAATGGTCATAATGAGTGAGTTAACCCAGAAGCAGAAAGACTCAAATGGTATATACTCACTTATATCTGCATATTAGCCGAAGGGGCATGTCCCTCGAAAGTTTTCACTTACCAGGAAACTGAGACAGAGGGGAGGACATTCTAGTGGGACTCTAGATGAGAGAAGCATGGGAGATTGGCAAAGTAGAAGGATCCAGAGGGTCCTAGAAGCCTACAAATAGAACATTATGATAGGCAGATTTGGGCACAGGGGTCCCACTCAAACTAAGGCACCAGCCAAGGACAATACAGGCAGTAAACCTTAAACCCCTACCCAGATCTAGTCAATGGACAGAACACTCCACAGTAGAGTGGAGAGTGGGATATTACTTTCTCACATACTCTGGTGCCTCACCTTTGACCATGTCCCCTGGAGGGGGAGACCTGGTGGCACTCAGAGGAAGGACAGCAGGTTACCAAGAAGAAACTTGATACCCTATGAGCATATATAGGGGGAGGTAATCCCCCTCAGGAACAGTCATGGGGGGAATAAAGGAAAAATGGGAGGGAGTGAAAAAAGGGAGGATACAAGGGATGGGATAACCATTGAGATGTAACAATAATAAATTAATAAAGGAGAAAAAAAGAGAAAATTGGTGAAGAGCCTTGAACCCATTGACATGGGAAACAACTTCCTGGCCAGAGACATATAGCTCAGGACTTAAGGTCAACAATTAATAAATGAGACCTTGTGAGGTTGTGAAGCTTTTATAAGGCAGAAGATGCTGTGAAGAGAAAAAAGCAACAGCCTACAGATCGGGAAAAGTTCTTCACCTACTCTACATCTGACAAATGTCCAAATCCAAAATATATAAAGACCACAAGAAACCAAATACCACCTAGGCAAATAATTCAATTAAGTTATGGGGTAGAGAGTTAAACAAAGAATTCTCAACAGATGAATATCGAATTCCTAAGAAACACTTGAAGAAATGCTCAATGTCCTCAGTCATCAAAGAAATGTAACTCAAAATGACTCTGACATTCCATCTTACATCTATCAGAATGGCTAAGATCAAAAACTCAGGTGACAGCACATGTTGCTGAGCATGTGGAGAAAGAAGAATACTCCTCATTGCTTGTGGGAGTGCAAACTTGTACAACCACTTTGATCCAACTGACCAATATGGCACTTTCTCAGAAAACTAGGAATAGGACTACATCAAGACCTAGCTATTCCACTCCTTAGAATACACCCAAAATATCCTCCACCACACAAGGATATATGCTTAACCTTCTTCATAGCAGCCTTCTTCATAATACCAGATTCTGAAAAGAACCTTGATGTCCCTCAGTCGAAAAATGGATGAAGAGACTGTGGTACATTTACACTGTGGAAAGCTACTCAGGTATTAAAAACTAGGAAATATAGAAATTTGCAGGCAAATGGATGGAACTTGAAATGATCGTCCTGAGTGATGCAGACCCAGAAAGATACACATGGTATATACTCACTGATAACTGGACACTAGCCCCACAGTGATGTCCTCTGAGAGTCTTCAATCAGCAGAAGATGGGGACAGATGCTGAGAATTCCTATTTTGACCCCAGGTGCTAGGGGCCTTGGAGAATGGGGAAATATTAGGACACAAAGGGTCTAGAAACCCTACAAGAAGACCATCAAGGATGGGAGATTGAGACCTAGTGGGGTCTTTTCAAACTGCTGTGCCAAGCAAAGAGAATGAAAGTGATAAACAGAGGCTCCCTATTCAGATGTAGTCAATGGACAGCACATTCTCCCCAGTTGTGTGGAGAGTGGGACTGACTCTAACATGAACTTTGGTGTCCCATGTTTGAGCACTTCTCCTTGGTGGGGAGGCCTGGTGGCACACAGAGGAAGGGTAAGTAGGCTATCCATATGAGAACTGATAGGCCATATTCATGTGGTAGATGGGAAGTTCCCTTCTGTCCCATGCCTAGTGGAAGAGAACATGGTGAAAGAGTGAGGGAGAAAGGAATGGGAAGTTACAAGTGAGGGAATAACAACTGAGATGTAATCTGAATGAATTACTTAAATAAAATTAAATATATATTATCTCTTATATTTTAAATACATACTGTGTTGTTTTTTTAACTAAATGATACAACAGACAGATGTTTAAAATTAGCTTATATATAATTCATAAATGATTTAAACTACGAATCAAAGAAGAAACTAAAGAAATACAATTATTAGGTCCATACTTTTCATAGACCTATTTGAATTCAGAGGAAAAGCACATGGTAGTCTCTATGTAAATAATGGATTTGACCTCAATATGGAAAAAATAATGAGGTTATTATCAGGAATTTGGAATGGAACAGAAGGTCATTATGCTAAGCTACACATGCAGACTTTTGAAATTCTAAATTATCATAGACTCCAGTTTCATCAGTGTATGTCTTGTATCTACGTATGTAGGAGTGTTTGTTGGTGTGTGTGTTTGTCTGTGTGACACACACATCTTTACACCAAAAATTAGGTCAGGCATTATGTGAGAAGTGCAAAGGCCTACAGGAATTAGGGATGGAATATCTTGTGACACTAGTGGGAAGAATATATCAGCAGTATACATTTATACTGGCAATGCAGATTTTACACTGCAACGAAGAATAGATTACTCTGCAATTTGTATAGGAAGAGTTTACACATTAAAACCACAGTTGTTCCTCAATTATTATTTGCTTCTAAGATACTCAGCACAAGAATTCCTTACAGGTACTACTTGAATAGAAATTAGTATAAAACAATACTGAAAAGCAGAGATTCAGTACAAGAAATGGGTTATCACATTTTATTGATCTGTGAGAACTGACGCTCTAGGATGGAGATCATGTGTTAGAATTAAAATATTTAACCTAGTTTATTACTAATAATGTAGGTATTGGTTGAGGGATAAGTCTCATTTAATATTTGAAATGATACACAAAGCTCTTGGGTTTCCTTGAATATTGTGGATATTGTTGAATTCTTAAAATCAACATTTAACGCGTGCATGAGCTGCTATTGGGTGAGGAGTGGGATGGCTTATGGTACAACAGGAGTCAAGAAATTTCTGGATTTCACCTGATAATTGGTTCCAAAACTAGAAACATAGACTTTGGGTAGATATTCTTTATTTGTAACTGGTGTGACATATTTCACAGTGTGTATGCTCTGAGGTTCTCAGATGGCCCAGACAAGTGGGTACCTGTGCTTCATATAGACTTGGTGATACAATACTCACCATATAGTCATGAATTATCTTATATGCCCCTTCTGAATCAATAATTTATATTTCACTGTGCATAATCTAAAAAATATCAACTGACATAGTTTCTATTGGTGTACACATAAACAGATATATAAGATAGCACTGAAACAAAACTTTCACTAAACAGCCTCTGCTCAGGGATTTTAATATCCATAAACCTAAATGATGTCATGGAACCAGAAACAGAACTATTATCAAATATATTTATGAACTCATGTTTACCACATGGACAGTGGACCTCAGATGACAAGTCCCAGGGAAGATTCCTCCAGGAATGAGGAATGGCCTAAGGGAAAAAAGGAATCATGAATGTGCAAGTAAACTTTCCATTGTCCAGAAACATAAAAGAAGATAGGAACACATGGGTTTCCATTTGTTAGGCTGATGTGCATGACACTTCACAATCCACAACACTGAGGCTTATAGTAAGACAAAGATGTTTACTTTGATTTTGTTCTCCTTGCTTCTGAACACTCCACTTCTCATGATGAGTTTCACTCCTTCCAGGTGCTTTTGGAGAATGAAGAATGAAGAAAAGAACAGAGAGTTAAGGGACGCGTGTATTATCTTCCTTTATTCAGTGAAACGGTCTGTGGAGAAAAACTATTTAGGCAACATTCCGGATAAGCTGTAAGTGCTTTTTAAATTCTCCTGTATATTTCATCACAAGTATTTCTGGAGAGGTCTGATGATGAGAAACAGAACAAAGCTTTGAATGTTGTCTTTTTCTTCCAATATGCACACAAAGAAAGAACACCAAATTCTTTTATAAACTCAATGCTATTTTATGAATTTAAAGTGGTCAATAAACTATTATCTTTCTTCAAGTTAGCCTCCTGATTTCAAGGACAGAAGTTGAGTGGACAAACAATCTGTACCATGATCATAAAGATTAGCCCTCTTTTTGACAGTTTCCATTGCACAGTACCCAGTGCTTTATTATCAAATGATACCCCATGTTATTTCAATATGTTTCATCCTGAGAAGGTAAAACTAAATGGCCATAGAGTGTGTTTCTGTCAGTGTGTATCTATCAGTTTCTGTGTGTGGGCACCTCATATATGGAGTACACCTAGACACAGAAAGCTTTCACATAGATGTTCATTTACTCTCTAAAATTATCTGGATGTAGTCACTCTATATGACTTTTGAACCTGCATCAAAAATGTAAGTAGGATTTCTGTCCAATGTGAACTTTAAATATGTCCTTATATCTCCATCTTAACTTGAATACATACCCAACCATTGGCTTTTACGTATTAGAAAGCCCAGTTCTTCATTTTCTTCATTTTCCATTTAGCAAAAAGAAGGAAAGCTTAGACTGTAAATTTTATGTTTGAAAATTGAGGCTATCTCTAATTGTGGTGACCACTTACTTTCCTTGTCATCTGACTGTGTTACATTTGTAGCATGTGTAGGTAGTTGACAGTACTTGAGAACATGATTAGAGGAGTTTCCTAGTAGCTCATCTCTTCAGTTATTTAAGAATTATGTACATTATGATGGGCAGATCTGGGCCCAGGGGTTTTGCTTAAACAATGGCACCAACCAAGGACAATACATGCAGTAACCATCGAACCCTTACCCAGTTCTTGCCAACGGACAGGACGTTTTTCACAGATGAGTGATGAGTGGGGATTGACTTTCACATGAACTCTGGTGCCCCATATTTGACCATTTCCCCATGATGGGAAGGCTCGGAGGTACTCAGTGGAAGAATAGCAGGCTACCAAGATTAGCCTTTATACCCCATGATCACATAAAGGAAGAGGAGGTCCCCTTCAGTCACAGTTATAGGAGAGGGGAATAACATGAAATTCCAAAGGAGGAATGGGAAGATACAAGGCATGGGATAATAATTGAGATGTTATATTAATGATTGAATAAATAATAATAATAATAATAATAATAATAATAATAATAATAATAATAATAATAAATAATTATGTATTTTATTTTTAAGTCTAAGTTGTTTGTTTTCTGATATTTCTATCACGTTTGCCAATTATGTTTCTCTTTCAGTAATTTTACTAAGTATAATTGCATATTTTACCATGTGAATACTCTACACACTTTTACTCTGTGGATTTCTGACTGTTGTTTCCAAGCACAGCAAGCACTTTATACTACTAGGCCACTGTGGTAGCTCAAGTAACTGATGCTGTTTATTTTTAGTATGCAAGAGCTAGTGTTTGTGTCACACAAGTTCTAGTCTCAACTTTCTAATGTGTTCTACTGAAATTTCCAACGGCAAATTTTTCTGTACTGTATAAAGGCTCTTCTAAAAGGAGCTATTTTGTATAGAGACAGATAACTCAAAGATACAATTTCTAAATGAAAATCTACTCATATTTAAATATGAGTGACTCATTCCAAGCGAAGGATTATATTTGATAATTATTGTTCAGATGGTAGGAAATAACTAGCAAGAGACAGGAATGGTTTTTTTCCCATAGAGAGAATAAAAAAAAACCTCAATTTATTTTTTGCTCATGTCATAAAAGAGCATTGCTTAGGTCCATACATCCAGATGCATACAGGCATACATCAGTTTAAAATAATATATTTGTTCATGTATTTTACCTACTGAACATGGTCCCTCCCTCCTCTACTCCTTGTCACATGCTCTCTCCATCTACTCCATGTGCATTCTCTGTTATTCAAAGAAGGGGAGCCCCTGACTAAGTCACCTCAACTCATGAATCACATCAGGACTGAGTGTGTACTCTTCTCATGTTGCCTGAAATAGAAACCCCACCAAGGGAAAGAGAGTAAAAAGACAGGCAACAGAGTTCATGTCAGAGACTGTCCCACTTCCTCTAACTAGGGGATCCACACTAAGCCTGAACTACACATCACCTACATCTGTTTTGGGGTCCTAAGTCCAGTCTTTCGAGGATCCTTGGTTGGTGATTGTGTCTCCACAACCCCCTCTGTGCCCTGATAAATTGACTGTTGATTTTCTTGTGCAGTTCGTGTTAGGTCTTCATCCTTCTATACTTCCCCCTAGTTTTCTATGCGAATCCTAACACTCTTTGTCTAATATTTGGTTTTGATTCTCAGCATCTGTTGATTCACTGATGTCTGGAACACTTAGGGACATCTATGCCAGGCTCCTGTCTGAAAGCACAGCAGAGTATCAATAATAGTGTCAGAGGTTGTCTCTCTCCTGTGTTCTGAGGCTCAGTTTGGGCCAGGCATTGCTTGGACATTCCCTAAATCTCTGTTCTATTTTTTAATCCATGCATATGTTGTAGGAAGGTAAATTTTGAGTCATAGTTCTTGTGGATTGACTGGTATTCCCCTCTCTCCATTAGGAGTTCTGTCTAGTTAGAGGGTGTCCTCTCAACTGAGTCACCACCATATTATCCCAGAACTGTCTCATTTATCCATCTTGTCAGAGAGATATCTCCACCCCTGCCTTATTCTTACTGCCCAGGCCCTCTGACCTGCTGCATCAGCTCTCCCCAGGTCTGACATCCACCCTCATTTCTATCTGAGCTCTCTCTCACCTACATTTTCCTTATCTTCAGCTTCTTCTGCCGTCTATTATATTTCATTTTCTGAGTTAGAATAAAGCATCTTGTCTGGGTTCCTCCTTCTTTTACTCCTTATCTTTGGGTCAGTAATTCTAGTATTTTTTATCCTGTACTATATGGCTAAGTAAATACATCCATGTCTATTTTTGTTAGTCTAGGTTTTCATACTCAGCAAATGTTCTCTAGTTTACTTACCTGAAAAATTTGTGATATTCTTTGTTTTATATTGGAGTAGTATTTCATTGTTTATTCTCCATTGTTTGAGTGACATCATTTTTCTAGATTCTAGCTATTATGAGTAATGCTGTTATGAACATAATTGAGCAAGTGTCTTAGGGTATATATCCAGGTACGTTATAATTATGTCTGGAGGTAAAGCTTTTACCAGTTTCCTGATAAAGAAACAGATTGATTTCCAAAGTTAGACATACATCTACTTAAATATGAATCTTCTGTGTGAATGTATTTGAAAATAAACCAGTAAAAAGATGCTCTCTCTGAAAAATTATCTAAAAAGAAAAACAACAATATGAAGATGGATAGAGAAGAATACGAAATATTTTCAACTAATTATAATTTATTGTTAGTACAGGTAACAAATATTGCCCCAGAATCACTCGTGTGCACTGATCAGTCACTCTTTCACTACCTTAGCCAATTCAGTTAATTTCATATGGAAATACCAGAAACTCAGAGGCTCAAACATCATGTGTAATTTTCACATTTCTGTATAATTAATAAATGAATGCATGATCAGGTTTACAGCTTGGTCAAAACCTGTGGCCTTGTCTTTCCCTTCTGAGCAAGTACTCAACAACCACAGATGACAAAGCTTTCCATGGAATATGCATGTTTTGTGTAGATGAACTCACATGAAATTTTATAGGTGTTATAATATTCCACATTTTTATATTTGTAAACCTCATTACATAGGATACTTGTTCCAAACATAGGGAAAAAACAATATCTCCAAGTACAGAATAGTCATTGTATTGAATGCCAATGATTATGTGTATACTTCTGTACATAATAAATATTGTATCATTTTTCAGAGCACCAGCTGAAAGCCTGATTCCTCTGGTTTTGGCTTTTTCCTTGGATGAAATAAAGAGAAACCCTGATCTTCTATCAAATATGTCTTTAGTATTTCGAGTACCATATTGTCTAAATGTGTCACTAGTAAAAAATGTCATGCATCTTTCTTGTCCACCTGAAAGGACTCATCCTAATTATGACTGTACCAAAAGTTTCGCTTGTGCAGTCCTTCTTACAGGACCAAACTGGGAAGCATCTGTACTATTTCACATATTAATGTCCAGCCGTGAACCCCAGGAGGTGCGATTTTTGTGGGGTTAAAATTTAATGAAATTTTGTCTCCATTTGTGGCTTTGATAAGATGGAAAAAAAGGGTGTAAGGAGGAGACTGGTCTTACTGTCCTTATGTCAACCTGGTAGTCCAATGGTGTTATTCAGATACTTGATGGGGATCTGGAATTTCTCTGTGTGAAATAGGGATAAGAGGAGAAGTAACTAGTAAGGGGGATTTCTAGAACTTTTTACAGATAAAATGTGCTTACAAGTTCTTAAAAGTACATGCTACCTCATGCTGTTCCTTGTGTCCTAGGTTCTCCATCTTACTTATGGGCCTTTCCATCCTCTCCTGAATGACCGTGTACAATTTTCCTATATTTATCAGATGGCCCATGAGGATACATCTCTAGCAATGGCTCTCGTTGCCTTCTTACTTTATTTAAACTGCAACTGGGTAGGGCTGGCCATCTCTGACAATGAACAGGGTACAAAATTTCTCTCAGATTTGAAAAGTGAAATGGAAATGAATATGGTCTGCTTTGCCTTTGTGAACATGATCCCAGTGAACATGGAGGTATACATGTCAAAAGCTGATGTGTATTATAACCAAATCATGACATCATCCACAGATGTTGTTATCCTTTATGGTGAGAAAGACAGTACTCTTGCTGTGGCTTTTAAAATGTGGGAATCTCTAGGTATACAAATAACATGGATCACCACCTCACAGTGGGATGTTCCTACAAGTAAGAGAGATCTCACACTTGACCCATTCCATGGGACTCTTACTTTTGTACACCATCATGGTAAGATTTCAGGTTTTAAAAATTTTGTCCAGATATTGAACCCTCTCAAATACTCAGATAAATATCTGGCAAGCCAGGACTGGATGAACTTTAAATGTGAAGCCTCAGGATCTAACTGTAAGACAATGAAGAACTGCTCATCCAGTGCCTCATGTGAATGGCTAATGGCACAGACTTTTGACATGGCCTTCAGTGATAGCATTTATGACATATACAATGCTGCATATGTTTTGGTTCATGTCTTTCATGAGATGCTTCTTCAACAGGTAGAAAATCAGCCAATTGACAATGAGAAAAAACGTGATCATAGCTACTCAAAGGTAGGGTTTCTTCTAGTGGATTATACATGATATTATCAATGTCATAGTTTTCCAGAGTCTCTCAGATGATTAACTGAGTGAACTAGGAAGTGTTTCCCCAAAACCTAGGTTTCTAAATGTTTTTATGCTGTCACAATAAATCTGGAGCTTTGTATAGAATTTAATACATAGGTCTTGGAATGAAAGACACCATTTATCAGTGAAAATAAGTGACTCTGTAATAGAGCAACTGAATATAATCATTCCTGTTCTAATACTGGAGAGATAGTCTCTTCTCATTAATTGTTACCATGATGAAGAGATGATTGTTTGTTCATTAATTCTGAAAATTGAGGTAATAAGTTCAGGTTATTGTTTTCTCAATAGATTCTCCCCAAATGTAGTCTCTGTTCACCTTCCTCAAAGGCTTAGTGTAATTACACAGAAAGAGTTATGCGAGTCAGTTTATTACACACACACACACAAACACAGACACTCATTTTTGAATATATATTTCTCACTGTATTTGTGTTTCTATGTGTGTTCCTGTGTGTCTGTGTATATATCTCTGTTTATGTGTGTACACAAATGTGTGTGCACTTGTGTGTATGTGTTTGTGTTTGTGTGTTTCTGTCCATCTTACTATCTGTCTTTTTTTAGAAGTGAGCATAAGTTGTCTGTGTTTCAATGCCCATGTGTGTTTGTTTCTTCTTTTATGTATGTTTCTGATTGTATTTGTCAGTGCATGTGTCTGTGTGTACTGTGTTTCTGTATATTGGATTGTACATATGCATATATCTCTTGCTCTGTGTGTGTTTTTGTCTGTATCTCCTTGATATTGTGAGCATAAATGTGTTTTTGTGTCAATGTCTCTCAGTGTGAATGTTTGTATCTCATTATGTCTCCCTGTGTGTATTTGTCTGTGCATGTGTGTGTCTATGTATGTGTTTGGTGTATGCCTGTAGTTGTGTGTCTGTTTGGGTGTATATGTCTGTCTGTGCCTGTATGCTGTGATGTGTGTCTGGATGTGTATGTTAATGTGTGTGTAAACAAATATGTGGCTACATTATGTGAGTATCTCTATATAGATGTGGGTCTCTCTTTGTGCAGATGCATGTGTGTGTGTTGCACATCTATGTTTGATGTATATGTGCTTTTCTAATGTTGTGTTTCTTAGTTTCCTTTCAGAGGACTAAAATTATGCAAACATTATGACAAATTAATTTTTAATATTGATTTCATTGAAAATTTCTACCTGATCCCTTCAATAAAATTGCTTTTCAGATACAATCATTAGACATTTTCTCCCATCAAGGAAGGGCATATGTAGTATATAATACTGTCTGTTTTTCAGATGCACTCCTTGATGAGAAAGACCCACTTCACTAGCCCTAATGGAGACAAAGTGACCATGAACAAGAAAGAAAAAGTTCAGAAAGAGTATGACATTTTCTACATTTGGAATCTCCCACATGATTTTGAACTTAAGGTGAAGATAGGAAAGTTTAGCCTAGATTTTCCACATGGTCCACAGCTGTGTTTATCTAAAGACATGCTAGAGTGGGCCACAGGAAGTCGACAGGTGGGTTGAAAGATCTGTACTGATTTCCATTCCATACCAGTAAACACTGTGTGTTTAGTTGGCCCATTTATGCTTTTTTAAACATTAGTGAAATGAAATAAATTGTCCCATAAGGAACCTACTTCTAGTCTCCTATGTTACATTTCTTATTTTCACTATTTCTTATACGACCTTTTGTTAGTCCTTTGAGGAGTTCATGCAATAGTTACACTGTATTTTACTATCAAAGAACTGTGTTTTTGTTTTTTAATATGAATATGAAACAACTTTTGACCATTCATTTATAATATTTCCAGTAAAATGAGCAATGGACTCATGGTACGATTCTTATTACCATATAGTGATTTCCTCACTTATTATGAATCTGTGATAAAATAAGTTAAGGAAACTGAAGCTAAGTGTAATGATGCAGTAAAATGAAAATCCAAATGAATTAGAAATGAAGCTCACCATTTCTTTTAATTTTAATTATTTTTTTAATTTAAATTTTTTATTTAATTCATTTTAAATTCCCGCCTTAGCCCCCTCCCTCATGTTCTTCCAGGCAACCCTCTCTTTTCCTTCCCGCTATGCCCCTTCTCTAGTCCTCAGAGAGAAGAACCCTTCTCCCCTACTCACTGACCCTAGCCTATGAAGCATCATAAGGACTGCCTACATACTCTTCTTTTGTGAGATGATCAGGTTCCCCATCAGGGGGAAACGATCGAAGAGAAGGTAACAGTTTTATTTTATATGTTTGCTTAAGCCTCTGACACAGAGTCTCTAAATTGTCAACCCTTCTAATCATAAAATAATAATTTTTGATAAATATTAAATATTCTATTAATTTTTACATTGTATTTTCTTTCCTTTTTACATGTTATAGATTTTCTGTCTGGATATATGCCCATACAACCCTGACATATGTGGTATATATCGACATTAGAAGGGTGATGCATATTCATGGAAATGTGAGCCAGCTTAGATATGCAAAATGGGTGCAAGAAATCAATTGTTATTCACAGTTTGTCCAGGCCTCAGCTCTAAATTATGCCATGTAAAGAAACTGTTCACTACAGTATCCTTGCTTGGTCCTCTTAATTGTTGTGTAGTTCATTCAAACTAATGAAGCAGTATCTGCTTTCCCTTTCTGTATTTGGAGGTATTTGGTAGTAAAACTTTTTTGTTGAGCATTAATTTGTGAAAAAAATTTCCATCATTGTTCCAGGGCATGTTATAGGTATGAATTCTGATGTGGTTGTTTTTGAAGTATTCTATTCGAATTATGGAACCACCAAGTTATTTAAATTTTAAAGATGATAAGTCCAGGAATTCAGGTTGCTCCACATACTCTGGCATCTGCAGTTAATAGTCCTTCTCAGAGTGATTAGGGGAATCATTGTTATGCAGAGGAACAGAGGATCTGAAGTTTAGCTAATGAGATACACACGCACTCGATGGCAGCAGTGATTTCTCATGTGTGTTCCAAACACAGCTTGATTAGGCATTACAAAAACCTGCACCGGAATAATACTCAATACCAAAAAAAATATAGAACCATTGCTCTGCTTCCAGATATGCATATCAGGACACATGCAGAAGCAAACAAACATAAAAATGATGATATCAAATCTACCTAGCTCAAAATGTTACAGTCATAGACTTAAATGAGAGTATGTTCAATGATATGCTAAATACATAATTCAAAGAATGATTATTAGAATGCTCTATGATAAGTGAAGGGACATAAATTTCCCCGGGAAGGATAAGAGGGAGCAGAAAAACTACTATAAAATAAGTCACTGAAAAAGCATGAGAAAAAGAAATTCCAGGAAAGCAGAAAATAATAAAAATACTCAAACAGAAAATATGTAAAAGAAAAACCAAGTAAATGAAATAAAATTATAAGTAGATAGTTTCAGCAAGACAATAGTTCAAGATAAAGACAGAAAGACAAAGCTGGAATATTATGCGTTAGTTTTAGAAAAATCAGACTATAAAAATTAAACAAAACTAGGATTCAAAATATAGGAGAATTGAGGATTTCTGATCAGAAGATCAGAATTACAGTCAAGATCACAAGAGCAAAACAAGGAAAAACTCAACTCATCAACACTATATCCAGTATAATGTAATCATGAATTTCAAGTGAGTTGTGTTCCCAATGAGATACAACAGTCATTTACATAGCAAAGAATGAAAATCAGTAAATGACCAACCCTTGGCATATTTAACATAAAAATTATATTGTAAGAAAGACATAAACTTGAAGGCTGCAGTACAGAATACTGTGTCATAGCAAGTTCCCATCTGTATATCAGTCAATGTCACTATGGACATTCTTACAGGAGGAGAGTAAGAGTGATGTATTTCAAACATTTAACAGCCAGCCACAGTAACTATAAACAGAAAAGTTATTCCTCATAATAGAAGGATACAGAACAGAGTTCAATAATAGACACAATCACAGGAATTTAGAAGCACTGAAAAATTACCATGAAAGATGCTAGTTGAACCACTTCACATGATGAATGCAAGGATCAAAGGAACACACAGAAAGCACTAAGCTCCTGAGAAAAGCAACTATTAGAAAACTATCAAGTACTACAATATCAACAACTAGATAATATTCACAAAATAATCTACAGTAATAATTTATTGTTAATGTTCACATTCTCTAATAAAAATCCATAGACAACAAGATTGGTTCAATAAAACAACAGAAACACCCCAAATTTTTTTTGTTACTTCCATGGAAAAAATGTTATTTTTAACCTGAATGGAATCCTTCTATAAAAATATGGGTGATACATCATTATGAAGTGAAACAAACAAACAAACAAACATACAAACAAA
Source organism: Acomys minous (assembly GCF_964271855.1). Classification (NCBI taxonomy): domain Eukaryota; kingdom Metazoa; phylum Chordata; class Mammalia; order Rodentia; family Muridae; genus Acomys; species Acomys minous. The sequence goes on from NC_140502.1 coordinate 7,090,651, forward strand.
CAAAATCCATGAAAACATTCACTTAGATGGACATGAATGGAATAATTCTAACGTCTACACATATCAAGGCAATTCGACAACACACCAAAATGTTTGTTCGCTATACCCAAGTGTATTTCATTCAATAAATGCAATTGTTATTTCTAAATGCAGATAAGTTAAATGACATAAATCTTGTAAACATACCCCAAGATGGAATTATATGATTATACAAAAATATTCATCAATGGATTAAAAAGAAGTCCATCATCTATTCAGAATAAAAAACCATGTTGGAATACAAAGAACAGGTAATATCTTGATAGAATAGGATTTTTATGGCAGACTGAAAGCATATTACTAGATACAAAGAAAAACATAAAAATTCAATTAAAATAAGAATGAAGCCAGGTATGTGTGGTGCATGTGTTAATCCAAACAGTTTGTAGGCAGAGTTAGAAAATTCTCTGTTGATAGGTGACCAGTTTGGCCTAGATAGCTAATCCAAGGATGGCAGTGAGACATAGAGACCATGCCTTAAAATATTGAATGGAAATGGGGCAGCAATATGCACTGTCGCCACTATTTGTCAAAATGGTCATTAAAATATTACCAAGTGCCTAGCTTGATATTGGGATGGATACTAGTACTTCCTACTGGTACTCTATGTGAGAGAGTTAAGGATGAATGGGGAAATAGAAGGACCCAGAGGATCGTAGAGACCTACAAGGAGACAGTTAAGGCTGGCAGATCTGGACCGAGGCGAGTCAGCTAAAAATGCTGTACCAACAAAGAACAAAGCATGTAGTAACCATAGAACCCCTATCCAGATCTAGCCAATGGATACCACTTTTCCACAATTGTGTGGATAGCAGGGATTGACTCAGACATGAACTCTGGGGACCCCTACTTGACCACTTCCTTTTGGTGGGGAGACCTGCTAATGTTCAGAGGAAAAGTTAACAGGCTCCCAGGAAGAGACCTGATAGGCTGTGATCTTATAGTGGAGGAGAGGGTTTCTTTCTGTCACAAACCTAGGGGAGGGGAATAGGATGAAAGTGGGCAGGATGGGGAATTGGAAGATACAAATGAGGGGATAAAAATGAGATTTAATCTGAATAAATTCCATAAATAAGGAAATTTTTACTATGTACCAAAACAACTGTAAATATATATTTTAAAAAGAGAGAATGTGTCCAATTATAAGTGAGTATATACCATTTGAGTCTTTCTGATTCTAGGTTAAGCCATTCAGTATGATAGTTTTTCGTTCCATCCATTCATCCACAAATTTCAAGAATTCCTTCTTTTTAATAACTGAGAAGTATTCCATAGTGTAGATGTACCACAGTTTCTTTATCCATTCTTCTACGTAGAAACCCTTAGGCTGTTTCCAGGTTCTGGCTATTATGAAGAAGGCTGCTGTGAACATGGTTAAGCATATGCCCTTGTTGTGTGCTAGAGTATCTTCTACGTATATTCCAATGAGTGGAATTGCTGAGGCTTAAAGAAGCCCTATTCCCAATTTTCTGAGATAGATTTCCCAAGAGGTTGTTTAAGTTTGCATTCCCACCAGCAATAAAGAAGTGTTTCTGTTTCTTCACATCCTCACCAGCATGTGATATCACTTGAATTTTTGATCTTAGCCATTCTGATGGGTGTCAGATGGAATGTCAGAGTTGTTTTGATTTGCATTTCCCTGACAACTAAAGGCATATATACTCACTTATAACTGGACACTAGCCAAACGGGCATGTCCCATGAAAGTCTTCACTTACCAGGAAAGTGGAATAGATGTGAAGACATCCTCTTCGGACTCTATGTAAGAGAAGTATTGGAGAATGGGGAAATAGAAGGATCCAGAGGGTCCTAGAAACCTACAAGTAGAACATTATAATGGATGGATCTAGTTCCAGGGGTTCTGTCCCAACTATGGCACCAAGCAAGGACAATATGTGCAGTAATCATCAAACCCCTACCCAGATCTAGACAATGGACAGGACATTCTCCACAGTTGAGAGAGGAGCAAGGACTGACTTTCACATATGTTGCCCCATATTTGACCACATCCTTTGATGGGGAGGCCTGGTAGTACTCAGAGGAAAGATACCAGGATATCAAGAAGAGACTTGATACCCTATGATCATATATAGGGAGAGGAGGTCCCCCCGCAGTCACAGACATAGGGGAGGGGACTAGAGTGAAAGTGGAAGGGATAGAGGATTGAGAGGATACAAGGGATGGGATAACAATTTAGATGTAATATGAATAAATTAATAGAACAAGTAAAAAAAAAGAGAAAGTAATGTTCTCTGTTTTAGATAGGGAATTGAGGTATCCCAATGCTACAGAGTGAGACCCTGTTTCACAACCACCACAGCAAAGGGAAGCGTTCTAGTTAAGTGTGTATGTGGAGAACATGAGATGAATCTGTGTACCAGTGACAATGTGGTTTTCACATACACCTTAATACTTAATGAAGGATTCAAAAGAGCATGCAACACTCAGCAAGTTTCCTTTTAAAAACATATTTGTTAATTTATTCATATTACATCTCAATTGTTATCCCATCCCTTGTATTCTCCTGTTCCTCCTTTCCTCCTGTTTCCCTCCGCCATCTCTTCCTTACGACTGTAAGTGAGAGGGACCTCCTCCCCTGTACATGCTCATAGGGTATCAGGTGTCTTCTTGGTATCCCTATCAGCATACTACTAATGCTTCTTACAGAGCCCCATCATAAAGTTCAGTGTAATAAAAACATACCTTTCTTTAACCTAAGAAAACCTTCAATTAACATCAAACAAACGAACTTTTACTCTGGTTCCCACAGCATTTATAGGCTCCTTAAGGTCTTCTCACTTCAGGAAACACATCACATTACAGCTTCTTACACATCAACCCGGTACCTTGTCACTAGGATTGTCTTTTCAACTGTGCTTTTCTTTACATCAAGTTGGTGAAGATTTGCAGTTTTAATTTATTGGAGGATGTGTTTGTTAAGACTTGAGGATATATTTCCCCTGTTTTAGATGTGCTTTCATCATTTCTTGCAAAGTCGTTGCTTTGTTTAAATGTTGGCCATGAGCATGGTGAGGAAGAAAGGTTGTTTTGGATCATGTGTTATAAGCAAGGGAAGACAAGGACGGAACTTGGAGACTGAAATTAAAGCACAGGCCCTTGAGAGAACACTGCTTACTGGTTTGCTCTGTGTCATTTCTCACACATGCTTGCCTAGCAACAGCATTGTCTTTAGTAGACTGGGCATGCCTACAATGAATACCAAATAATAAAATGCATTAGCGTTAGAAAAAAGTTTATTCTGATAGAGAAAATTTCTCAAGTAAGGTTCATTCCATGTTCTTTATCTTTTTACTGTACTTTGTGTCAGCTTGATGAAAATCAACAAGAAGACCAGGTGGCATCTCTGTAGTGTTTGCACAAAGTACTCTAAACTTCCGTTTCCATAATGTCTAAGATTTTGTAAAGAGCTCAACTTTTCATCAACTTGTTTTAATATATTCACACACTTGCCATTATACAAAGTACCAAGTGACATGTGGCTCCTCAGTGTCTGTATATAAAATAAGCTTATTGATATCTCAACATGCTAATGTAATATAGTTATGGCTGAAGTAGGTAAAACTCAATATGTATCGTATTTCCTCAGATGGTGCCCTCTGTATGCAGTGCTGATTGTGGTCCTGGATTCAGAAAATTCAGGCAGGAGGGAATGTCTGTTTGCTGTTTTATTTGTATCCACTGCCCAGAAAATGAAATTTCTAATGGAACAAGTGAGTGTTTACTGCTGTGATAAACTTTACATTGATAATCCTCTCCATCAACAAAGGCATGCTGAAGGAGTCTAAAACGCAACTACAAAAATATAATATACCATTTTCTCCATTAGCAGTCACAGGAATACCAACATTAACAATGTCTTAACCACCACCACGACCACAACAAAAACCCTTTTGCCTAGTTATACATTTTGATTCATTTTCTGTCACATCATATTTTTTCAAAGAAATAAAATCAAACTGCAGTGTGAGCACATAGTGCATGAGATCTGTTCTGTTTATTAATTTACCCTATAACTACATGCATAAAAGATTCCAGTCGTGAATGTTCAAAATGTGAATTTATTCTTTTTCCATGTATGTATGTGTCCCTACATATGTTTATGTACACTTATATGTACAGAATCCAACAGAGGACAGAATATCACACCAGATCTGATGGACTGTGTAATGGAGGTCCTAGAAAACAAGTCTTTATCCGTAGGTAAATTAGAGTAGTGATAAAATAATTACTTGTAAAATAATCGGAAATGGCTGAGTATAAAACAAAATTTGTGTGATTCATAGAGGCTCATTTTCTTTCCTCCTTCTTAATTGTAATTTATTCTGATTACAACTCAATTGTTATTCCCTTACCCATTTTCAAATGTCTGATGTGAATTGTTTCTAGGAAGGTGAAGATAATTGTTTACACATGGTGTACAAAATATAACAAGTCTTATATATCAAACATTTTATAAATGACACTCAATTAATAATTTCATGAAATAATAGATTAGAACAGTTTTGTAACGAAAGTAATTTATGCAAACATTAAAATTGTATTGCAACCTACAGAGGCCGTTTAGTATAATGATTATCTATTTATGCTTGGCTAAATGCAAATGGACAATGAATGGTTTTTCCAACATTTGCCTGTGATACTATGCAATAAAATTTAAGTTCTTAAAATACATTTTTGGCCAATAATATGGCTCTACATTTAAATCATTTGCCACTAAGACTGATAGCTGGAGTTCACCCCCAGGACTCATATAGTGAGATAAGGCAAAGAACTCTTAGAAATGCCTTCTGACATCTATGCACTCAAATAACATCCATAATGATTAAACAAACTTTAATAAAATTGTTTTAAATGTTAATATGAATAAGAACTAAGGTAATTAAATCAATAAATAGGAAAAGATTAATACTCTTTATAGGTGTTCATGTGTGTTGTGAGTGTATGTGTACATAAGGGCAGATGAAGGTGAGAGACAACTAATACCTCTATAGTTAATTTGCAGGCAATTGTGAAACAGTACACATGAGTCCTGGGAACTGAACTCAGGTTTTCTGTAAGAACAGGACATTCTTTTCATAGTTCAGCTAAGTTTCCAACACTTCACGCAAAATAGCTAGTTACAACTGCCCATCAATCAATTGTTCTACATAAAAAGACTTAAAAACCAGGAAGCACATCTTAACTTTGTGCAACTATCTAATGAATCAGCACAATTCCAATGAAATTGCCTACCATTGCCATTTCAAAAGAGCATATTATGAGTGAAGTAGTTTGTTCCACATAAAAAAAATCTGGGTGTGGTACACATGCCTTTAATCCCAGCACTTGGGAGGCAGAGGCATGTGGATCATGGTGAGTTTGAGACCAGCCTGGTCTATAAAGTGCTTCCAGAACAGCCAAGGCAACACAGAGAAATCTTGTCTTGAAAAAAATCTGGACCACTTTTGTATGTGGGTTTTGTTTTATTTCTTCCATGCTGCTTATCGATGTAAAATTTACCTCAGAGTCTATTCACAGAGTTTGAGTCCCATAGAGATTGAAATGAGGGTAGCAGGAAGATGCTGAATGCTTCCCATGAAGGTGGAGTCAAGATGAAGGGCTCTGTGGTGCTCAGTCTGTAGAGAGGTTTCTATCTTCAGTGATAGGTTTAGTGCTTCTCATGATCAAGGCTCAGGGACTCTTTGTCCATACCACCAGGTTAGAACATAAAAAAGGACACATTAATCATTATTTTTTATTTCTTACAAATTTCAAACGTTTAAATTGTACTTATATACCAGGAAAATTTACTTCTCTCACTCACATTCCTATTTCTAACAAATGATTACCAAATGTATGAGCATATCTTTTAGATTTATTTGGACACTCAAATATAAATACACAAACAAGCATGCGAGCGCCCACACACACGCACACCCCTAATGATTTCTTTTACTGTTCCTTAGATATCATTATGTTTGGGCTGGGAAATGGAAAAGCTGTCACTTTTCTTCCCCAAGCAGAACTCAGTCTCCATCTCTCATAAAGCATCAAAAGAACAGTCAGTGAGCTCAGGAGGCGCCGAATGCATGGGAACGGGATTTTAAAAGACACTCAGTTACACTGTGGTTAGTGCATTTAGATTTTGTGAATTTACCAGACGCAGCCATTTCATGATAGCATCCAGAATGATGTAAGAAATCTGCTTTCTGCAGACATGGTAAATCATCAACACTGTTAAATAGACAAATTTTGGATTGTTTTTCTATATAAAAATAATAAGAATTACTAAATAGAAACATTGTTATATAACAATTTCCTTCAATTATATTATCAGCAATAAAATGAAGGTATTGCAAAGCTTTTCAAATAGAGTTATTGAAATGTCTTGTCAATAAACTGCTGAAGCTGTACTAATGAATCTGTCCTTTCTCATTCAGACATGGTTCAATGTGTGAAGTGTCCAGAGGACCAGTTTGCCAACACAGAGCAGAATCACTGCATCCACAAAGCTGTGATCTTTCTGAGCTATGAAGACCCCTTGGGCATGGCTCTGGCCTTAATGGCCTGGGACTTCTCTGCCCTCACAGCTCTGGTTCTTGGGGTATATTTGAAGCACAATGACACAGCCATCGTGAAGGCCAATAACCGTGCTCTCAGCTACATCTTACTCATGTCACTCATGTTCTGTTTCCTCTGCTCCTTGCTCTTCATTGGCCATCCAAACTCAGTCTCCTGCATCCTGTAGCAAATCACATATGGAATTGTTTTCACTGTGGTTATTTCCACTGTATTGGCCAAAACAATCACAGTGGTTCTGGCTTTCAAAGTCACAAATCCTGCAAGAAGGATGAGGTACATTCTGGTTTCAGGAACACTTAACTACATCATTCCTCTCTGTACACTCATCCAAATTATTGTCTGTTCAATCTGGCTAGGAGCTTCTCCTCCCTCTGTTAATACTGATGCACACTCTGAGCGTGGCCAGATTATTATTTTCTGCCACAAGGGTTCTGTTATAGCATTTTACTTGCCCTCGGATACTTAGGCGTCCTGGCTCTGGGAAGCTTCATTGTGGCTTTCTTGGCCAGGAACCTGCCTGACACATTCAATGAAGCCAAGTTCTTGACATTCCGCATGCTGGTGTTTTGTACTGTTTGGATCACTTTCCTCCCTGTCTACCATAGCACCAAGGGCAAGGTCATGGTCGCTGTGGAGATTTTTTCCATCTTGTCTTCCTGTGCAGGCATGCTGGGATGCATCTTTGTTCCCAAGTGCTACATCATTTTATTAAGACCAGACAAAATTTCTCTTCAAAAGATCAGGGAGAAATCATGTTCGTAAGGTCGTAATCATGAATATTTTGTGTTAAATTAATTCATTTATCCAACTTTTTTCCTGATTGTAGAGTCTATCCTTGCTCTCCTTCCAGTACTACCCTTCCTGCTTTTCTCCATCCCCTCTCCGTTATGCCTCAGATTAGTGATCAAAATCTGGCATCATAATCTATGTCAGTAACAGTCCCTGTACTTCTTCCTAGAGGAGCCATATGAAGCCTGATCTGTCCATCATCTACATATGTGTAGTTGGCATATGTCCAGTTCATTCATTGTCCTTGGTTGTTTCCTCAGTCTCAGCAAGCATCTCTGTGCCCTGGATGGCTGGCACTTTTGGTCTTTTTGTGGAGCTCCTCTCACTTCAAGTCCATTTCTCCTTCCTCCCACTGTTCCACAAGACTCCCTATTATCCCCAAATGTTTGGCTGAGAGTCTCAGCATTTGTTTTCAACCTGTGTTTAGCACAGCCTCTCATAGGACAACACAGTTAAACTTCTGTCTACAAGCACAGCATAGTCTCATTAATAATGTCAGGGGTTGGATCTGTCCAGGGACTGATTCTTGGCTTGTGCCAGGTAGTCTGACTGGTAAATGAAATCTAACTGAGAAATATAAAGTTGGTAGAAAACCACCAAATATTTGGCTGTAGTGCATGATCTGTCTCTTCTTAGGATGATGCTCACTGTTTCCTCTAATAATGTTGCTTAGCAGTATGATGGCTACTGGAGTTCTATGTTTTCCATATCATCTTGCTCTGATCTACTTATTTCACAATTTATAACTCTTGGGGCATAGTACTGAGTGCAAATGTCATTTTCTTCTTTATAATAAAAACATTCAAGCTAAAATCAAACTTTATAATATCTGGGTGAATAACCTTGATGCCAGTGGAATGGTGATTAAAAATTTGAGGAAGTTTGTGGGAGTGGGAACTCATGTTTGCACATGGAGGTAGACCAATTTTTGTCCTTACAAGGGAAGGTAAGGGAATATTGACGTTATCCAAGGAAGTCGAAGATTTAAACTTGGAAGAGTGATGGTTTGACAAACATAAATAATAATAAAGAAGATGGGTTTGTGTCTTAGCCTTAGGCAGTTAATAACATACCTAGCTCTTTAATAAGGCCTAATTCATTGCTCAGCCCTGAAAAAATTATGTTATCAAAACTATATTACAATAGCTCCAAAGGATAAGATGTCCTCTTCTGGATTACATGGTTACATGAGCTCACCTATGTACAAAAGAAGACATGAAAATTCACACACAGCCGGGCATGGGGGCACACACCTTTAATCTCAGTACTCGGGAGGCAAAGGTAAGTGGATCTCTGAGAGTTCGATGCCATCCTGGTCTACAAAGTGAGTCCAGCACAGCCAAGGCTACACAGAGAAAACCTATCTAAAAAAACAAAACAAAACAAAACAAAAATGAAAACAACACACAAACAAAAACAAACAAACATGTATACACACAGTGACATATATAACTGAAAACACGAAGTCTTTAAAATATTGTAGGATAATATTTTAAAGAGTCTGCATAAGCAAGCTGCTTCTCAGGAAGATCCAAATGGTGATCCTGAGCACTGCAGGATGGAAACCGTGAACCTGGCTTGGAACTACAGACCACTAGTCCTGAAGAGTCTTAAGTGAAATGGGTCCACAAAGTGCAGAGCACAAAAGGTTCTGGCCTGTGTTCTTCCAACTGGCCCACAGAGGGCAAGTGGCCAGTCCCCAGATTCTGGGCGTGTACCTGCTCTGATGATCTGCAACTGTGCTCTATAGTATGGACTAGGTATCTGGGACTGAACTGTGTGTCGTAATGCACTGGACTCCAGAGTTGCTTCTCTAAAGAAATCTCAGGAAACTGACTTCACACCCACCCATGAGTCCACAGAAAGTTCCAGGTGCTGGCAATGATACCGGCACAAAATTCAATGCCCAAAGCAGCCGAATATGCTTGCCTCACCTGCGCTTCCCCCTCCCTATCTTTCTGACTGATGTGTTGGTCACAGAGTAATAGCATCAGAGCCAGTGGGCCCAGTGGGATGTGAGAGTGTGGATCTGATCTCATATCTCCCCACCAGTCCACAGTCTACGAATTGTAGTATGGTTATCATGAACTATATGGCTAATTCTGCTTATGACTATATACCATGTCTTTCTTTATGGGCCTAGCTTACCTCATACTGAATGATCTTTTATAGTTCCACCCATTTGAATCCCAGAGGTGGCAGACTTAGGCAATCTCAGGATCACTCTGCCTTCAGTTCCAGAGGTGAAAGGCATTGGGGACTACCAGCAGTAGTGAGGCATGTCTTTGATCTTCCCATGCCAGTCCCCAGTCCCTATCTCTATCTGGAATTGCTGAGAAACTCGTCATTGGGTCTATCAATAGAGATGAGGACTGCCCTGTGTCCTCTCCGTATGGTTACAATGGCCCCAGCTCTGTCACAGCTCCAGAGGCTGCATTCATAGGAGATTGCCAGCAACTGTGAGATCTACCTCTCAACTTCCATGCACTGTCTTCAGGGTCCCAGGTCAGCCTGCAATCCCAGAGGTGGCAGCTATCAGGGACTTCCTTGACAGTATCCAACAGGGATTAACTACAAGCAACACATCATGCCAATTCCCAAGACCAATCTCGACGTACAGTTGCAGAAACATCAGCCACCTAGGACTACCAGGGATCTTCAATTGTGTCTCCACCAGGGAAACCTAGATGGCTAACGTATAGCATAGGAACACACTCCACAAAACCCAGAGAAATACAGATTCATCAGAACCCAGATTATCCTACTAAAACAAGGCTACATCATGTAAGATATGTGAACCTTTGCAAAAACAACCTTAAAACTTCAAATCTCTAAAAGTAATAGAAGAAGATATCTGAAGTTGGAAAGATTGTCTTTGTCCATGGATGAGAAGAATCAACATAGTATAACTGGCCACGTTACCAAAAGAAATCAATAGACTCAATGCAATTCCCATCAAAACAGCTACAGAATAATTTACAGACCTTCAAAGATCAATTCTCAAGTTCATATGGAAAAACAGAAAACCAAGAGTAGCTAAAATGTTTCTTTGCAATAAAACATCTTGTAAAGGAATCTCTACACCAGATTTCAAGCTGTGCTATACAACAACAGTAATAAAAACACCATGGTACTGGAATAGAAATATGCTGGTTCATCAATGAAATCAAATAAAAGACCCTGAAATAAATCCTCACACCTATGGATTCTTGAGTTTTTACGGAGAAGCAAAACCCATAGTATGGAAAATACATAGAGTCTTCAACAAAAGGTGCTGCTCTATCTGCATGTCTACATATTAAAAAATGACAAAAGATCCATATTTATGACCCTGCACAAAACTAAAGGCACAGTGTATTAAAACCCCCAATTTTAAAAACAGACACACTAAATCTGTTAGAAGAAAAATTGTGAAAGTGCCTTATTCTATTTTCACAGGGGAAAACGTCCTGGAGATTACACGAACAAGTCAGGCTCTAAGGTCAGAATTAATAAATGTGACAGCATGAATTTGAAAATCTTCTGTAAGGCAAAGGGAATTGTCAACAGTACAAAATAAGAGCTTCCATCCTAGGAAAAGATCGTCACCAATCCTACATCTGAAAAATATTATCCAAGATTTGTAAAGGACTCAAAAAATTTAACACCAATAAGGGCAACATAATTAAGAAATGATGTTCAGATCTAAAAAGAAAATTCTCAACAGAGGAATATTGAATGGCTGAGAAACACTTATAGAAATCCTCATCTTCATTAGTCTTGAGAGAAATGCAAATCAAAATGGCTTTGGGATTCCATCTTACAATCATTAGAATAGCTAAGTTCAAAAATTCAAGTGACAGTGCACGGTGCTGAGGATATGTAGAAAGAGGAAGAACACTCTTCCACTGCGTGTGGGAGTGCATACTTGTGCATCCACTTTAGAAATTAATCTGGCACTTTCTCAGTAAATTAGGAGTAATGCTACCTCAAGGCCAACCTATGACACTTCTTGGCAAATATCCAAAAGATGGTCTACCACAGAAGAAAGAAATTTGCTCAACTATGTTGATGGCAGCCTTAATCATAATAGCCAGAATCTTGAAACTTCCTAGATGTCCTTCATTCAAAGAATATAAAAAGAATCTGTGGTACATTTATAAAACGGAATAGTACTCAGTTATTAAAAAAGAAAGGAAAGATTCAAATTTGCAAGCAAGTGGGTGGAACTACAAATTATTATCTTGAGTGAGGTTACCCAGACTCAGAAGATATGCATGGTATATATTCACTTATAAGTGGATATTAGTCCAACATGGATTTCCTCTTAGAGTGCGCACTCACAGGAGATTGGTACAGATGCTGGGACTCTGTACTGAACTCCAGGTGAGAGTAGTATGGAAGAATGTAGAGATAGAGGATCCAGAGAGTCTAGGACCCCACAAGAAGACTGTCAAGACTTGCAGATCAGGGAGTGGGGTGCTGCAGAAACTGCTGTACCAACCAAGGTCAATGCATGTAGGAAATCTAGTCCATCTTTTCAGATATAGCCAATGGACAGCTCATTCTCCATGGTTGTGGTGATAGTGGGGACTGCCTCTGACATGAACTCTGGTGCTCCTAATTTGAGTACTTCCCCTTTTTGGGGAGGCCTGGTGCCACTCAGATGAAAGAGAAGCAGGATATCTTGATGAGACCTGATAAGCTGTGATCTTAGGGTGTGTGAAGGAGGTACCCTTGTGTCACAGGTCTAGGGGAAGGGAATAGAGTAAAAACAGGATGGTGAGCAGGAAGGTACAAGTGAAGACACAGCATTCGGTATTTAATATAAATAAATTATTAAAAAATAACAATGATAAATAGGTTAATGAGCGGAAAGAAATTATTAGTGTGAGTTGAAACTGAGGGCTCCAGTGTGGTAAGAAGGATACAGCTACTTTATTTAGCAAATGTAGGAGTAAGGTTTGCTCCATTAAACATCTCATGGAACATTTTGTGTTTTCATAAGTTAGCACTGACCATAGACATTTGTCTGCCTTAGTTATTTCAGCATTACTCATAATAAACAATATATGAAGTCAAATTTAATGGCTCACAACAGATGATGAAATAAAGGAGAAATAACATCCAACATTTTTTATTTTTATCTTCATATCTACATATTCATTTGCTATTTGTAATACATTTTTAGAATCTTAAAAGTTTTATTAAATATATTAACTGTTGGGTTGATCAAAGATGGCAGTACCAACTATGCACTGTGTCTGAGCAGCAGGATGGAGTCTAGAGATAGGATGGGAGCTAGAGACCACAAGACCTGGAGAGCCCTAGGTAAGAAATGAGGACGAGGTGCTGAGCACAGGTGGGTCTGGCCTTGGGACATCTAACTGGTCCAGGGAGGATGGATGCTCAGTCTCCAGAGACTGGCTGCATACAAAACTCTCAGTTGTAGCTCTGCTCTACATCTTGGACTGTGAATCTGGGACTTAACTGTGGGTGATGAAACACCAGCATTCAGATTTTATGGCCCAAGGGAGAACGCAGTCGAATGTGTGAATTAGACCCCAGACAACACACGTGCAGTCCTGTGTCTTTAAAGTCCAGCAGAGACACCTGGGTGGTACCTGCACTCTCTCTGACTAAATTGTGGCTTATACTGTAACCTTAGTATCAGCTAGCCAAGAGGGGATCACAATGTGTATATGGGAGAGCTCAGGCTTCAGATCACCCTGTCAATTCAAAGAGGAACCCAGAGCCCACATAGGGGCCCAGATGGCTGCAGACAGATTCTCTGCTAGGGCATGGCTCCCACTCTCTGTTGAACCGAATCTAGGTCCCATGGCTGGAGAAAGAATGGACAGGAAGTAGTTCAGGCCAGTGGACAGCTTCCACACTCTCTGGCAGATTGAACCAAAGTCCCATGGCCAGGGCTAGATCAAGATGAGGTAGGCCCAAGAAAGAATGGGCAAAAGCCTAAGAATGCTATCATCTCTGCACTCCCGGGCATACTAATCCGAGGTCCTAGGGCCCCTGTGGCCAAGAGCAAGATCTTCAAATGCAGTCGAAGGCAGATATTACCTTCATTTTTTCAGACTGAACCTTGGGATGCACAGCACCATCACCAGCCTCGGTTGACCCAGTGGGGAGTCCAGGGTGTGAGCCAAAGTCCGTTGGAGCTGAAACCAAGTCACTGAAGAATAACCTGAACCCCATAGGTGAGGGATCTAGCCCTATAGACATTCACCAAAGAACTACTCTCAATGACCATTGAAGGACACCAAAACTACATCCTAACATCAGAAAAAGCAAGACAGCTAAAGACCAGCATAAAAATGCAAACAACAAAACCAAAAACAATACTACATCTCCAGAACACAATTATCCCAAATAATTAAACCCTGGGACTTCAAACACAACTGAAGCACAAGAAATGACGTCAAATCCTAAGTAATGAAGATGATAATGGATGAAACAAACAAAATCCCTAAAGAAATAGAGGAAGATGTGGACAAACACATTGAGGACCCTAGAGAGGCCACGACAGAAGTCTATACAGTGGAATGAAGAAACTAGTAAAAGAAATTCAGGTAATGTGAACAATCAGATGATGAAAATCAATAAAACAGTTCAAGACCTGAAAAGGAAAATGGAAACAATGATAAAAGCACAGACAGAAGAAAGCTGGGAATAAAAGAAATTATAGAAGAAAACAGGAAATACAGAGGTAAGCTTCCCTAACAAAATTCAAGAGATGGAATAAAGAATATTAGATGCAGAAGTTACAATAGAAGAATTTGATGCAATCATCAAAGAAATTATAATGTCCCAAAAATTCCTGACACAAACCATCCAAAAAATCAAGGACACCATGAAATGATGAAATCTAAAGATATAGGAATTGAGGAAAAAAGAAGAATCCCTGCTTCAAGGCCAGAAAATAACTTCAGCAAATTCATAGAAAAAAATATTCTCATCTTAAAGAAAGAGATGGATATTAACATAAAAAAGTCTTACAGAGTACCAAATGGAATAGACCAAAAATATATTAATCGCATCACTTAATAATCAAAACACAAATGTATAGAACAATGAAAAATTTTCTTGGCAGCAAAGGAAAAAGGTCAAATGGCAAACCTATCAGAATTACACCAGACTTCTCAGCCAAGACCATAAAAGCCAGAAGAGCCTGGGCAGAGGTCCTATAAACCCTATAAGACCACAGATGCCAGGCCAGAGTACGACACCCAGTGAAATGTTCAATAAGTATTGGTGGAGAAAGCAATATATTCCATGGCAAAAACAAATTCAAACATTACCGATTCACCAATCTGGCCTTACAGAAGTTAGAAGAGGGAACACTCCAACACAAAATGAGAAACTACAACCATATAACACAAGAAATAGATAACTTCACTGTAGCAAAACAACCACACAAACACTCTACCACAACCAACATCCAAGTCACGGGACTTAACAGTCACTGGTCATTCACATCTCTCAACATCAATAGTCTCAATTCTCCAATGAAAAGACATAGACTAACAGAATGGAAGCATAAACAAGACGCACTATTCTTTTGCATTCAAGAAACACATCTCACCCACACTGAAAAACATTACCTCAGAGTCAAAGCCTAGAAAAAGGTATTCTTGGCCAACAGACACAAGAATCAAGCTGGTGTAGCCATTTTAATATATAATAAAATAGACTTTCAATTGAAATTAATCAAAAGAGATAAGGAAGGAAATTTCATACTCATTAAGAAAAAATTCAACCATGATGACATCACAATTCTGAGCATCTGTACACACAATGCAAGGGCATCCAAATTTGTTTTTTTTCTTTCTTCTTCTTTTTTCCCACCATTGTAAGAAATATTAACAATGCTGACGTCACACATTGATCTGAACACATTAGTAGTGGGAGACTTCAACACCACATTTTCACCAAAGGATATGTCAATGAAACAGAAACTAAACTGAGAAATAATAAGGCTAACCAATGTCTTGAATCAAATCGACCTAACAGATATCTACAGAATTTTCACCCAAACCAAAAAATTATACCTTCCTCTCAGCACCTCACAGAACCTTCTCCAAAACTGACCATTTAGTAGGTCACAAAGTGAGCCTCAACAGATACAGGAAGATGGAAATAATACCTTGTATCCTATCTAATCACTGTGGTCTAAAGTTGGACTTCAATAACAACAGCAATAGCAAATGTCTACACACACGGAAACTGAAAAACTCTCTACACAACAACTGGATCAGTGAAAAAATAAAGAAAGAAATTAAGGACTTTTTAAAATTCAATAAAAATGAAGGTACACCATATCCAAATTTGTGGGATACATTGAAAGCAGTGCTAAGAGGAAAATTCATAACACTAAGAGACTTCATAAAGAGATTAGAAAAATTTCATATAGTCAACTTAAAGATATTTATAGTAGCCCTAGAAAAAAGAAGCAAAAACACCCAAGAGGAGTAGATGGCTGGAAATAATCAAACTCATGGCTGAAATCAATAAATTATAAACAGACAGTACATTTTAAGAATCAACCTAAGCAGGAGCTGGTTCTTTGAGTACATCAACAGGATTAATGACCTGCTTGGCAAACTAATTAGAAGCAGAGACACAATATCCAAATCAACAAAATCAGAAATGAAAGGGGAAATAAAATAACAGACACTGAAGAAATACAAAGAGTCATTAGGTCCTACTTCAAAAGCTTATAGTCCACAAAATTTGAAAAACTGAGGGTAATGGGCATTTTCTGGATGGAAACCATCAAAGTTTGAGTCAGTATAAGATAAACAAATTAAATAGTCCTATTTCTCCTACAGAAATAGAAACAGTTATCATAAATCTCAGAAAACAAAACAACAAACAAACATGCTCAGGGTCAGATGGTTTCATTGTAGAATTCTACCAGACCTTCAAAGAAGACTTCTTACTAATACTCTTCAAATTACTCTACAAAATAGAAATGTATGGATCATTATCAAACTTATGCTATGATGTCACAGTCATATTAAGACCTGAATCTCAGAAAAACCCAAGAGAGAAAAAACATTTCAGACCAAATTTTCTTAAGAACAGTGACATAAAAATACTCAATAAAATATTAACAAACCAATCCAAGAACAAACACATCAAAGATATCACTCACCATGACCTTGTAGGCTTCATCCCAGGCATGCAGGGACGGTTCAATATATGGAAATCCATCAATGTTATCCACCACATAAACAAAATGAAAAAAAAACCCAACATGATCATCTCCTTAGATGCCAAGAAAGTAATTCTCAAAATCCAACACCCATTAAAATGTAAAGACTTGGAGTATCAGGGATACAAGGCAAATAAATAAACATCATAAAAGATACATACAACAAGCCAATAGCCAATGTAAAATAAAATGGAGAGAAACTCAAAGAAATTCCACTAAAATCAGAGTCTAGACAAAGCTGCCCACTCTCTCATCTTCTCTTCAAAATAGTACTTGATGTTTTAGTAGAGCAATAAGACAACAAAAGGAGATTAAGGGGATCTACATTGGACAGGGGGAAGCCAAATTATCATTGTTTGCAGATTATAGTGTACATAAGTGAACTCCAAAATTCTAGCAGAGAACTCCTCCAGCTAATAAACACCTTCAGCAAAGTGGTTGGATACCAAATTAACTCAAGGATCGGTAGAATAAACCTAGTAAAGATGACCATCCAACCAACAGCAATTTACAGATTCAGTGCAATCCTTATCAAAATACCTACACAAAATTTAAAGACATTTAAAGAACAATTCTCAAATTCATATATAACCCACCCCCTAAACAGCTAAAAGAATTCTGTACAATAAAAGATCCTGCAGAGCAATCTGAATACCCAATCTCAAGCTGTACTATATAGCAATAGTAATTAAAACAGTATGGTCTTGGGATAACTATAGGCTAGTTCATCAATGGAATCGAATCAAAGACTCAGAAATGAATCCACACACATATTGTCCCTTCCTTTTGACAAAGAACTGAAATCTATTCAATAATAAAAGTATAGTATCTTCAACAAATGGTGCTGGTCTAACTGGATGTCTACATGAAGAAAAATGCAATGAGACCCATATTTATAACCATGCACAAAACTCAAGTCCAGATGGAATAAAGACTTCAACATAAAACCAGATACACTAAATTGCTTAGAAGAAAATTGGTGAAGAGCCTTGAACCTACTGGCATAAGAGACAACTTCCTGAACAGAGACCCTATAGCTCAGGGCTTAAGGTCAACAATTAATAAATGGGACCTTGTAAGGTTGCGAAGCTTCTGTAAGGCAGAAGATGCTGTCAATAGAAAAAAGCAAGAGCCTACAGATTGGGAAAAATTCTTCACCTACTCTACATCTGACAAAGGTCTAATATCCAAAATATATAAAGACCACAATAAACCAAATACCACCAAGGCAAATAATTCAATTAAGTTATGGGTTAGAGAGTTAAACAAAGAATTCTCAACAGATGAATATAGAATTCCTAAGAAACACTTAAAGAAATGTTCAATGTCTTTAGTCATCAAAGAAATGAAACTCAAAATGAGTCTGAGTTTCCATCTTACATCTATCAGAATGGCTAAGATCAAAAATTGAGGTTTCAGCACATGTTGCTGAGCATGTGGAGAAAGGAGAGTACTCATTCATTGCTTGTGGGAATGCAAACTTGTGGAACCACTTTGATCCAACTGACCAATCTGGCACTTTCTCACAAAACTGGGAATAGGGATACCTCAAGACCTAGCTATTCCACTCCTCATAATACACACAAAATATTCTCCACCACAGAAGGATATTTTCTTAACCTTGTTCATAGCAGCCTTCTTCATAATACTAGATTCTGGAAACAACCTTGATGTACCTCAGTCGAAAAATGGATGAAGAGACTTTGGTACATTACACTGTGGAATACTACTCAGGTATTAAATACAAGGAAATATAGAAATTTTCAGGCAAATGGATGGAACTTTTTTTTCTTTTAAAAATGTCATTTATTTTTATTCGTATTTGCTCATAAACATTGTTTAAAAAGTTAAAGTCTACTAGTTCTTGTTCTCTGGTCATGGTAAACCCCTCATTCCAACTGACTCTAACTGCAGCATTGGGAGTCTTCAGATTTCTTTTTTTATTTTTTATTTTTTATTTTTTACTTATTTATTTTTTACCAAATGAATTCTTAACATTACTTTCCTTTTTCCATATACACTTAAATTATTACACAGATACACAATAAACTACCTGATTGCTTCATGGATGGAACTTGTAATGACCATCCTGAGTGAGTTAACGCAGACCCAGAAAGAAACACATGGTATATACTCACTCATTACTGGACACAAGCCCCACAGTGATGTCCTCTGAGAGTCTTCATTCAGCAGGAGATTGGGACAGATGTAGAGAATTCCTATTGGGACCCCATTTGATACTGGTGTGGGAGAATGGGAAATATTAGGACACATAGGGTCCAGAAACTCTTCAAGAAGACTATCAAAGATGGTGGATTAGGACTTAATGGGGTCTGTCCAAACTGCTGTACCAACAAAGGACAATGCATGAAGTAAAACAGGTCCCCAATTCAGATATAGCCAATGGACAGCACATTCTCCTCAGTTGTGTGGATAGTGGGGACTGACTCTGACATGAACTCTGGTGCCTCCTGTTTGAGCACTTCCCCTTGCTGGAGAGGCCTGGTGGCACACAGAGGAAGGGTAAGTAGGCTATGCAGATGAGACCTGATAGGCCATATTCATATGGTAGGTGAGGAAGTTCCCTTCTGTCCCATGCCTAGTAAGAGAGAACATGGTGAAAGAGTGAGGGAGAAAGGAATGGGACGATACAAGCGAGGGAATAACAACTGAAATGTAATCTGAATGAATTACTTAAATAAAATTAAATATATTATCTCTTATATTTTAAATATATACAGTGTTGTTTTTTAACTATAAAACAGACAGATATTTAAAATTAGCTTGTATATAATTCATAAATGATTGAAACCACAGAACAAAGAAGAAACTAAAGAAATACAATTATTCGGTCCATACTTTTCTTAGACCTATTTGAATTCAGAGGAAAAGCACAAGGTAGTCTATATGTAAATAACGGATTTGACCTCAACATGGAAAAAATAATGGTATTATTATCAGGAATTTGGAATGGAACAGAAGGTCATTATGCTAAGCTACACATGCAGACTTTAGAAAATCTAAATAATCATAGACTCCAGTTTCATCAATGTGTGTCTTGTATCTACATGTGTAGGAGTGTTTGTTGGTGTGCGTGTGTGTGTCTGTGTGTATGTGGGTGCATATGACACACACATCTTTACACCAAAAATTAGGTCGGGCATTGTTTGAGAAGTGCAAAGGCCTACAGGAATTAGAGATGGAATATCTTGTGACGCTAGTGGGAAGAAAATATGAGTTTATGCTCATACTGGCAAAGCAGATTCTACACTTCAATGAAGAATAGATTACTCTGCAATTAGTGTAGGAAGAATTTACACATTAAAATCACAGTTGTTTCCCTGTTATTATTTGCTTCTATGATATTCAGCACAAGAATTCCTTACAGATATTACTTGAATAGAAATGAGCATAAAACAATACTGAAAAGCAGAGATTCAGTACAAGAAATGGGCTATCACATTTTATTGATCTGTGAGAACTGAAGCTCTAGGATGGAGATCATGTGTTAAAATTAAAACATTTAACCTAGTTTATTAATAATAATGTAGGTATTGGTTGAGGGATAAGTCTCATTTAATATTTGAAATGATACACAAAGGTCTTGGGTTTCTTTGGATATTGTAGATATTGTTGAACTTTTAAAAATCAACATTTAAAGTGTACATGAGTTGCTATTGGGTGAGGAGTGGGATGGTTTATGGTACAACAAGACTCAAGAAATTCCTAGATTTCACCTGATTATTGGTTCTCCAAAACTAGGAACATAGACTTTGGGTAGAAATTCTTTATTTGTCACTGGTGTGACATATTTCACAGTGTGTATGTTCTGAGGTTCTAAGATGGCCCAGACAAGTGGGTACCTCTGCATCATATAGACTTGGTGCTCACCATGTAGTCATGAGCCATTTTATATGCCCCTTCTGAATCAATAATTTATATTTCACTGTGCATAATCTAAAAAATATCTACTGACATAGTTTCTATTGGTGTACACATTAATAGATATATAAGATAGTACTGAAACAAAACTTTGACTAAACAGCCTCTGCTCAGGGATTTTAATATCCATAAACCTGAATGATGTCATGGAGCCACAGAACTATTATCAAATATATTTATCAACTCATGTTTACCACATGGACTGTGGACCTCAGATGACAAGTCCCAGGGAAGATTCCTTCAGCAATGAGGAAGGGCCTAAGGGAAAAAAGGAATCATGAATGTGCAAGTAAACTTTCCATTGTCCAGAAACATAAAGTAAGAGAGGAACACATGGGTGCCCATTTGTTAGGCTGATATGCATGCCCACGGGTTCTGCTCAAACTGTGGCATCAAGCAAGGACAATATGTGCAGTAATCATCAAACCTCAACCCAGATCTAGAGAATGCACAGGACATTTTTCACAGTTGAGCAGAGAGCGGGGACTAAGTTTCACACAAACTCTGGTGCCCCATATTTGACCACGTCCCGTTGATTGGGAGGCCTGGTGGCACTCAGAGGAAAGATAACAGGATATCAAGAAGAGCTTTGATACCCTATTATCATAAAGAGGGGTAGGAGGTCCCCCTCAGTCACAGACATAGGGGAGGAGACTAGGGTGAAAGTGGGAGGGATGGAGGAATGTTAGGATACAAGGAATGGGATAACAATTTAGACTTGAGATATTTCCCATTTTAGATGTGGTTTAGTCCTATCTTGCTAAGTCATTGCTTTGATTAAACTTTGGCCAAGGACAAAGTGAGGAAGAAAGGTTGTTTTGGCTCATGGGTTATAGACAAGGGAAGACAAGGAAGGACCATGGAGACTGAAACTAAAGCACAGGCCCTTGAGAGAACACTGTTTACTGGCTTGCTCTGTGTCATTTCTCACACATGCTTGCTTTAGCAAGAGCATTGCCTTTAGTAGACTGGGCATGCCTACAATGAATACTAAGTAGTAAAATGCATTAGCATTAGAAAGACAGGCTATTCTGATAGGGAGAATTTCTCAGGTAAGGTTCATTCCATGTTCCCTATCTTTTTAATGGACTTTGTGTCAGCTTGATGTAAATCAACAAGAAGACCAGGTAGCAAGCTCTGTAGTGTCTGCACAAAGTACACTAAAATTCTGTTTCCATAATGTCTAAAATTTGGTAAAGAACTCCACTTTTCATCCACTTGTTTTAATATATTCACACGTTTGGCATTATATAAAGTGCTAACTGACATGTGGTACCTCAGCTTCTGTATATAAAATAAGCTTATTGATATCTCAACATCCTAATATAATATAGTTATGAATGGAGTAGGTAAAACTTAATATGAATTTTATTTCCTCAGATGGTGCCCTCTGTATGCAGTGCTGACTGTCGTCCTGGATTCAGAAAATTCAGGTAGGAGGGAATGTCAGCCTGCTGTTTTATTTGTATCCACTGCCCAGAAAATGAAATTTCTAATGGAACAAGTGTGTGTTTGCTGCTGTGATAAACTTTACTTTGATAATCCTCTCAACCAACAAAAGGATGCTGAAGGAGTCTAAAAGGCAACTACAAAAATGAAATATACTCTTTTCTCCATTATCAGTCATAGGAATGCAAACACTAACAATGTCATAATAACAACATGAAAAGCTCTTTTGCCTAGATGTACATTTTGATTCAATTTCTGTCACATCATATTTTCTCAAAGAAACAAAATCAAACTGCAATGTGAGCACATTCTGTATGAGATCTGTCCTTGTTATTAATTTCCCCTATAACTAAATGAATGGCAGATTCCAGTCACAAAGTGTTAATATGTGTATTTATTCTTTTTGCACGTATATATGTGTCCCTTAACATGTTTATGTACACTGTATATGCGCAGACTTGAACAGAGGACAGAATATGGCACCAGAAATGACAAACTGTGTAATGGAGGTTCTAGAAACCAAGTCTGTATCCTTAGAAAAATTAGTGTAGAGATAAAAAAATCTACTTGCAAAATGATCAGAAACTGCTGAGTATGAGACAGAATTTGTGTGATTTGTAGAGGCCCATTTTATTTTTCCCCCTTCTTTACTGTAATTTATTCTGATTACACCCCAATTGTGATTGCCTCACCCATTTTCAAATGTCTGATGTGATTTGTTTCTAGGAAGGTAAGGATAATTGTTCACACATGGTGTACAAAATATAAGGAGTCTTATGTCAAATATTTTATAAATAGCTCCCAATTAATAATTTCATGAAAGAATAGATTAGAATGCTTTTGTATTGAAAACAATTAGTCACAAACAGTAACATTTTATTGCAACCTACAAAGCCAGTTTAGTAAAATGATTATATATTTATGTTTGAGTAAAAGGAAATGGACAATGAATAGTTTTCCCACATTTGCCTGTCATACTATGCAATGAAATCAAGTTCTTAGAAGATATTTCTGGCCAATAAGATGGCTCAACATTTAAATCATTTGCCTCTAAGACTGATAGCTGGAGTTCATCCCCAGGACCAATAGAGTAAGAGGAGTCAAAGAACTCGCAGAAATGGATTCTGACATATATGCATGCAAATCGTATACATAATTCTTAAACATACTGTAATAAAATTGTTTTAAATGTAAAACTGAATAAGAACTAATGGTAATTACATCAATATAAAGAAAATGTTAATATTATTTATAGGTGTGTTTGTGTGTGTTGCGCAGGTATGTGTACATAAGGGCAGATGTAGGTGAGAGGCAACTAGTACCTCTGCAATTAATTTGCAGACAGTTGTGAAACACCTCACACAGGTTCTGGGAACTGAACTCAGGTCTGTAGAGAGGTTTCTACCTTCAGTGATAGAGCTAGTGCTTCTCATGATCAAGACTCAAGAAATCTTTCTCAATACTGCCAGATTAGAACATAAATAAGGACATATTAATCATAATTTTTAATTTTCTACAGTTTAAAAAGTTTATATTACATTTATATACCGTTAAAATTTACTCCTCATATTGACATTCCTACTTCTTCCAAATGGTTACTGAATTTTTCAGCAATCTGCTACATTTATTTGGACACACTAATATAAATAATAAGAATTAATAAATAGAATCATTGTTGTACAGCAATGTCCTTCAATTATATTATCAACAATAAAATGAAGGTATTGCAAAGCTTTTGCAACAGATTATTGAAACATCTTGTCAATAAACTGCTGAGGCTGCATTGACAAGTCTTTCCTTTCTCAATCAGATATGGATCAGTGTGTGAAGTGCCCAGAGGACCAGTATGCCAACACAGAGCAGAATCATTGCATTCCAGAAGCTGTGATCTTTCTGAGCTATGAAGACCCCTTGGGGATGGCTCTGGCCTTAATGGCCTTGGGCTTCTCTGCCTCACAGCTCTGGTTCTTGGAGAATTTTTAAGCATAATGACACAGCGATTGTGAAGGCCAATAACCATGCTCTCAGCTACATCTTACTCGTGTCACTCATATTCTGTTTCCTCTGTTCCTTGTTCTTCATTGGCCTTCCAAACTCAGTCTCCTGCATCCTGCAGCAAATCACATTTGGAATTGTTTTCACTGTGGCTATTTCCACTGTGTTGGCCAAAACAATCACAGTGGTTCTGGCTTTCAACGTCACAGCTCCTGCAAGAAGGATGAGGTACATTCTGGTTTCAGGAAGTCTTAACTACATCATTCCTCTCTGTACACTCATCCAAATTATTCTGTTCAATTTGGCTAGGAGGTTCTCCTCCCTTTGTTGCTATTGATACAGACTCTGATCATGGCCATATCATCATTGTCTGCCACAATGGTTCTGTTATAGCGTTTTACTGTGTCCTAGGATACTTAGGCTGCATGGTCCTGGGAAGCTTCACTGTAGTTTTCATGGCCAGGAACCTGCCTGACACATTCAATGAAGACAAGTTCTTGACATTCAGCATGCTGGTGTTTTGCACTGTTTGGATCACTTTGCTCCCTGTCTACCATAGCACCAAGGGCAAGGTCATGGTGGCTGTGGAGATTTTTTCCATCATGGCTTCCAGTGCAGGCATGCAGGGATGAATCTTTGTTCCCAAGTGCTACATAATTTTATTAAGGCCTGACAAAATTCTCTTCCAAAGATCAGGGAAAAATAATATTCCTAAAGTCATATTTCATGAATAATTTGTGTTAAATTAATTTATTTACTCATTTTCCATCCTGATTGTAGACCCCATCCTTTCTCTCTTTCTAGTCCTACCCTTCCTTCCTCTCTCCATTCCCTCTCCCCTATGCCTCAGATTAGTGGAGACTCCCTTCCTATGCATGCCAGCTCTCCAAGTTGCATCAGGACAGACCATGTTCTCTTCCCGTGGGGCCTAGAAAGATAGTCCCCACAAGGAGGAAGTGATCAAAAATCTGGTATCACAGTACATGTCAGTAACTTCTTACTAGAGGACCCACATGAAACCTGAGCTGCCTATCATCTACATCTGTGTAGGGGGCATAGGTCCAGTAATGCATGGTCCTTGGTTGCTGCCCCAGTCTCAGCAAGCCACTAAGTGCCTTGGTTAGCTGGCTCTTTTGGTCTTTTTGTGGAGCTTGTGCCACTTCAAAGTCTCTTTCTCCCTCCTCCCTACTGTTCTACAAGACTTCTATTACCACTCAATGTTTGGATGTGAGTCTCAGCATTTGTTTTCAACCTGTGTTTAGCAGAGCCTCTCAGAGGACAACACAGTTAGGCTTCTGTCTACAAGCATCGCAGAGTATCATTAATAATCTCAGTGGTTGGCTCTGTCCATAGACTGTGTCTTGGTTTGTGCCATGTAGTCTGACTGGTAAATGAATTCTAGCTCACAAATACAAAGTTAGTATATAACCACCAAATATTAGGCTACAGTGCATGATCTGTCTCTTCTTAGAATGATGCTCACTGCTTCCTCTAATGATGATGCATAGCAGTATCATGGGTATTAGAGTTGTCTATGTTGTCCATATAATCTTGCACTGATCTTATTTCACAATTTATAACAATTGGGGCATAGTGTACAGTGTAAATATTCTTTTGTTCTTTAGAATAAAAAACGTTCAAAATAAAATCAAACTTCTTTTAATATCTGGGTGACTGACTTTGATGCCAGTGGAATGGTGATTAAAAATTTTAGGAATTTTGTGGGAGAGTGAACTCATGTTTGTGCATGAAGGTCAAACAATTTTCCTCCTTAAGGGCGATGGTAAGGGAATCTTGATGTAATCCAAGGAAGTAGATGATTTAAACTTGGAAGAGTGATGGTTTGATAAACATAAAGCATACTAAAGAATAAGGATTTGTGTCTTATCTTTTGTATCTCTTGCTTTTTAATAAGGCCTGATTCACTGCTCAACCCTGAAAAGTATGTTATTAACCCTATGATAGAATAGCTCCAAAGCATAAGATGTCCTCTTCTGGCTTCTATGATTACCTGAACTCATCTCTGCACAAAACAAGACATGAACACACACACACACACACAAACACACAGAGACGCATATACACATACACACTGATATATATATATATATATATATCTGTATATGTATATATGAATATGTATAATCTCTAAAAATATATAGGAGGATACTTTAAACACTCTGCATAAGGAAACTGCTTTTCAGAAAGATCAAAAATGGTGGTGCCAAACACTGCTGGATGGAGAGTAGGGACCCTTCTTGGATCTACAGACCACAAGACCTGAAGAGCTTTAGGTCAAATGGGTCCACAATGTCCCGACCACAGGTGTGTCTGACCTCATTTCCTCCAGGAGGCTAAGGGAGGACAGGATTCCAGTCCCCAGAATCTGAACCTGTACCTGCTCTGGTGATCTGCAGTCATGCTCTATAGCATGGGCTTGGTATCTGAGACTGAGGGATGGTGAAGTGCTGACCTCCAGATCTGCTTGCCCAGGGAAATCTCAGGAAAATAGGTGCACTTGACCTCAGACCTAGCCATAAGTCCACAGAAAGCCCCAGGTGCTGGTGATCACACAGGCACAAAATCCAAAGCCCAAAAGCAGCTGAGAGTGCCTACCTCATCTGTACTCTTTCGCTCCCTCTATGACTGATGTTTAGAACACACAATACTATCAGAACCAGTGGGCGCAGGGGGACCTGAGATTGTGGATATGGGATAGACCTGATCTCAGATATCTCTGCCCATCTACAGAGGGACAATGGGCCCACAGGAGGGCCCATGTGGCTGTGGACATGCACTCCAGCTACAGCTTCACAGCCACACACTCAGCTTGAATCTTCTATGGAGCCCTGGTCTGAATGGAGCATGCAAAAGTCAAGCCAGCCATCCCACCAGACAGTTTCTTCTCAGTTTGGCAGAACTTGTCTGGCCTGAAGAGATCCTGCAAATGCCTAGCTAGCCAACACAGTTCAGCAGGGCCTCCCATGCTCTAGTGAGGGTCTGAACCTAGCCACCTGCAGCAACCCAGGGACCCATTCTTGCAAACTATGGTTGAGCCTGACCAGCTGCCACAATATAGCAGGATTGCCTGTGCACACCCAGATGGGAATGGACCAGCATGAAGGGATCTGGTGGAAGCCCAGCTAACTACCACAAGCCAGAGGGCATTACATGCTCTCTCAAGCAGGAATCAACCTAGGCCCCATGGCCTGGATGAGTCATGCAAAATCCTAGCCAACCATTACAAGCCAGCAGGGGTACCAGAACCCTAAGGTACATTGAGCCTTGGCTTCCAAAGACCCGTTGGCTGAGGGAAGAAATTTCAAAGCCCAGCCAAATACAAGACAATCAGCATTTTCTAAACTATTTCAAAGAGATCCTTAGGGTATAGAGCAACTGCACCAGTCTCTTCTGAATCAGTGGGCAATCCTGGGTGTGGAATAACATCCATTGAAGGTGCAATCAGGTCACCTGCCTGATCCAGGGAAGGACAAGAGAAACTACCTCTCAATGTCAGAGACATCAAAATGACTAAAGTCCAGTGTAAAAATATAAATAACAAAACCCAAAACAATATGGCATCTCCAGATAATAGCTATCTCAAAGAAATCAACCATGACATCTCAAATATAATTGAAACACAAAAAATGACCACAAATCCTTAGTATTGAAGATGATAATGAAGAAAATGAAGAAAATACATAAACAAATGCAGGAAGATGCTGCCAAAAAGTTTGAAGACCTTAAAGAAGCCCATTGAGAGGCACTGGAAGAAGTTCAGGAAAGTGCAAACAATCAGATGAAGGAAACCAATAAATCAGTTCAAGATCCGAAGATGATAATGGAAACAATCATGAAAGCACAGACAGAAGAAAGGCAGGAACAAGAGACCTTAGATAAGAAAACAAGCAGTGTAGTGGCAAGCTTCTCTAAGAGAATTCCAGAGATGGAGTAATGAATCTTGGACTAGAAGATTCAATCATAGAACTTGAAACAGGTATCAAAGAAAACCCATATCCTTCATAAGGCCTCTAAATCAACTGAGAAAAACTCATAGGCACTCAAAAAGGCTTAAGCTGAAATCACAGGTCCTACATGGTCTGAATCAGATCATTTGCACATATAGCATAGCTTTCAGGTTAATATGGGTTAAAATACCTGTGTGTATGTGTTGTGTGTGTGTGTGTGTGTGTGTGTGTGTGTGTGTGTGTGTGTGTGTGTGTGTGTGTGTGAATGGGTATACATCTGATTCTTGTGCCTTCTCTTGGGTGTTTATCCTTCTGTTATTTTGCCTTGTCCATCTTTGATGTGACATATTTTGTTTTGTGTTTTTATATTAATTTTGTTAAAAATAACTCTGTGAGAAAACATAAATAAAAGCTTTTGATAGCTTTAAATAGATATTAACACATACTTCTGTATTAAAAGAATTTATTTATCTTCTGCTTTTGAGTGAACAGAGTTTTGAATAGGTACACAAATCCTCTAGAACTGGATTTATAAATGGTTATAGGCTCTATATGGATACTTGGGATAGAACCCTAGATCTCTGTAAGGACAGTCTCTGCTCATAACGACTGGGTCATAACTCCATACCTCCTATTGCATATTTCCTCATATCCAGAATTACATTTTTAACTTTTATCTAATTTGACAAAACTTCAAATTATGTTAGTTTAGATATAAAAATATGAAACAATAGTCAGGAGGAGTGTCCCTCATCATGATGAGAATGGATAGACAAATAATGACCAAATAAGTTAATGAAAATAGAGGAACTGTGAAAGTTCCCTTAAATGTTTGCAGTGTGAGTTGCAACTGAGGGCTCCAGTGCAGTAAATAGGATACATCTACTTCATTTGGCAAATGTAGGAATAATTTTTGCTATATCAAACCTCTTATGAATTATGTATGTATGTAAGTAAGCTTAGCACAAAGACACTTGTCTGCCATGCTTATTTCGGAATATATACAAGATATGATATCAAATGTAATGCCTTTTAACTGATGGGCAAATAAATAAGACATGTCATCCAAATTTGTGTGATTTTACCTTCATATGTACATAGTCATTTTTCTACTTAGAATGCATTCTTAGAATTTTGAAAGGCTAATTAAATATCTTAAATATACACATTATTTTTAATTAAGTCATATAAATGCAAAAATTTGCTATTTAATTCATAAATGACTGAAATCAAAAATCAAAGATAAAACTAAACAAATACAAGTACTGGGTCCATATTTTCTACACCTATTTGAATTCAGATGAAAAGTACATGGTGGTCTCTCTATAAAAGATGGGATTGTGCTCAACCTGGAAAAATAATATCACTGTCAGCAAGTGTAGTCATCATGTTAAGCTACACAGTAAAACTTGGGAAATTCAGAGGTTTCTTAGACTATAGTTTCAATAGTCTATGTGTATAAGTATTTGTTGGTGTGCATGTGTGACATATGCATTTTTACACAAATAAAGTAGGACAAGTATTGTTTCAGAACTGCCAAGGCCGAGAAAAATTAAGGATGGAATGTCGAGTGATGTCGATGGGAAGAAAATAACATCATCACACTGGAAATACAGATTCTTGGGTATAACCAAGAATATTATTCAAATAAACAGGAAAATGGTATAGGAAGAGTTTACACTGAAATTCATGATTGTTTCCTAATTCTTATTCACTTTGAAGAGACTCAGCATGAGAATTCTTTACAGACATTACTTGAATATAAAAGACCAAATTCAATGTTGAAAATTAAAGATGAAATTCAAGAAATGGGTCATCAAAGGTTATTGATCTGTGAGAACTGAAGTTCTAGGGTGGAGATCATATGTTAGAACTTAAATATTTAACTTAGTTTCTCATTAATATTGTAGGTGCTAATGGAGTGATACATCTTATTTAATACTTGAAATGATACAAAAACATCTGAAATTCTTTCTAGATCTTGTTTAACATTTAAAAATCAATATTTAACATGCAAATTATCTGCCATTTTGTGAGACGTTGAATAATTTTTGGATACAGCATGACTCAAGAGTGTGTCACTCCTGAATCAATAACTTATGTTTCACTGTGAATCATCTAAAAAAACATCTAGTGACATAGTTTTTAGTGGTATCACACAAACATATTTTTAATATAGTTCTGAGACCAAATTTTAATAAAAGGGCCTCTGCCTAGGAATCTTACTGCTGCAAACATGAATGATGCCATGGAACCAGAGACAGAACTATTGTGATATATATTTATCAACTCATGTTTACCACATGGACTGTGGACCTCAGATGACAAGCCGCAGGGAAGGTTACTCCCAGAACAAGAAAGGGCCTTGGGGAGAAAAGGAATCATGAATGTGCAAGTAGACTTTCCACTGTCCAGAAATATAAAAGAGGGTAGGTACACATGGATGCCCATCTAATAGGCTGATATGCATGACACTTCACAATCCATAATACACAGGTTTACAGTAGGACAAAGATGTTCACTTTGATTTTGTTATCCTTGCTTCTGAACCCTGCTGTTCTCATGGCCAGTTCCATTCCTTCCAGGTGCTTTTGGAGAATGAGGAAGAATGTAAAAGAGGATGGAAACTTTATGACAGCTTGTGTCATCACTCTTCACGCAGTGCAAGAGCCTTTGAAAGAAGACTATTTTAGCAAAATTCTGAATATGCTGTAAGTGCTGTTGTATTTTTTAATGTAGATTTCCTCTCACATATTTCAGGGGAGGTGTAAAGATGAGACATGAACAATGCTTTGAATGCTCTGTCTTGTTCTTCCAATGTGTTCACCATTAAACAACTTTGAATTCTGTTATAAACTCAACGCTATTTTATGACTTTAGATTGGTAAATAGAGTATTTTATGTTTCTTCCAGTTAGCTTCCTGATTTCAAGGCTAGACACTTAGTGAACACAGGAATCTTTACCGTGATCTCCAGGATTAGCTCCCCCGTTAACAGTTTCCAAAGCACAATATTCAGTGCTTTATTATCAAAAAATATCCCATATTATTTCAATAAATTTCACTCTGAGAAGGAACAGATAACTTTTCTGTCAGTGTGTAGCTACTAGTACATGTGCTGGGGTCTCTAATGTTTAGACTACACCTAGGTACAGTGAGCTTTCACACAGAAGTTTAGTTCCCCTTTGAAATTCTCTGGATGTGGTAACACTATGACTTCTGAACCTGCATCAAGAGTGTAAGTAGCATTTCTGTCTAATGTGAACTTAAACTAGCCCTTATATTACCATCATAAGTTGTATACATATGCAACCACTGAGTTTATGTATTATAAATCCCAGTTCTTTACTCTCTCTTTAACATTAAGAAGGAATATTTAGACTGTATATTTTATGCTTGAAAAGTGAGGCTATCACTACTAGTTGTGACAAGTTACTTTCCTTGTCACTAGACTGAATTGCATTTGTAGCATGTCTAGTTGACAGTGGCTGAAAATTGGATTGGAGGAGTTTCCAAGCAGTTCATCTCTTATTTATTTAAAAATTATATGTCTTCTTTTTAAGTCTAAGTTGCTTATTTTCTGACACTTTTATCACACTTGCCACTTATGTTTCTCTTTCATTAGTTTACTAGGTACAGTTGCATATTTTGTCATGTGGTTACTGTACACATTTTGGATTTATGAGTTTCTGTTAGTTCTTTTCAAGCACAGCACTTTATGCTATTAGTCTACTCTGACAGCTTCAGTAACTGGTGTTTCTTATGTTTAACATGCATGAGTTAGTATTTGAGTCAAACAAATTCTAGTCTCATAATCATATTGTGTGCCATTGAAATTTTCAATATCAATTTTCTGTGTGGTAATAAAGGTTATTCTAGAATGGGCTACTTTGTAGACAATGATACCACAAAGGAACACTTTCTAAGTGGAAAACGAATTATATTTAAATCTGAATGAATCATTAATAATGAGGGGTTGTGTCTGATGTTTGTTATTCAGATGATATAAAATTACTAGGAAAAGTCAGGAGAAATTATTCTTCCCATAAAGAGAAACCAAAAAGATCTTATATTCCAAATTAATTTTTGCCCAACTTTATTAAAAGGATAGCAGAAAGATTCATCATATGCTTTACTCTTTAAATTTTATTTTAAAAACATATAATGTTGGCACAAAGAAATATTTCTGTAATTTTCAGATGTATCTAATTCTCAGTTGGATGCTAGTGTTCTAATAGTGTAACTGGAAGTATGGTCAAAATATGTTTATGATAAGAGAAAATGCACTATTTTTCAAATGTGAATCACATATGCTTATTTTAGAAATAAAGTAAGTGAATGATCCTGAGATATAAGCGTCTACACTTAATCTGTGCATGCATGTCTGGAGAAGGTTTATTCCTGTGGATTTGAAGATGTAGGCTAGAGCAAAACCTCATTCAAAATTGTGGGATCAGTTACATTACTATGGCATAAATGAGCACTACTAATGTTAATTCCCATGGATTCATACACACATACATCTTTTAATTAATATATCTATTCATTTATTTTACCTCCAATCATAGCCTCCTACCTCCTCCACTCTTGTTACCATTCACCCTCCCTCCACTTTATATCTATTTCTGTTCTTCAGAGAGGGGATCTGCCCTACCAACTTATCCCAACTAATCACTAACATCAGGACTGAATGTGTCCTCTTCCCCTGTGGCCGGACAATGAAGCTCCACCAGGGGAAAGAGCTAGAAAAAAGGCAACAGAGTTCAGGTTAGATGCAGCCCAGAGTACCCATACTAGGGGAGGGACATGAAGCCTGAGATGCCCATTTGCTACATCTGTTTATGGGTCTTAGGTCCAGTCTATGCATGGCACTTGGTTGGTGAGTCAGTCTCCACAAGACATTTTGTTTCCTTCATGAGTTGACACAGTTATTTTTCTTGAGGAGCACATGTCACTCCTTGGTCCTTATATCCTTACTCTCCCTTGCTTTTCCACAAGACTCCCAACACTTTGGCCAACATTTAGCTGTGATTTTCAGCATCAGTTTTGATTCACTGATCGCTGTGTCTCAGTTTTGACTTGGCATTGGATGGACATTCCCTCATTCTCTGCTCCATATTTATCACTGCATGTCTTGTAGGGGGGAAAATTTGCATCAAAATTATTGTGCGTAGATTGCTGTCCTCCTCCCTCAACTCGGAGTTCTATCTAGTTAGAGGATGTCCTCTAAGTCCTATGACCTTCTACTAAAAATCACAGCTAGAGTCACCTTCCATATTATCCCAGAACCAATCCTGTCTTAGTTCTCCATCTTGACAGACAGATGTCTACACCCAGTTTCTTTCTTCCCATGAGGCCCTCTGTCCTCCTGCAACAGCTGCCCCAAGTCTGACATCCTCCTTCATTTCTCTCTGTGCTCCCTCTCCTACCTTGAACCCTATCTTCAACTTTTTTGGCTGTCTATTCCATTTCTGCTTCTGAGTAAGAATTAAGCATTCTCTCTTGGCTCCTCCTCTTTACTTATTTTCTTTGAGTCTGTGAACTCTAATAAGTTTATCCTGTACTATATGCCTTTCATGGCCGGATTACCACTCAGGATGATCTGTTCTAGTTACAACTACTAAACTATAAATTTTGTGAATTTCTTGGTTTTAGTATCTAAGTAGTATATCATTGTATAAATGTAGCACAGTTTTATTATCCATTCTTTGTTTGATGGATATATATATATACATCATATATATATATATATATATATATATATATATATATATATATATATATATATATGTTGTTTTGGATTCTGGCTGTTATGAATAAAGCTGATATGACCATAGTTGAGCAAGTGTCCATGGGTTATCCCCAGGTATTGTACTGTGGGATGTTGAGTTTTCTGAGAAGGGGATTGATTGATTTCAAAAGTCAAACATACATCTTTTTAAAAATGCATCTGTGATGTGTGAAATTATTAAAAAATATTCTGCCTTTAAAAATAATCTACAGGGTTAAGAAAAATATGAAGATGGATGTGTGAAAATATGTTTAACGTATGGCCACTAATTATAATGAATTTTTAGTACAGGAGCCAAATGTGGCTGGAGAAACACTCTGTCCATTCATTCATCAGTCATTCATCCACTACCCCAGACAATTCAGTTAATTTCATAAGGAAATATGAGAAACTCAGGGAGTCACACATCATGTGTATTTTTGACATTTCTGAATAATTAAAAAATGAATACATGAGCATATTTGAAGTTTGAACAAAGTGTTGCCTTATTTTTACCTTCTGCACAAGCACTCAACAACCACAGATACATAATGCCTCCTCTGGAAAATGCTTATTTGTTGAGATGAACTCCTATAAAAATATATAGATATTCCAACATTCCAGAATCTTATGTCATCCCATCCTCATTACAATGGATATTTTCTTCAAACTTTAGAGGTGGGGGATAATATAATCAAGCACTGCATAGCCATTGTATTGATTTCAAATGATCCTGTGTAGACCTTTATCTATAATAAATATTTTACCCTTTTATAGAACAGAAGATGAAAACCAAAAGTTTGCTTTGGCCTTGGCTTTCTCAATGGATGAAGTCAACAGAAACCCTCATCTTCTACCAAATACGTCTTTAATATTTTATTTACCACAATGTCTAACCAGATCAGAACTATATAATATCCTTCATTTTTTTCAAGAAAGTCATAACAGTTTTCCTAATTATGACTGTGGCCTTGAGGTAAAAGCTACAATAGTGCTTACAGGACCAAATTGGGAAACATCTGTGCTATTTCACACATTTTTTTCCAGCTTCAAATATGATAAGGTGAGATGTCTGTGTGGTGAAAATTAATGAAATTATGTCTCTGTTGGTGGCATTAACAAGGTGTTAAGAAGGGTGTAAGTAGGAGATTGGTCTTACTGGCCTTTTTTCAATGTATGCAGTTAAATGGATTTATTCAGAGACTTGATGGGGATCCTATATTCGTTTGTATAAAATAGAGATAAGAGGAGAGGTAATAGGCAAGGGGGATTTATAGAACTATTACAGATATGAACATGTTTACAAGTTCTTAGGAAGGCATCCTACCTCATGCTGCTCCCTGTGGCCTAGGTACTTCAGCTTACTTATGGCACTTTTCATCCTCTCCTGAATGACCATGTACAATTCCCCTGCCTGTATCAGATGGCCCATGAGGATACATCACTTGCCTTGGCCATGGTCTCCTTCTTACTTTACTACAGCTGGAACTGGGTCGGTCTAGCCATTTCAGACAATGATCAGGGCATCCAATTTCTCTCATATTTGAGAAGAGAGATGGAAAAAAAATACAATCTGCTTTGCCTTCATGAGTAAAATCCCTGTCAATATGCAGTTATACATGTCAAGAGCTGAAGTGTATTACAACCAAATTGTGACATCGTCCACAAATGTTGTTATCATTTATGGCAACTCAGACAGTACTCTAGCTTTGAGTTTTAGAAGTTGGGAATCTGAGGGGATATAGAAAATATGGATCACCACATCTCAGCGGGATGTTACTACAGGAAAGGGAGACTCCACACTTGACTCATTCCATGGGATTCTTGCATTTGCACATTATCATGGTAAGATTTCTGGTTTTAAAAATTTTTCAGACAGTGAACAGTTTCAGACAGTTTCAGACAGTGAACCCTCTCAAATACACAGATAAATATTTGGCAAGCCAGGAGTGGATGGATTTTAACTGCGAAGCCTCAGCATCTAACTGTAAGATGATGAAGAACTGCTCATCCAATGCCTCATCAGAATGGCTAATGGCACAGACTTTTGATATGGCCTTTAGTGATAGCAATTATGAAATATACAATGCTGTGTATTTTGTGGCCCATGTCATTCCTGATATGTTTCCTCACCTAGTAAACAATCATCTAATTGACAAGGAGAAAGAACCGGATTATCACTGCTTGAAGGTAGTGTTTCTTCTTGGAT
The DNA here is from genome assembly GCF_964271855.1 of Acomys minous. NCBI lineage: Eukaryota > Metazoa > Chordata > Mammalia > Rodentia > Muridae > Acomys > Acomys minous. The sequence continues at coordinate 7,126,604 of NC_140502.1, forward strand.
GATTATTGTGTAAATAATACAGTTTTAGGAATCACTCAGAACTCCCAATTGAGTGGAAATGGACTAGGAAATATCCTTCCAAAAACTATGATTCTAAACTGTTTGGTCCTGACAAAGTAAGTCTAGAGATTTGTATATATCTCCAATATAAAGGCACTGAAGTGGGAGACACTATTAATGAAAATCAGTGCTTTTTTAATAGATATACAAATAATCCATATAATCCAACCTTTTCTAATGCTGTAGACATAATTCGAACTTCCTCATTTATGCGATAAATGATGAGATGATGAGTGTTTCTTTCGTTAATTGTAAAATTTGTGGTAATAAGTACTAGGATGCATTTCTCAAGTTTTAAAAATTGATTCTGTCTAAACTTTAGCCTCTGAGGACCTTCCTCACAGGCTGAGTGTAATTGTGCAGAAAATACTTCTGTGAATCAGTTCAGTACATACATGTATGTTCATGGGCTTGAATGTATGTCTGTCACTGTACATTGCTATACAGAAACATACACAAACACATATATATGTGTATATATACGTATATATGTATACAGACACAGAGATTTATACCCACATATAGATGTGTGTGTATGTGCATGTATGTCTGGGTTTCTGGCCAACTGACTCTGTGTGTCTGTCTGTAAAAGTGAACATAAATTGGACTTTATGTTAGTGCCTGTTTCTTTTAGTCTTTGTGTATTTTTTGAGGGTATATGTCAGTGCATGTGTCTGCATGTTCCTCACTCTATATTTTGCGTGTTTATGTGTACTTGATTGCACATATGTATATCTGTGTTGCTGTGTGTGTGTGTGTGTGTGTGTGTGTGTGTGTGTCTGTCTCTCTGTCTTTGAATGTTGTGAGGATGAATCTGTGTATGAGTCAATATATCTGTGTAGGTGTTTGTATTCCATCGTGTCTTTTTGTGTTTATATGTCTGTGCATACATGTGTGTGCCTATGTATGTGTTTTGTGCATTTCTGTATTTGTGTGTGTTTGTGTCAATATGTTCATCTCTGTTTGGTCATTATGTTGATGTGTGTGTAAGTAAATATGTGTTGATATATTATGTGTGCATCTATGTATGGATGTAGGTCTTTGTATGCACATATTTGTGTGTTGTACATCTTTGATGAATACATGTATGTCTAAGCTTTTGTTTTTTAAGTTCCTTTAAGAGAATTAAATTCAGCAAATGTTATGATAAGTTAATATATCATTTCACTCTCATTAAGATTTCCATCCAGACACCTTTAACAAATTGTCTTTCAGATGAAATCAGAATGTTTTCTCTCATCAAGGAAAGGTTTATTGAGTGTAGAATTCTTCCTGTCTTTCAGATGCACTCCTTGCTGAGAAAGAGCCACTTCACTAATCCTGTTGGTGACAAAGTGAATATGAACCAGAAAGAGTGTGACATCTATCACATTAGGAATTCCCCCAATGGTGTTGACTTAAAGTGAAGATAGGAAAGTTTAGCCCCTATTTTCCACATGGACAACAGCTCCATTTTTCTGAAGACATGCTAGAGTGGGCCTCAGGAAGTAGACAGGTAAGTTTGACATAACTGTACTAATTTGCACTTATCCTTTCTTGTAACTTAGTGATATGAAATAAACTGTGACATAAGGAACTTATTTCTAGCCTCCCATATTAGTTTTTTTTTGCTATTTTGATGTGACATTATTATTAATTCCTTAATGAATTTAATCATGCAATGAATACAATTTAACATTTCTTTAGAACCTGTTTTGTTTTTAATATGAACATAAAATGATGTTTGAAGATTCATAGATATTATTTCTATAAAATAAGCAATAATCTTGAGGTACCATTCTTATTACTCTATAGTGATTTTCTCACTTATGGAGAACCTTTGAAAAAGATGTTGAAGAGCCTTAACAAATTGACCAGAATTTGAACAGCAATATGCACTGTCTCCACTCTTCTTCAAAACTGTCATTAGAATCTTACCAGAGTGGCACCAGTGTGAGAGACAGCCCCCCTCCAATTGTTAGGAGCCCACATGAAGACCAAACTACAAATCTGTTACACTTGTGTAGGTTGCCTACGTCCAGCCCATGAATTCTCTTCAGTTGGTTGTTTAGACACTGTGAGTCGCCCCCCCCCAAGGCCTAGGTTATCTTCCTCTGTAGATCTTGTGGCTCACTCACTTTTTCCTGCCTTTCTTCACCAAGACTCCCCGAGCTCCACCTATTATTTGGCTGTGGGTCTCTATATTTGTTTGCTTCAGCTACTGGATGAAGCTTCTCAGAAAACATTTGTTAGCTTCCTATCTGGAAGCATAGTAGAATATCATTAATAGTGTCAGGGATTGTCTTTCTTCCATGGGACGGATCCAATTTGGGACAATCTTTACTTGGCCATTCCCTCAATCTCTGTTCCATCTTTATCCCTACACATCTTGTAGGGAAATACAAGGTCTTATTGGGGCGTTGGTGTCCCAATACCTCCACTGGAAGTGCTACCTGGACTGCAGGGTGGTACTTTAGGCTCCATATCTAGCACTGCTAAGAGTCTTGGTTAAGGTCCTTTATCATCACAGCAGAAATCAGGGTGGTGTGCAGGTAGACACGATGCTAGAAAAGAAGCTAATAGTTCTACATCTTTACCTGAAGGCAGAAGGAGGACAGAGTAACACTGGGCCTGGTCTGAGCCTCTTAAACCTCAAATCTCAACCCCCCAGTGACACACTTCTTCCAACAAGGCCACATCTACTCCAACAAAGCGGTATGTCATATTCCTTTCAAATATGCGACACCCTATTAGTGTATGGGAGCCATTTTTACTCAAACAACCACATAAACTTTAAGATGTGTCTCCTTTAAGGCAAAATGTTTGGGAACAAGAAAAAATCATTATCCTGTAAATTAATTTTTTATTTAAAGTTAGCATAGCTAAATAGTAAGTAATGATTTAGATAAGTATAAACAATACCCACTTTTATTTTTTAAATTTCATCAATTAAATATTTGATGTTATTTCACAATATCATAGCCCAGTAGGTAGTAGATGATTTAATAATCTTAATATTAAAATTTCTCAAATAATTTGCTAGCATAAGTATTGTTAGTCATCAATTGTAATGAGAGTCCTAGAAATAAAATTTATAAGAGCTATTTAACAAAGACAGTTTCCAGATGTGACACAATGGCATTTTCCTGGAGCCACCAGGGCCCCATCCTAGGCCTGGGACTATGCTCTATAGGTGACTACTTAGGAAAAGGCATTATGTATTCTGAGCACAGAAAAGAAAGTCCCAACACAAAGTGCCATAGTTTCAGATGTCAAGTCCATTCATTACTAGGAGCTTGGAATATTGTATAAAATAATATCTTTGTACTGTGTACAATAATAGAAGTTGGCTTTCATGAACCTTAATTGCCCCCTTTGCCAGAGTATGATCATATATCTGACTAAGGACAACCATAAGAAATGAACAAACAAACAAAAAAACACAAAACCTATTAAATCAAAAGTCTTCATCAACTTTAAACATTTAAACCCAAGTCTATAGTAGCTGAAGATTGGGCATCTTTAAATTTTAACAGATTTATTTTTGAGCTGAAGAAGATATTTTTATTAGGTAACAGGATATTCAGAGGCAGCTGAGAAATAATTACAGACAATTCTGAAAGATAAAATAATTGAGTTTTCCCATAAGAGTATAGATTCAGCAGATACTGTAATAGAAACAAAATTGTACACTATTAAAGCATAACATTATCATGGAGGAAGAACCTGCTGGAAAGCTCTTGTTTTTACGATGTTTAGACAGTCTGATGTAGCAGATTTTCAGGCTAACCAAAAATAATAAGTAAAAATTTCATGTAAATTCAAATTTTATTTATTGAATTTCTAGATTAACCATTCCTGTCTCTCATGGGAATTTGAGAAACATTCAATTTATAATAGCACTACATTACAGAGAAGAAACATTTTTAATTTTTTTTCTTGACAGATTTCTCTGTGTAGCCTTGGCTGTCCTGGACTTGTTTTGTAGACTAGTCTGGCCTCTGACTCACAGCAATCCACTTCCTTCTGCCCTCTAAGTGCTGTAATTAAAGGCATTTGTCACCATGCATGGCTTTTTCTAATTTTTAAATTTTAATTTAATTTTATTTTTATGTCCATCCCAGGCATATTTATACTGTTATATTTAACATTTTGCTGTATTGTACAAAAACACATTTTTAAATTGATATTTTAATAATAATAATAATAATAATAATAATAATAATAATAATAAAATTAATAATAATAATAATAATAGCAATAATAATAGAAAAATCTGAGGGATCCAAGATGGCGGTGGACAGTGTGGAGCGTGTTTGGAAGCTCTAGTGAACAATTAAAGGAATTGCATGGATTTCTGAGCCAGAAACACTGGGGTCCCCACACCACGGCAGCAGGAGTGTTCCAAGGTTCGGAGGGAACAGGGTGCTTAGGACCTGCGTGCCCCTGCACATGGGAGGAGCACGGATTTTCTTGGATCAAGCGACAGTGGCAGAGGCAGCAGCAGCGGCAGCAGCAGCGGCACCAGAATCACCAGCGGCAATGGCCGCTGAGGTTTGCAGCTTGGGGGGCTTCCGGTGGAGGCGACAGGAGTGGTGGCTGGTGGGAATTGCTGTGGGAGAGGGGACTTTGGACAGGATTTGGGTCACGTGGTGCCTTGTGACCCAAACTGGACTCAGCGGACAGTTCAGCCCCAGAGTTCTGGGTTCGCACAGTGTGCTGTGCCATGGAGACACTGGCTCAGCTCAGCAAGCAATTCTGCCTAAGGCACTACCTCAGTGTATTCACAGCTCCACTGCTGGGATGCAGGCTGGGCAGAGCACTCAGTTCCACCATAGGCACCAGCTCAACTCAGTGGCAGTTCTCTTGCTGTGACGCAGGCTGGGTGGAGCACTCAGTGCCACCATAGGAGCTAACTCAGGGCAGCCGCAGTTCTCCTGCTATGACGCAGGCTGGGTGGAGCGCTCCATGTCACCATAGGAGCTAACTCAGTGCAGCCACAGTTCTCCTGCTGTGACACAGGCTGGGCCGAGCGCGCAGTTCCACCCTAGGCACCAGCTCAGCTCAGCAGCAGTTCTCTTACTGTGATGCAGGCTGGGCGGAGCACTCAGTGCCACCATAGGAGTTATCTCAGCGCTGCTGCAGTTCTCCTACTGTGACACAGGTTGGGCAGAGCAATCAGTTCCACCCTAGGCATCAACTCAGCTCAGCAGCAGTTCTCCTGCTGTGACGCAGGCTGGGCGATCACTCAGTGCCACCATAGGAGCTAACTCAGTGCAGCCTCAGTTCACCTGCTGTGACACAGGCTGGATGGAGAAGGCAGTTCAACCCTAGGCGCTGGCTCAGCAAAGACTCAGTTCTCCTGCTGTGACGCAGGCTGGACAGAGGGCTCAGTTCTGCCGGAGGCACGAGCTCAGCACAGCCATAGTTCTCTTGCTGTGACACAGGCTAGGACGAGCGCGCAGTTCCATCCTAGGCACCAGTTCAGCTCAGCGGCAGTTCTTCTGCTCTGACACAGGCTGGGTGGAGCACTCAGTTCCACCAGAGGCACAAGCTCAGCACAGCCACAGTTCTTCTGCTGTGGCAGACGGTTCAGGCCCTGAGAATCTAGATGAGCTCGACACGTGGTTCGGGCCCAGTGTCCCTGGCTGGACTTGGCAGGGGACCGGAAGGCTATGGATACCTTGGCCTGACCCAACGCTCATTCAGAGACCCAGAACAATTGCAGGACCCACAGCAAAGGGAGCTGAGGATCACTGGCTGTGAGAGCCCAAAACGAAAGGGCTAACCTCCTGCCATCCACACCACTGAAGCATCAGAGCTTCCAGCCTACGGAAATTGTGAGAACACAAATGAATCTATCATCAGACTCCCTCCATCCAACACTAGAAGTTACCCAACAAAAACAGAGATGGCAAGATGTCTAAAGGGCAGTGTAAAAGCATATGCAAAAAACCCCCAAACAACATGACATATACAGTTTCAGCTTTCCCAAAGAAAACAAACCAGAGAACTCAAATACACGGGAAACACAAGAAAATGACCTCAAATCCTTGGTAATGAGGATGATAATGGAGGAAACAAATAAAATTCGTAATCAAATGCAGCCAAACAGGTGAGAGACATAAAAGAAGCACATAGAGTGGAACTGGAAAAAATTCAGGAAAATGCAAACAACCAGATGAAAGAAATAAAAAAATCTGTTCAAGATCTCAAGATGAAAATGGATTCAATAATAAACACACAGACAGAAGAAAAACGAGAACGTGAGACCTCCAAGAAGAAGACTAGAGACACAGAGGTGAACTTTTCTAACAGAATCCAAGAGACAGAAGAATGAATCTCAGGGCTAGAAGATAAAATCACAGATCTTGAAGCAACCATTGAAGAAAATACCAAATCTGGAAAACTCCTGACACAAAACATCAAGAAATTAAGGACACCATGAATAAAGTGAATCTGAGGATAATAGGCATTGAAGAAAGAGAAGATATCAGACTCCAAGGCCCAGAAAATATTCTCAACAAAATCATAGAAGAAAAATTCCCCAATCTAAAGAAAGATGCCTATAAACATACAAGAGGCATACAGAACACCAAATAGAATTGATCAGAAAAGAAAAACTGCCTATCACACTATAATCAAAACACAAAACATACAGAACAAAGAAAAATATTAAAAGCTGCAAGGGAAACGGGCCAAATAACTTTTAATGGCAAACCTAGCAGTACTACACCCGACTTCTCAGCAGAGACCATCAAAGCCAGAAGGGCCTGGACAGAGATCCTGCAAACCCTAAGAGACCACAGATGCCAGGCCAGACTACTTTACCCAGCAAAACTATCAATAACCATTGATGGAGAAAACAAAATATTCCATGACAAAAACAAATTCAAACAGTACCTATCCACAAATCCAGCTTTACAGAAGGTACTAGAAGGAAAACTCCATCCCAAAGGGTCAAACTACAACCAAAACTACTCAGGAAATAGATAACTATACCATGGCAAAAACGCAACTACACAAACGCTCGACTGGAACCAACAGCAAAATTATGAGTCTTAAGAGTCACTGGTCATTAATATCTTTCAACATCAATGGCCTCAATTCTCCAATAAAAAGACACAGAGTAACTGATTGGGTGCATAAACAGGATCCAACCTTCTTCTGCATTCAAGAAACACATCTCACCCATAATGATAGGCATTACCTCAGGATAAAAGGTTGGAAAAAATATTCCAAGCAAATGGACACAAGAAGCAAGCAGTTGTAGCCATTTTACTATTAAACAAAATAGACTTTCAACCAAAATTAGGCAAAAGAGATGAGGACGGACACTTTATACTCATCAAAGGTAAAGTCAACCAAGATGACATCACAATTCTGAACATCTATGCTCCCAATACAAGGGCACCCACATTTGTAAAAGATCTGTTAAAAAGGCTAAACCATACATTTATCCCCACACAATAAAAGTGGGAGACTTCAACACCCCACTCTAACTGAAGGATAAGTCATTGAAACAGAAACTAAGTCGAAAAATAACATCATTAACCAATGCCATGGGTCAAATAGATCTAACAGATATCTATAGAACCTTTCACCCAAACAAGAAAGAATATACCTTTTTCTCTGCACCCCATGGAACCTTCTCCAAAATTGATCACATCGTAGGTCACAAAGCAAGCCTCAACAGATACAAGAGGATTGAAATAATACCTTGTATCCTATCAGATCATCATGGGCTTAGGCTGCAATTCACCACCAACAAAAATAACAAAAAGCCTGCACATACGTGGAAACTAAACAACTCTCTGCTAAATGACACCTGGGTCAGGGAAGAAATAAAGAAAGAAATCAAGGAGTTTCTGAAATTCAATGAAAATGAAGGAACAACATACCCAAATTTGTGGGAAACATTGAAAGCAATGCTAAGAGGAAAATTCATAGCACTAAGTGCCTTTAAAACGAAATTGGAAACATCGCACATAAGCATCTTAATAACACAACTGGAAACCCTAGAAAAAAAGAAGCAGAAACACCCAAAAGGAGTAGACATCGGGAAATAATCAAACTCAGAGGTGAAATTAACAAAATAGAAACTAAGAAAACAGTCCAAAGAATCAACAAAACCAAGAGCTGGTTCTTTGAGAAAATCAACAAGATAGACAGACCATTAGCCAAACTAACTAAAAGGCAGAGAGACAGTATTGAAATTAACAAAATCAGAAATGAAAAGGGAGACATAAAAACAGACACTGAAGAAATACAAAGAATCATAAGAATCTACTTTGAAGGTATATATGCCACAAAATTTGAAAATCTAAGGGAAATGGACGATTTTCTTGATCAATTTCACTTGCCAAAGTTGAGTGAAGAACAGATAAACAAGCTAAATAGTCCCATTTCCCCTACAGAAATTGAAGCAATCATTGATAGTCTCCCAACCAAAAAAAGCCAAGGGCCAGAAGGTTTCACTGTAGAATTCTACCAGACCTTCAAGGGCGAGCTAATACCAACACTCTTCAAGCTACTCCAAAAGATAGAAAGGTATGTAACATTACCAAATTCATTCTATGAGGCCATAGTCTCATTGATACCTAAACCTCACAAAGACTCAACAGAGAAAGAGAATTTCAGACCAATTCTCTTATGAACATTGATGCAAAAATACTAAATAAAATACTTGCAAAACGAATACAAGAGCACATCAAAGATATCATTCATCATGACCAAGTAGGCTTCATTCCAGGCATGCAGGGACGGTTTAATATATGGAAATCCATCAATATAATCCACCATATAAACAAACTGAAAAAAAAAACCACATGATCATCTCATTAGATGCAGAGAAACACTTGATAAAATCCAACATCCATTCATGTTTAAAGTTTTAGAGAGATCGTGGATACAAGGCACTTTCCCCAACATAATAAAGGCTATATACAGCAAGCCAATAGCCAAAATCATACTAAATGGTGAGATACTCAAGGAAATTCCTCTAAAATCTGAAACAAGGCAAGGCTGCCCACTTTCTCCATAGCTCTTCAATATTGTACTTGAAATTCTAGCCAGAGCCATAAGACAACAAAAGGACACCACGGGTATGAAAATGGGAAAGGAGGAAGTCAAAGTATCCCTATTTGCAGATGATATCATAGTGTACATAAGTAACCCTCAAAATTCCACCAGAGAACTCCTACAGCTGATAAACACCTTCAGCTAATTGGCTGGACACAAAATTAACTCAAAAAAGTCTGTAGCCTACCTATACACAAATGAAGAGATTCAGAGGAAGAAATTAGGAAAGCCACACCCTTCACATTAGCCACAAGCAATATAAAATATTTAGGACTTACTCTAACTAAGCAAGTGAAGGACTTGTTTGAAAAAAATTTCAAAACTCTGAAGAAAGAGATTGAAGACGACATGAGAAGATGGAATGATCTTCCGTGCTCATGGATGGGGAGGATTAACATAGTAAAAATGGCCATCCTACCAAAAGCAATCTACAGACTCAATGCAATCCCTATCAAAATACATACACAATTTTTTAAAGACATTGAAAGTTCAATTCTGAATTTCATATGGAAAAACAAAAAACCCAAAATAGTTAAAACAATCTTGTACAATAAAAGGTGCTCTGAAGGAATCTCCATATGTGATCTCAAACTGTACTATAAAGCAATAGTAATTAAAACAGCATGGTCCTGGCACAGCAACAGGCTGGTTGATCAGGGGAATCGAATCGAAGATCCAGACATGAATCCACACATATATGATCACTTGATTTTCGACAAAGAAGCCAAATCCATTCAATGGAAAAACGACAGCATCTTCAAGAAAAGGTGCTAGTCTAACTGGATGTCTATGTGTAAAAAAATGCAACTGGACCCATATTTGTTACCTTGCACAAACCTCAAATCCAAGTGGGTTAAAGACCTCAACATAAAACCAGAGACACTAAGTCACTTAGAAGAAAAAGTGGGGAAGAGCCTGGAACATTGGCGCAGGAGACAACTTCCTGAACAGAAAACCAACAGCCCAGACATTAATGTCAACAATTAATAAATGGGACCTCATGAGGCTGAGAAGCTTCTGTAAGGCAGGAGACACTGTCAAGAGAACAAAGCAACAGCCTACAGACTGGGAAAAGATCTTCACCAACCCTATATCTGACAAAGGTCTAATATCCAAAATATATAAAGAACTCAAGAAATTAAACACCACCAAACCAAATAACCAATTGAGAAATGGGGCTTGGAACTAAACAGAGAATTCTCAACAGAGGAATATCAAATGGCTGGGAAACACTTAAAGAAATGCTCAACCTCTTTAATCATCAGGGAAAAGCAAATCAAAACAACTCTGAGATTCCATCTTACACCCATCAGAATGGCTAAGATCAAAAATTCAAGCGACACCACATGCTGGTGAGGATGTGGGGAGAGAGGAACACTCCTTCATTGCTGGTGGGAATGCAAACTAGTACAGCCACTTTGCAAATCTATTTGGTGCTATCTCAGATGACTGGGAATAGGGCTTCCTCAAGACCCAGCTATTCCAGTCCTTTGAATATACCCAGAAGATGCTCCAGCCCACAACAAGAACATTTGCTCAACCATGTTCATAGCAGCCTTATTCATAACAGCCAGATCATGGAAACAGCCTAAGTGTCCCTCAGTAGAAGAATGGATAAAGAAACTGTGGTACATATACACTATGGAGTACTATTCAGCTATTAAAACCAAGGAATTCCCGTAATTTGTGGATAAATGGATTGAGCTAGAAAGGATCATAATGAGTTAGTTAACCCAGAAGCAGAAAGTCTCAAATGGTATATAGTCACTTATATCTGCATATTAGCCCAAGGGGCATGTCCCACGAAAGCCTTCAAGTACCAGGAAACTGGGACAGTGGAGAGGACATCGTATTCAGACTCTAGATGAGACAAGCATGGGAGAATGGCAAAGTAGAAGGATCCAGAGAGTCCTAGAACCCTACCAGTACAACATTATGATAGGCAGATTTGGGCCCAGGGGTCCCACACAAACTAAGGTACCAGCCAAGGACAATAAAGGCTGTAAAGTTTAAACCCCTACCCAGATCTAGCCAATGGTCAGAACATTCTCCACAGTAGAGTGGAGAGTTGGATATGACTTTCTCACATACTCTGGTACCTCATATTTGACCATTTTTCCTGGAGGGGGAGACCTGGTGGCACTCAGAGGAAGGACAGCAGGTTACCGAGAAGACACTTGATACCCTATGAGCATATAGAGGGGGAGGTAATCCCCCTCAGGAACTGTCATAGGGGAGGACAATAAGGGGAAAATGGGAGGGACGGAAGAATGGGCTAGGTGTTTGCACAGGTATTGCTTAACTTTGATTCTTACATGCCTACAGGACATGCAATTATAGAAAAACCTAACAGGACATTTAAATGAAATGATCATAGAACAGAAGGGATGAATGGTATCTTCTAGAAACCCCTTTTAAAAGGTTTGATGTCTTTTAAATTTTGGACAAGTGTTGACAAATGTTGACACATGATATGAAATATTGAGTAATCTTATATTCAATGTTGTTACATATAACATCCAGTTAATAAAGTCATGAAATAGTACCTGGAATGTTTGTAATAGTGAAAGTTATTAGCCAAAATTATTCAAATTATATTACCCTTCATACAGATGATTTAGTCAAATGATTATTTATTTAGTGTTGACTCAATACAAATGGCATACAGGTAGTTTTTTTTCACTTGGTTTCCTGTCACCTTATTATTGAAATGAAAGTTCTTAGAAGACATTTGTGGTGTTTTTAATAGCTCAGTATTTATGTCCTTTGCTACTAGGCTGATGGTCTTTTATCCTCATGATCCAACTCCTAGATTATGTCCATGAGAAGGTGACCAACTTCTAGAAGATGTATACTGATATCCATGAACTAAAACATAAAACATGTTGCAAAGTAATTAAAGAAAATATAATGAAATCTCTACCCAGCACTCTCAATCATTTTTCTGGCAGACCACGGGACTGGAATCTGTTTTCAAGTCTCTGTGATCACTGTAAGCATATTATAAAACAGCCTTATATAGGAAATGAAAATAAAATTTTTATTTTAAAAAGAAATCTTATCCTTATAACCTGGGTCCAGGGATATATATAAAACAGACAAACAAACAAAGATTAAGCAACCAAGCAAACAAAAACGTTGTTTGGTAGTTCTTAGTGAAATGCTGCTGTTTAAGATCCATGTTGTCCTTCAGTAGATATATGACAACTGCAGAGACTTTTGATCATCATAGTCATCTAAAATTCAAACATGCTAAAGAGACTATTTTATCCTCTTCAATCGTTCAACTGTGTCTCTTATGGGAGATTTAACACTGAACGTTAATATGTGGTATGCATAAATAGAGTCTCAGTCATCTCTCTCCAAATATCTCTTTAGTAGGCACTTAGTCTGGTGTCTTAACTGTACATTGAAAGGCAGCATCTTCATGCAGAGTCATTAAAATGTTCTCCTCTAATTTTAAATATTATGCATTATCAGTTATTTATGTGTGGGGGGTGTCTCTGTGTTTGTGTTTTGTTTTGTGCACAGGTGAGTTCAGGTAACCATGTAGCCCAGAAGAGGACATCTTATGCTTTGGAACTATTGTTACACATGGTTGCTAATATAATTTTTTTTCAGGTCCAAGTAGTGAATCAGATCTTATTCAAGAGCAGAATATGCCATTAACTCCTGAGATGTCAATCCATCTTCTTCAGTATTCTTTCTGTTTATCAAGCCATCACTCTCTCCTCTAAGTTCAAATCTTCTAACTCATTGTATAATATCAGGATTCACTTGGCTTGCCCCAGCAAGTAGGAACATTGTTTTAACATCATGTGAACACAGGAGTACACTCTCCCACAAACATCTGCAAATGTTTAATCACCATTCAACAGACTTCAAAGTCATTCACTCAGATATTAAAAGAAGAACTTTGATTTTATTTTGAACATTTTTTATTTTAGAGAGGAAAATAACATTAACACTTTGCATCACACTATGCCTGAATAGTGATAAACTGTGATATAAGTGGATGAGTGCAAGATTACTGGGATGATGTAGACAACTGTAGTGGCCATGACTGCTATAACACCATTAGAGGAAACAGTGAGAATCATTCTAAAAACAGATAGAACTTGTACTATCACTGAGTATTTGTTGGTCATGCACAAACTTTATAGTTGCTGGTTAGAATTAATTTACTGGTCAGAATACCTGGTCCAACTCAAGACCCAAACCACAGTGGACAGGCAACCACCAACACTATTAATGATACTCTGCTATGTTGCAGATAAGAGCCTAGATGAGTTATCCTCTGAAAGGATTCAACCAGCCGTGATTCAAAACAAATGCTGAGACACACATCCAAACATGGAGTGATACATAAAGAGTCTTGTAAAACAGTGGAGTGAAGGAGAAAAGGACCTTCAGGTAATAGGAGCTCTAATAGAAGATCAATAAAAACAGCTAACCTGGGCCCAGAGGTGCTTAGTAAGACTGAAGCAACAACCAGGGACTATGTATGAACTTGACCTAGGTCTCCTACACAGGTGTAGATGATGGTAAACACATCTTTCATATAGGACCTCTACTTAGAGGCCTGGAAACTGTCCCTGACATGGGCTCTGTTGCCAGCCTTTTGATAAATTGCTCATAGTGGAACTATTTTCCTAGGCCATAGGAGAAAAGGACCTGCTCATTCTTGAAGCAAGTTGGTGAGCTGGGTGGATGAGAAGGGGATCTTCGCTTATCTGAGGAATAGGGGAGAGGTGATGGGAGAGAGGGAGGAAGGGTGGGACTGGAAGGAGAGAAGATATTGGGTTTAAACACAGAATGTAAAGTGAATCAATAAATTAATTTCAAAAATGGATTTGTGAGATATGTCTTTAGGAATATGATTTCTCCCTGATCTTTGTAAGAGAATTTGTGTGTGGCTTGAATACAATTATGTAACACTTGGGAACAAAGACCCACACCAGCATCCCTGCACTGGAAGACAAGATGGAAAAAATCTCCACAGCCACAATCACCTTGCCCTTGGTGCTATGGTAGACAGGCAGGAAAGTGATCCACACAGTGGAAAACACCAGCATGCTGAATGTAAAGAACTTGGCTTCATTGAATGTGTCAGGCAGGTTCCTGGCTAAGAAAGCCACAGTGAAGCTTCCCAGGGCCAGGAAGCCTAAGTATCCTAGGACACAGTAAAACGCTATAACTGAACCCTTGTGACAGACAATGATGATGTGGCCATGATCAGAGTCTGCATCAGTATCAAAAGTTGGAGGAGAAGCTCCTACCAAACTGAACAAAGAATAATTTGGATGAGTGTACAGAGAGGAATGATGTAGTTAAGTGTTCCTGAAACCAGAATGTACCTCATCCTTCTTGCAGGAGCTGTGACTTTGAAAGCCAGAACCACTGTGATTGTCTTGGCCAACACACTGGAAATAGCCACAGTGAATACAATTCCAAATGTGATTTGCTGCAGGATGCAGGAGACTGAGTTTGGATGGCCAATGAAGAGCAAGGAGCAGAGGAAACAGAACATGAGTGACATGAGTAAGATGTAGCTGCGAGCACGGTTATTGGCCTTCACAATGGCTGTGTCATTGTGCTTCAAAAATACCCCAAGAATCAGAACTGTGAAGGCAGAGAAGCACAAGGCCATTAACGCCAGAGCCATCCCTAAGGGGTCTTCATAGCTCAAAAACATCACAACTTTGTGGGTGCAGTGATTCTGCTCTGTGTTGGCATACTGGTCCTCTGTACACTTCACACACAGATCCATGTCTGAATGAGAAAGGAAAGATTTGTTATTGCAGCTTCAGCAGTTTTTGGACAAGACATTTCAGTAAGTCTCTTGAAGATGATTTGCAATAACTCCATTTTATTGCTGATAATATAATTGAAGGACTTTGCTGTACATCAAAGCTTATATTTATTAATTCTTATCTTCTCTGAGAACAAAACTGAACTATCATTTGTCTATTTAACTGTGTTGATGAGAACATTTACCATATTTTAATAAAGCACAGATTTCTTACATTATTTGGAATGCTATCATGAGATGACTTATCTGGTAAATTCATAAAATAAAAAATTAACCACATAATGGTTGAGTGTGTTTTAAAACCACCAACACCATACATTCATTGCCTCATAAGTTCATTGACTGTTTAATTAATGCTGTGTTTATGAGAGATGGAGACTGTCTTCTACTTGGTCCAGACCTGTCATAGCTTTTCTTGTTCCAATTGACCAACCAGAACATACTGATATAAAAGGAATAGTAAAAGTAATTAATGGGATTAGGTGTGTGTGTGTGTGTGTGTGTGTGTGTGTGTGTCTGTTTCAATATGAAAGAAACAAGTGAGCTCATAAATTTGAAAATAATTTAATTTATATGGGAGAAGTAGGAATGTGAGTGAGAGAAGTAAAATATATATAAATGTAATATTAATGATTGACAATTATAAAAGTAATTAATATATCTTTATTTATGTTGTCATCTGGGAGTATAAAGAAGAATTCCCCTATCTACTTCATGAAAAGCGCTAGGTGTCTAGTGAAGTTAGATACCTCTACAAACTGAGCACTACAAAGCCCTTCATTTTGATACCATCTTCATGGGAAGCATCCAGCACATTCTTACTTCCCTAATTCCAATCTGTATGACACAAGACTCTGAATACAGTCAGGGATAAAATATATAGTGATAAACAGCATGAATAAAATGAAATAAATACCACTAAGCAAGAGTTGTAGCCCAGATTTTTTTTATGTGTAGAGCAACATACCGCATTCACAACATGCTTTTCCCAAATGGCATGCTCAAGGAACTTGATAGGAATTGTGTCGATTCACTTGATAATTTCAGAGACTTATGGTGTGCTTCTAGTTTTAAAAAATCTTTTTATGTAAAACAATAGATTTCTGGACAACTGTAATTTGTTAATTTGCTTGAAAAGCTAGAAAGTTGGTCTAACAATGAAAAGACTGTTCTTCTCTTTCAGAAAACCTGAGTTCAGTTCCCAGACCCCATATGAGGTGTTTAACAACTGCCTGCAACTATAACTACAGCGTTATTAGTTGCCTCTCACCTGCATCTGCCCTTGAGAACATACACCCTCCCAACTCACACATAATGTTAATAAAGAAATAATAATAAAATTGTACTAATTGATCTAACTACCCCTAATTCTTGTTATTTTTATGTTTAAAACAATTTTATTATAGTCTGTTTAATACTTTTGCAGTATATTGGAATGCATGAATGTCAGAAGCCATTTTCTAGGAGTGGCTTGATTCCTTTTGCTATAAGGTTCCTGGGGATGAAGTACAGCCATTATTCTCAGTGGCAAAAGATTCAAATAGTGAACCATCTCACTCTCCAGAAGTATGTTTTTAAATTTTCCATTTCATTGCAGAGTATGAAGACAAAGGGTGAGAAAAACTATTCATGGTCCATTTGCATTTAGCCAAGCATAAACATATAATCACTTGACTGAAGGGGCTCTGTAGGTGGCAATAAAACTTTAATAGTTGTGACTAATTGTTTTCAATACAAAACCACTCTAATTTATTATTTCATGAAATTTTCAGTTGGGTGCTGTATATAAAATATTTTTATTAGACCCCTTATATTTTGCAGATTATATGTGAATACTTACCCCTACTTTACTAGAAACAAATGATATCAGACATTTGAAAATGGGCTTCTAGATGTTATATGAATTCTGTCTCTTACATCTCAGTTTCTGATAATTTTATAAGTAGTATTTTTTTTTTTACCTCTACGCTAATTTTCCTAAGGATACAGATATGGTTTCCCCACCCCATTACCCAGTACAGGCAATCTTTTGCCCTATCTGTTCTGCATGATGCTATGAACATACATGGTGTGCGCAGACATGTGTAGGGAGACATACATATGTTCAAAAAGGATATGTCCATATTTGGAAGATTAATGACTGGAATGTTTCCTACATGTAGTTATAGAGATTAATCACAAGGAAAGATTTTGTCTAGAATTGCTCACACTGCAGTTTGATTATGAAAATTGTTTCTTTGGAAAAATGTCATATGATATAAATTTTCAATGGATCAAAATGTAGGTCTAGGCATAGGGTGTTGTTAATGTTTGTACTCCTATAAAGACTAATGGAGGAAATTGTATATTTTATTTTTGAAGTTGTTTTTAAGACTCCCTCATCTTTTTTTTTTTTTATGGAGAGGATTACCATTGTGAAGGCTTTACCACAGCAACACACACTCACTTGTTCCATTAGAAATTTCATTTTCTGGACAGTGGATATGAATAAAGCAGCAGTCTGACATTCCCTCCTGCCTGAATTGTCTGAATCCAGGACCACAATCAGCACTGCATACAGAGGGTAGCAGCTGAGAAAGTAATATACATGGTAATGTCAGTTTTATCTACTTCTGCCATAACTATATTATATCAGCATGTTAATATAACAATAAGATTATTTTATACACAAAAACTGAAGGACCACATTTCACTTAGCACTTTGTATAATGCCAAACATGAATCTTTTTAGGCAAATGGATGAAAAGTTGAGATTGTTACTAAATCTTAACAATCAAAGAAAAGAGAACTTTTAGTTTACTTTGTGCAAACAGGACAGAAATTGTAACCTGGTTTTCTAGTTAATTTTCATTGATCTGACACAAAGAACAGTAAAATGACAAGATTAGGGGAACCTTAATTGAGGAATTCTCTCTAACAGACTAGCCTCTTTTCATATCTGTGAGGCATTTTATTAACTGGTATGCATTGGAGACATGCCTAGTTTACTATTGAAAATACTGTCCCTAGGCACGTATGTATGAGAAATCAAATAGAGCAAGCCAGTAAGCAATGTTCCTTTAGAGTCTATGTTTTAGTTTAAATCTCCAAATTCCTTCTTTATCTTCACTTGACTGTAATCCTTGAGCCATTTCAACCATTTTTTCTCATTTTGCTCATGGTCAATGCTTAATCACAGCAGTGGTTTTACAAATTATGAGTAAAGCAAATCTGAAACAGATGAGCTATCTACTCAAGCCTCAGAAAACAAACATATCCTCCAATAAATTAAGACTGCAAATATGACAAACTCAGTGTAAAGATAGTGAGAATGTGTGAAAATACAGACTCTGGTGTATTGCTAGTGACAAAGTGCTGAGTTGATGTGTAGGAAGCTAGAATTTGAATTGTTTTCTGAAATGAGAAGACTTTTCAGAGCCTGTGAGTACTGGAAGAGGTGGAGTAAAACTTAGTTTGTGTAAATTTAATTGAATAATTTCTTAAGTTAAAAGAAAAATGTATTTGTATTACACTGAACCCAATGATCGGACTGTATATGATACTTCAGAAATTTGCTGATTCTTGCAAATTCATTTTGAATCCTTAATTCAGTATTAAGATCTACGTGAAAACCACACTGTCGCTCATGCACAGTCTAATCTCATATTCTTCCCAGACACAGTTAACTAAAACACTTCCTGTGGAAGAGAAAAGGGTCTCACTATGTAGCACTGGGATACCTCAACTCCCTATGTAGAACAGGGATTGTTTCCCTTTCCCTTTTTGCATATATTTTTGTGGGGACCACAATTTAACCACCCTAAGTCAGCCATGTTACAAATTCTGTGCTTAGGCTGTGGGCTGTGACTTTTGACTTGTTGACCCTTGCTCAAGTAGGTCTTCAGTTCTAGGCTATTTTTGTATTACCTAACTTTGGAAGAAATAAGGAGGTCCTTACAGGGATCCACCCAGAGAAATAGGAAAGTTCTTACAGTGAGTGATTCAGGTGATTGTATTCTTGCGTGGATTTAGGGAAAGTGGGATTAGAAAAATCCTGTTGACCTTGGTATATAAAGTCTTAATCATGCGCATTAAAGAGAGTCTTGATCAGAAATTTCCAGACTTGACTCAATTTTCTCGCACCACTGTCCCCACTTTTGTCCCTACTCCCTATTTAAGGTGAAACCTGGTTTGATTTGTCTCACGGTCCAGGACATATGGTGCCCAAAGTGGGGCCTGGAAAACAGGAATTAAGTGATGGACATTGTGTTGAAGGGGCCCTGTGGAAAGCTGACTGGAACATTCACCAAAGTCGCTGGCTTCGCAGAGAAACGGCAAAGTGAGCAACGCAATCATGGGACAGAGAAATAGCAAAGATTTATTCAGAGAGACATTGGAAAATAAGTTTCAAATATGAAGAAAAGGGGTAAATACTGAACAATTGGATTAGTTTTTAGATTTAGTCAGTGAAGAATGTCTATGGTTTCATGAGGTAAAAGTGGTTAATTTAAAAATGTGAGATAGAGTTGGAAAAAATTATAGGAACACTATATTATGCTTTTAGACATATATATAGATATAGATAGATAGATAGATAGATAGATAGATAGATAGATATAGAGATATATAAATATAGATATAGATTGTTCATTGTCTTTAGTTAAAGATAGTTTAGATCCTACATATGCCATTTATTGTCAAGATTTCAATACTGCTTCTTTTTGTTTTGGCTATCAGTCTATTGTTTGCTTTATGATTGTCATGTCAAATTTTATGTCTATGTCTGTAAAATTGTTTAATTGTTTAAATATTGTTTCATTTTTCTATATTTTGAGAGAGGGCTAAGCTTTACTTGCTGGTCAATTTTCCAAATAAAAATGCACCACAACATGGTATGCACAGCCTCTGTGGTGCTGGCCAGCAGCAGGCCTGCCCTTTTTGAGGCCTAGACTCTGGCACAGTGGCTGCCCTTGGGGAAGAAGCCCAGGACTGGAGCATACATGCACCAAAATATTTCACAGGCTCTGCTCCTGGCTCAACTCTTACAATACAGGGATGTCTGCAAACACATGGCTGGTCAGAGAAATATGTTCTCAGGAATAGAGTACGTTGTATAAAACTTAAAATTTTCTTATTTAACTTTTGCTTGTAAGAGACTAACAGTTTTTCAAAATGGTTTGGGAATGGTGTTAACTCTTCGAATGGAAAAGCTAGTTACATAGTAGAAGGCCAGACATATGTTATTCCTACTGCTGCTAAGTCTGCTCAAGTTGCTGAACTGCAAGTGGGAGCTACTGTTTTCCAACAGTATTCCTTGTGTTCATTTACTTTATATTCAGATAGTGTCTATGTAGCAGAAGCAGTTCCTCACCTAGAAACAGCAGGACAAATCCAACCTCAATCATGGGCAAGTGGAATATTTTCTCTAATCTAGACAGCTATTCAAAAGACAAAACATCCTTTTTATGTGACACTTAAGAGCTCACACTGATTTACCTGAACCTTTAGCTGCAGATAATGCATTAGCAGATGCATCCCTGCAAAATTTGGTATGACTATCAAATGTAGAAAAGTCTCAAAAAGCTCAAGATTTACATCTTATCAATAGCCAAAGTCTAAGACTTCAATATAGAATTACTAAAGAACAATCTTGACCCATTGGGAAGGAATGCTGCACATGTCCTCAGTTTCTTCCTGTAGCACATCTGGATGTTAATCCCAAAGGACTGGTCCCTAGCCAACTTTGGCATATACCTGAATTTGGAAACTTAAGTACATTCATGTGTCTATTGATACATGTTCTGGATATTTAATTGCTTCACTCCCATTCGGAGAAGCCACAAAAATATAATTTCTCATTGTCTGTCTCCCTTTTCTCACATTGGTGTGCCTAAAGCTATCAAGACAGATAATAACTCAGGGTATGTTAGCAAAGATTTTCAAAAATGTTGTGATTCTTTATCCATTAAGCATGTTACAGGTATTATAATCCTCAAGGAAAAGGTATGGTAGAATGATCTCATTCTACAATAAAAACCTATTTACAAAAAGTAAAGAGGAACTTTACCCTCAGTCACCTAAAAATGCTTTGAGTCATGTTTTCTTTATTTTATTTTGTTTTACTGCATGATGCCAAAAAAAATTGTGCAGCCGGTCGAGTCTGGCACCCCAATACTCACTAGAGTGACATGGAAGGATCCTTTAACTGGACAGCAGAATGGACCTAACCCTGAGTTGAGACTCTGTTTATATTTTCTCACAGGAACATGATGCTGCACACTGACTATCTGAGAAGCGTGTACATCAAGTGGATGTTGCCATAGGATGAGTCTGCTGATGATCGTGAGATTGGAGCTGAAGCTTCATTGGACACTCATTCCTGATCCTTCTCTTCTTCAACCTGCTTCTTGGGATAACTTATGTCAACAACACTCATTACTTGATTTTCCTGTGTATTAGGAGGAACGGGAAATGCCACTGTTCCAGTACCTATGAGACATCCTCCTTACAGACTTGATTAAACTTTGGAGATGGTGCTTTGCAGACACTCCTCTGGAATATTTTCCTTCCAGAAGCTCAGATTATAAGCTTTATAAGTACTTTTCCACCTAGTTTTTAGGGTCGGTTTTATCTGCAGACTGTGGAGAATTGAAGGCAGACTTTTAGTGTTCTCTTGGGTGGTAAAAATCTCTGTTATTATTCTTGTATCTACTATTGTTTTGCCATTGCTTTAATAATATTATTTTTGCCTTATCTAAGAGCTTAGCAATTTGAAAAGACTGAGCTAGTTACAGTGTCATGCCCGACTTCCTTAGACTCCTTGTGAGTATGATGCAGCTAGATTCACATTCAATATATTCTCTTTAGAATTAACAGTATTCTACAGCATGGACTATCCTTGGTTATGATGGCTGGGCTGGAAATTATAGTCTGTTCTTTCCTTCCTTGCTTAACACAGCTCATTTCTCAACAATTGCTGCCAATACAAGCACAAGTACATGGCATAGGGCTCATAGACACTGCCCTTCTTCATATGTTGATACGAAGGCAAGTCAGTGGTGGGTAAGAGTGTGCCTGAGCCTTATCTAATCTAAGCCAGAGCATGAATGATGGAATTCATGTGCCAATGATGGGTAAAGATAAGTATTCAATTCATCGACCTAAGATAGACTCCTCATCATTTTATTTTAGAAGAGGGAGATGTGGGGAGCCATGTTAATTCAGCCATCTTAGACATCCCGTGCTTAGGTTGCATGCTGTGACCTTTAAGTTGTTGACCCTTCCTCAAGGAGGTCTTGTGTTCTGGGCTATCTTTGGATTATCTACCTTTGAAAGAAATAGGGAAGTCCTTACAGGGAGCTACCCAGAGAAATAGAGAAGTTCTTACATGGAACTACCCGGAGGATTAAGCAAGTTCTTACAGGGGGCTATTCAGGCAATTGTATTCTTGCCTGGTGGCTAGGGAAAGTGTGATCAGAATAGATCCTGCTGACCTTGCTATATACAGTCTTACTCGAGTGCATTAAACAGAGTCTTGAACAGACACTTCCAGACATGACTCAATTTTCTCGTGTCTCTATCCCACTTTCCCCCCATTCCCTCTTTTAGGTGAACCCTGGTTCGATTCGTTCCATGGGCCAGGACATATTTTCACATTTATTTTGGGACTTGGTAAGATTCTAATGACAATTTTGAAGAAGAGTGGAGACAGTGCATATTGCTGTTCAAATTCTGTTCAACATTTTTAATGCTTTTCAACATATCTTTCAAAGGTTCTCCATAAGTGAGAAAATCACCATAAAGTAATAAGAATGGTACATCAAGATTATTGCTTATCTTATAGAAATAATATCTATGAATCTTCAAATATGGTTTTATATTCATATTAAAAATAAAACAAGTTCTAATAAAATAAAATATACTGTATACATTGCATGATTAATTTCCTTAAGGAATTAATAAAAAATGTCACATCAAAATAGTAAAAAAAGAAACATGATATAGGAGGCTAGAAATAGGTCCCTTATATCACAGTTTATTTCATTTCACTGTGATACCAGAAAGCATAAATGCAATCAGTACAGTTATGTCAAACTTACCTGTCTACTTCCTGAGGCCCACTCTAGCATGTCTTCAGAAAAATGGAGTCATTTTCCACTTGGAAAAGAGGGGCTAAACTTTCCTACCTTCACTTTAAGTCGAACACCGTGTGGGGAATTCCTAATGTGATAGATGTCACACTCTTTCTGGTTCATATTCACTTTGTCACCAACAGGATTAGTAGAGTGGCTCTTTCTCATAAAGGAATGCATCTGAAAGACAGGAAGAATTCTACACTCAATATACCCTTCCTTGATGCGAGAAAACATATTCTGATTTCATTTGAAAGACAATTTGTTAAAGTTATCTGGATGGAAATCTCAATGAGAGTGGAATGATATATTAACTTATCATAATACTTTCTGAATTTCATTATCTGAAAGGAACCTAAAAACAAAACCTAAGACATACATGTAGACATCAAACAAAGATGAACAATACACAAATATGTGCATACAGAGACGCACATTAATACATAGATGCACATATAAATCATCTTTGATTTTCAACATTGAGTTTGGTCTTTTATATTCCAGTAATGTCTGTAATGCTAAATATCTTCAAAGTGAGTAAGAATTGGGAAACAACCATGGGTTTAATTGTAAACTCTTCCTATATCATTTTCCTGATTATTTGAATAATCTATTCTTGGTTACACTCTAGAATCTGCATTGCAAGTGTGATGATGATATTTTCTTCCCATTGGTGTAAGTCAGTACTCCATCCTTAATTCCTCTAGGCCTTTGCAGTTCTGAAATAATACTTGTCCTACTTTATTTGTGTAAAATGCATATGTCACACATGCATACCAACAGATACTTATACACATAGACTATTGAAACTATAGTCTATGAACTCTCTGAATTACCCAAGTTTTACTGCATAGCTTAACATGATGACCACAATTGCTGACAGTGATACTATTTTTCCAGGTTGAGCACAACCCCATTATTTATAGAGAGACCACCATTTATTTGAATTCAAATATTTATTTGAATTCAAATAAGTCTAGAAAAATATGGACCCAATAATTGTATTTATTGACATTTATCTTTTATTTTTGATTTCAGTCTTTTACGAATTAAATAGAAGCAAATCTTTAGCATCTATATAAACATTTCCATTATTTAATTAAAATAACATTGTGTATATTTAAGATATAAGACATTTAATTATTTTTTCAAAATTCTAAGAATGCGTTGCAAATAGCAAAAAGTACTATGTACATACAAAGGTAAAAATCACACAAATTTGGATGATATGTCTTACTAATTTGCCCATCAGTTAAAAGGCATTACATTTGATATCATATCTTGTATATTCCAAAATAAACATGGCAGAAAGTGACTATATAGTATGCATACCTACATACATACATATTTCATGAGAGTTTTGATATAGCAAATTCCTACATTTGCGTAATGAAGTAGCTGTATCCTGTTTACTACATTGGAGCCCTCAGGTTCAACTTACAGTACAAGCATTTAAGGGAATTTTCACAACTCCCCTATTTTCATTAATTTATTTGGTCATTATTATCTATCCATTCTCATCAGGATGAGGGACACTCCTCCTGACTATTGTTTCATATTGTTATCTCCAAAATAACATAATTTGAAGTTCTGCTAAATTAGATCAAATAAAAGTTAAAAATGTAATTCTGGATATGAGGAAATATGCCCTACTAGGCATCGAATGATTATCCAGTCATTAAGAGCAGAGACTGTTCTTACAGAGATCTAGGGTTCTATCACAAGTATCTATATAGAGCCTATAACCATTTATAAATTCAGTTCTAGAGGATCTGCTTATGTATTCTAAACTCTGTTCACTCATATGCCTAAGATGAATAAATTCTTTTTAGTACAGAAGTATGTGTTATTATCTATTTAAAGCTATCAAAAGCTTTTATTTATATTTCTCACAGTTATTTTAAACAAAATTAAGTATAAAAACATAAAACAAAATACAATAAATCAAAGATGGACAAGGCAAAATAACAGAAGGAAAAACACCCAAGAGAAGGCACAAGAATCAGATGTACACCCATACACACACACACACACACACACACACACACACACACACACACACATACACACACACACACAGAGGTATT